>NW_027551568.1:11961722-11996536 GCF_008692635.1 Crocuta crocuta | reverse complement strand
GATGGACACTTAGGCTCTTTCCATGTTTTAGCTATTGTGGAGAGTGCTGCTATGAACATTGGGGTCCGTGTGCCCCTATGCATCAGCACTCCTGTATCCCTTGTGTAAATTCCTAACGGTACTATTGCTGGGTCATAGAGGAGTTCTATGGTTAATTTTTTGAGGAACCTCCACACTGTTTTCCAGAAGGGCTGCACCAGTTTACATTCCCACCAACAGTGTAGGAGGGTTTCTCCACAACCTCGCCAGCATCTATAATCTCCTGATTTGTTCACTTTAGCCACTCTGACTGGTGTGAGGTGGCATCTCAGTGCGGTTTTGATTTGTATTTCCCTGATGATGAGGGACGCTGAGCATCATTTCATGTGTCTATTGGCCACCTGGATGTCCTCTTTGGAAAGTTGTCTGTTCATGTCTTCTGCCCATTTCTTCACTGGATTATTTGTTTTTTGGGTGTGGGATTTGGTGAGTTCCTTATAGATTTTGGATACTAGCCCTGTATCTAATATGTCATTTGCAACTATCTTTTCCCATTCTGTCAGTTGCCTATTAGTTTTATTGTTTCCTTTGCCATGCAGAAGCTTTTTATCGTGATGAGGTACCAATAGTTCATTTTTTGCTCTTGATTCCCTTGCCTTTGGGGTATGTCAAGTAAGAAATTGCTGCGATTGAGGGCAAGGTTTTTTTCCTGCTTTCTCTTCTAGGGTTTTGATGGTTTCCTGTCTTACGTTCAGGTCCTCTGAGTTTATTTTTGTGTATGGTGTGAGAAAATGATCTAGTTTCATTCTTCTGCATGTTGCTGTCCAGTTCTCCCAGCACCATCTGTTAAAAAGGCTGTCTTTTTCCATTGGATGCTCTTTCCTGCTTTGTTAAAGATTAGTTGGCCATACATTTGTGGGTCCAAATCTAAGTTCTCTATTCTATTCCATTGGTCTATGTGTCTGTTTTTGTGCCAATCCATACTAGATAGACTCAGACTTGAAGTTTATTTATGCGTCCCACAAGAATCAGGTAGAAGCCTACTATGTTCTATTGTTGCTCAGTGTTGGGACAAAAATGGTCAACAGCACAGATGTGGTCTCTGTCCTTCATGAACTTACTCTATAGCAAAGAAGTATTGGGAATTACAAAGGGCATCCGAGATCTCTTGCAATTCATTCAGTTTGCAGGTAAAGAAAATGAGGTCCTGAGAGGTGATAAGAGTTGTCCAAGATCTCACAGGCAGATTGCCAAAAATCCAGGACAGGAAGCTAAGATTTAAACTTCCGGTGTTATGGTTTCCCAATATATAAAAATCATTTTCAACATTATTATTGAATAATAAGCCAAAGAAAACAGAGAGATTTAGAATCAGAATTTTTATATCATTTTTAATGTAGGTAGGGATTACCGCCCACTAATTCCCATGTTATTGTGGCTGCGGTCACTACAACAGCAGACTTGAGTAGCTGTGACAGAAAATATTAAGGCCTGCAACATCTAAAATATTTACCCTCTTGAACTTGAAATAAACATTTCCCCACTCTTGTGGCAGTAGAAATAACTCCAACCTGAAGTAAGATCATATTGATCTTAGCGTCATTTTTACTCTTTGCTAGCTGTGTCCTGGAGATAGTCTAACTTTTCATCTTCCCACCATCCATCCCCTGCTTCTTCCAGTGAATCATCAAGGTAAAGTGTCCCCCTGATAAAGTCCTGTGACAGGATAGCTGCATCAGTTAGAAGGGGTTTAGGGCCAAGTAGCTGAGGACTTCTTTAAATAATTAGGAAATAAGAACTACAGTAGAATTGTGTCAAATAAGAAGAAATATACACAGAAACCCACAGACAGCCAGTGGTCTCCGCAATAGTACACTTGGTGGCTCCGGGATGTCATTCAGAGTCAGGGATCTTGGCACCCCTCCATTTTACAGATTTCAACAAATTCTTCATCCTAATGCTTATTCCCTTTGTGCTTATAAGATGCAACGAATTTTTCCTGCAAGAATCACATCCTCTGACTGAAACACATTATCCAGAAGTGTTTTGTAAACCGTAAAGTGCCTTCCATATATAAGGTGTTATACTGCTATGCTGTTATTTTGTGAGCTCCCTAAAAAATAAATAAGAAATAGGGGCGCCTGGGTGGCTTAGTCGGTTAAGCGTCCGACTTTCGCTTAGGTCATGATCTCGCGGTTCGTGGGTTCGGGCCCCGCGTCGGGCTCTGTGCTGACTGCCAGCTCAGAGCCTGGAGCCTGTTTCAGTCTGTGACTCCCTCTCTCTCTGACCTTCCCCTGCTCACACTGTCTCTCTCTCTCTCTCCTAAAATAAATAAATAAAACATTTTAAATAAATAAGAAATAAAGGAAAACAATAAAACTAATGCCTTAATTCTTGAGTACTTGAGTTATTCACTAATTTATTCATGCATTAAGAAAATATTGTTGAGACTATACTATAGGTCAAACACTATGATAGATGCTGGGATAAAAGATTAAGACAAGGAGATTCTATAATAATTCATTAGTAAAGCCACAGTCTGTGACTTTTGTATAAAGAGTTACTAGTTGGTCCCAAAATTCCTCTAAAAATGTTTATAGCAGTGGCTGAAATTTGGAAGCCCAAAGGTTACATTGAATCACTATGACTGCTTGGTTTGCCCCAACAGTATTTTAAATTACTGGAGAATTCTGCATAATAATCCAGATTTCTGCCTTCCACATGGGACATTTTTTGGATATGAGCAGTGGTTCTTCTTTTAGGTGCGGATAGGGCATGAGTCTTCCAGTTTCCAAGTACCGGCATCACTGCCTTTTGGTTTACATTTTCCTTGCTTTGCTTATTTACATTCCTTGCCTGGCTGTGAAGGGAGATCACAGGCACCGGTGTGGACTCCAGTGTGTTGGAAAAATAATTTTATTATGTCTAATGCCTGTCTCTGTACCCAAATGGATACAAAACCTCACCCAGTGGATGGTAGGATGAAGTTATTTCCCTAAATTTCTTCCAGTTTAAAGCAATGCCATTGGTAAAGAGCGCAAATTTCATAAGCCTGAATGCTTGTGATTCATTCTGCTCATCACTAAAATTTAACCCTGAGGCTAGCTTAAGAAGAAAAAGAACAAGATGTAGGAAAATTAAAGGATTTGTACCTGCCATGTTTGGATTGGACATACAAAAGTATGTCCCAAGAGACAGGAAGAGAAAGGAATAGTGTATCCACCTCCCATTTTGGCCCCAGCCAGTAAACAGCAGCCAAAGAGACAGAGGTGTCCCCATTTTCCCTCTCTTGGCTCCTGGGAGAGGAGAGGGTACAACCAAGAAATGAGGGGATAAGAAAAGAACAGGGTGAATGCCACACTCACATTTAGGGCTCTGGGAAGCAATCACCTCCTGGGATGTCCCAGCCATACCTCCGAGAAAATATTCCCTGGTGCCTTTGGCACATGAGACACTGATCCAATACATCAGGAACAAAATCACATTCCCTCCTCCATAAGGCTTACATTCCAGTAGAGAGAGACAAATAGTAAATGTGACTCCTAAGTGAATTATTTAGAATTGTCTTTAGTCAGCGTTTTAAAATATGACTCTGGCTGCTATGGGAAGAATGGACTCTAAGGGGGCCTACGTGTGGGCAACTACTTTGGTAATTCAGGCAAAAGATGCCAGTGGCTCGCACAAGTGTTGCAGTAATGTGGGGAGAAGTCATTGAATTTGGGAAACATTTGAACATGGATCCGGCACGAGTCTCTGTCCCACTAGATGTGGACATGGGAGAAAAATAGAAGAGCCATAGATGAAACCAGTGTTCTTGGCCATGGGCAACTGGAAGGTGGAGCTGACAGTACCCGAGGTGGGAAAGACGTGAGCAGAGAAGCTCTGGGAGGGGAAGATCAGGTGTTCATGTAAGGATTGAAATGTTGGGTAGTCATCAAAGTCAAGATATTGAGGAAAAGCAAAGGGGATAGATTTGATGCTGCAGAAACGGAGAGGCCCTCGGTTTCCACGTGGTAAGAATGGGGTAAGAAGACACAGCAGGGATCTGGGTTGAGAGCTAATTGCCTGCTATGGGTCCCCTGTGGCAAAAGGCTACATATGGAAGCGATAGGGGCCCGACAGTTCTAGGGTGCAAATAAAACTGAGACAGGGCCAAGTGGGCCGAGAAAGAGAGGCAGGTCCTGGCCAGGCTGCCAGGGAGAAGATCAGGGGCCATAATGACTGCAAACCTCACAGGGCCTGCGTGCACACCTACACCCACCAGCGCAACACCCAGGGCAGAACCACTAATCCACTAACCCCAACTTACTCCTCAGCAGAGCCTCCAGATGTGTTTGAGAACCATGTTTCTTCCCAACTGCCCCCAATATCGAATTCCTCCATGAAATCAGAATTCTGGAGGGCCAGAAGGTCTTTGCTTTGTAAGGCTGAATGAGTCTCTCATATGTTCATACCACATTCTGTTTGTCCATTCACCCTCCGATGGACATTTGGGTTGCTCCCACATGTTGGTTACTGTGAATAGTACTGTGATGAATATAGGTGTGCAAAGGGACTTAATCTGAATGTAGACTCTGCCTGGTTACATTACCTCATTTATAACCCATCCACCATGCGGCATGGGGTGGCAGACTGCTAGGTCTACCCTGACGTCCATTTTCCCCTTCTTCCTTAGTAGTAGAACCCTCCCTAGTTTTTTTCTTTTAATTATTTTTTAAGGAGGCTCCATACCTAGCATAGAGCCAAATGCAGGGCTCAAACTCACAACCTTGAGATCAAGACCTGAGCTGACATCAAGAGTGGGATGCCCAATCAGCTGAGCCATCTAGAGGCCCCACCCAACCTTCCCTAGTTTTAAATGAGCACAAAGTAAATGAGCAGAAAGTAAACCAAAGACAATAAAGGAAAGCTGCTGACGCTCAGCTTCCTCATTAGCTGGTTGGAACTACCTCACCAAGTTCTCTCCAATGGCCGCGAACAGAAGTGGTCTGTGCAGTTTCCAGGCAAGGTGTTCAAAGCTCGGGGTGCACTCTTACCTTCTCTTTCCAACAAGCTGGAATATGGACGTGGTGGTGACCCATCCTGGATCTTGTGAACAAGAATACCACCCTCTTCCTCCACCCAGAGACAGGGAACAAGATAGAGTGTGAGTTTCTGACTTAGGCTGTTTGTGAGGGGCATGATATCCCTTTGTCTTGCCTAAGACACAATTTTTTCAGGTCTTTGCTACAAGTGTCAAACTGCATCCCAACTAATACTGATAGATTATTATTATCGCTGTTTCACAGATGAGGAAACTAATGTTCAAATAGCAGAGTGACTTACATGCACTCATAGCCATGGATGGACCAGCTCTGCCTAGCTCCATGCCTGCATTCTTTCCATTATGCCATCTTGCCTCAGATCACGTTTAGGTGAGGTATATGCATATGGGAGAGTGTGTGCTGTATATGCAGGTGTATGGATATACAAGAATTTAGACTGTGTTTTTAAATTCATATTTCTGAAAAAAAAATTTACAGATTAAATAACATTTTAATTCCACCAAGGGCACTTAGGATTCAAGGGTATTTTTTTTTCAAAGATACTTTTTAAAAGAATTCTTTTATGAAGTGAAGGCCACATCCCCAGTTTTGTTTTGGGTTTTCCTATACCACATTTAGTTTACTTAACACAGATCACATGCACGCACACACTCACACGTGCATGGAAAAATATGTCTCAATTGCCTTAATAGTCTATGATATTTGCTTTCAGGCTTCATTGGTCATATTGGAGGAAGGAGAAATCTAGAAGAGGGGAGGAACAAGATGGGTAATTCACACTCAAATTTTTAAATAATACTTCCGTAGATGTATCACATTTGCAGTTTATATTGTTCTTCTGTTGCATGCGTGGTTTAAAAAGTAAAATAACATTAGGAGGAAGACAAGGAGCAAACTGAATCATTGGTTTACAACCTACAATGACCCTGACCTTAGTTGGAAGTGTATGAGAGTACTTCCTTGATTCTGCCATCTGGCAAGGTTTTCCACGTGATTAATGAGAGACCATTGCACAACATTACCAGGAGGGAAACAATTCCAATTACGCATAAAGTGAAACCATAATTACTATGCAAATGATTTCAGTAATGTAATAGAATGGGATATCTGGTCATTACAGGGCAGACAATTCACAATGCTAATTGGGGTTAGTGTGTTTTTAGAAGGTAAATAATATTAACAGTAAAATAAATCCAAACTAATATTAGGTTTGATTTTGCCTGTAATCAAGGGGCATGGTCTGGCTTCTGAAATTACATGTATATTAAAAACAATAAACCATATTTGCTGCAGGCATTTTACTTCTGAGAGAATTAAAATGACTTTGGGTTGAGACCACTGGAAGCAAAATGATACCGAGATAAGATTTAGGATTTGGGGAGGGCGGCCAGCCATTGAAGGTCTTTGTGCCAAGAGATCTGCATGGAAATAGACAAGCTTTCATTCTCAAAGTTGCCCAAATAGACCTGGGGCAGGAGGTGATGCCCAATCTGAAGAACAGGGGAGGACAAAGAGAAAGAAAACTGTTGATCAATTATCCTCTTAAAACCTTTTATTTGTCTTCAGTCTCTCTTCCATGACCCAAGTATAAGTCCTACATTACCACCTATTTGTTCTGTTATGATCACTTTCAAATCAGTTTCTTCTGAGTCCCTCCTCCTCCCCATTCACGCTCACCTCTCTGCCATGCCATGCTATGGTAGCTCATGAGGTGCTTCCCTTCCCCTGCTGAGTCCCACACATTTTGCCTCTACGGGATGTACCCAAAGGCTCCTTCACCAAACCTTTCTCTCCCCATTCTGCACAGCCACCGGGAGGGCACAGGACCTGAGCTTGGACAATCAGAGTCATTCCCCAAAGACTCCTACAAAATGGAGCCCATTATCCCAGCAGCAATGCCTAAATTTTGAGCCATTCCAGCAGCTTCCCCCCACTCTGCCTCCACAGCAAACATGACATGTTTGTGGCTCCTCTCATCCTACTTTTAGGTCAGATTTTTTAGCTTCACTCCCATTCCCTGATCAATACAGCAACCTTCTAACAAATTCCCCTTCTAGATGATCTTAACCAGCGTTCGTTTCTGTGGATTTCCAAAATGGAACGCTAATTGATACAGTTCTCCTGAGAAATTTAAGCGAGATCTGCCCATTCAGTCTATGGGCAGAGAAGAAGGTCATGATCATCTTGTAAATTGGTGCTGTCTTTAAAGACTGCTTGTGGTCATTTTTAATTTGGAAATATCCTGTAAAGACATGACATCATCAGAAGCAGTGTAAGTAGCTGTTGAGAACCAAGCTCCCAACACAGACCACACGGGTTTGAACCTCACTTCCTCCACTTGAGAGCTGTGTGGCCTTGGGCAAGTTACTCACAAGGAAAATGGAGAAAACAAGAATACATTCCTCCTAGGACTGCTTGGAGGGATGAATAAGTTATACGTGTGGATTTCCTAGAGCAGAGCCTGATATTGGCAAGCACTGTAAGCATGTAAAATGTGATTATTAAGATTTCTGAAAAATAGCCTATGTAGGCAGGCAAGTAAGATTTAAAACATAATGAATTAATGCACTTACTTGACATCTGTGTACAAGGATTTATGTCACTTCCAAAATAGTTCCCTTGGGGCTATCGATATCCCATGACATTGCCATAATTCAAGTTTGGTGGGGTTTTTCGGTTGTTTTGGTTTTTGGTTTTTGGTTTTATTTGCTGGTTCCAAAATTTCTTTTTTTGAACTTTGTCTAGAGCTGCTCTGCATAGATTGTAGTGCCCTAGGTCCCAGTGGAAGGGGATCCAGTTACTAAATACCAAGAGAAAATGACCATTAGAGTAGGTAGGACATGACCACTACTCCCAAGGTCGCCCAAGCCCTGTCAAAAACTGAATTGCAAAGGTGAGGACACTTGCATCTTTGTTTCCATGGCCTCTAATGACTCAGGGAACCCAAGCCTTGTGGTTAAATGACAGGCACTTGCTTGCCTGATGGCAAAGTCACCAATCCAGGACCCTAGGTGTCCTCACAGCCCCTAATGGGGTCTCAGATGACCAGCAAGGAAGCCCAGACCTGGGACATATTCCTGCCTCCCCTGCTCCTAGAAGCATCAATCAGTACCTGCTTCTGCTGCTGCTACCTCTTGATCCTTCACTCCCGGCCCTGCCCAAAACACTTATCAGACTCTGCAGAGGTAGCCAGAGTTTGATGCATGTTAACTCGAACACTTCTCAAGAGCCAGATCCATGGGGTATTTGAGAACCCACTGGTGTTTTGTGAAATTTAATCCTCTACACAGTTCTTAGTTTGAAGATAATGCTCCTCTCAGTACTCTGAATGATACACTTGAGTTCCCAGTTGCCACTAACACAGGAAATGGGTCCCCAGGTCTCTCTCCTGGACTCCCAACACACATATTGCTTTGCATCCAGGACTCCCCAGTGCCTACAGATGTCTTGGGTCAGGTGTGGTAGTGGAGGATATAGCCAAGGCACTGGCATATTTCAATGCATGTTTGATTCAGAGAAACAGTGGTGGCTGACTAGAAGCTTACCCAAGCATGTTCTGATCTCAAATGGTTGTCGAGTCACCAAGTCCTGAGGAGGACACAAGTGGTTGGTATCATCTTCTAGGATAACGTATCTTGGGTGGTGAGCAGCTGGCTCACCAGTGATGTAGTCCCTGGGAAGTTTCTGAGTTCTACTGGCCTGGCTCTTAAAAAGAACACTCACTTGGTTCCTTACAGCCTCAGACACAAGTTGTCTCTGACAGTAGCTGCCATCGTTGCCAAGTATGACTCACTGAGTGAGAAGAGGCTTGGGAATAAAGTCATGGTTAAACCTCTCTGCGAAAGCCAGGGCCACTCAGAAGCAGGGCTATGGTTGGGGTTTTCCTATAGAAAATACAAGCTTCAGGAAGGGAATATTCTGCTGGTATGTGGGGAGCAGTCCCTGAGACTGAGGCAGGCCTGAATGGAGGAGACCCATTCACAAGCACCTTCTGTGTTAGAAACCCCGTGCACAAGGATCCACAGAGTCTTCTGCAGAATTGACTAGGCTAAGCCCTGAGGATGTCAATGCTAGCAGTTTGGCATGGATCTCTCCCAACAGTTTTAGCACTGAGCACTTAACACCAGGATAGTAAAACGTACCAAGTAGCTGCCATTCTGAGTTCTGAGTACTGCCAGATGTTGGGAGCAATTATCTTTATCTCCATAAAGTAGTTATGGAAGGGTGGGCAAGGTCACTTCAGCAGAATGAGCACCAACACCACCTGCTACCAGCTACCATTCATTGATGTACAAATGAGTAGGGATGGGACAGAGGTTAATTTGGGGCTGCAGTAGACGTTGTGGAGTGCCAACCAACCATCCTTTCCTTTTAAGACAGGAGCGACGTCTCTAAGGAAGCATATCAGCTCCAGCACGCAGAGCAGTGTCTCCCATCCAATAGGAACTAGATAAATATTTGTTCAGGAACACTCTCTCTCCATGAAAGCAATTTTTAGGACTTGAGTGAGAAACTCTAAAAGATAGAAAGACATTCTTTCAGTCCTGCTAGTGCTAAGCTACTTCTGAATTGAAGCAGTGACAGTCACGATCCCTTTTCTCCTTTATTTTTTCCCCTAATTTTTTTTCAAATCTTTTCAAGGAGATAAAGTGTAGTTTAAAAACTAACAACACAAAATAGAACATGATTAAATGTCGAGTGAGCTCTGTGAAAAAAAAACTTTGCTGTGTTCAGAGGTAAACAAAAATATGTGGCTAGAGTCGTTTTCCATCCATTTCCACTGTACACAGGGGCGACTGGGTGGCTCAGTCGGTTAAGCATTTCCACTGTACACAACCTAAAAAGGCCCATCTCAAACCAGACCGATGTCAAGTCTTTCCCTACACCTCCTCATCCCCAAATCTACCACTTATCTGAATCATCAAATCTCCACGGTACAGTTTGGTTTAGTTTTTTTGGTTTTTTGCTTTTTCCTTTAGGTTTGGGTTTTAAAAATAATATAAAAAATAAAAAACAGTATAGAAATGTACAGAGTAAAAACTAAAACTTTCCTCAGCCCTCAAGGGCTGTTTGTGTTTCTCTTACAGGATTTCTTTACTTTCCCTTTTTACTGTAATTTTTTAAGAATTTGACTTGTATCTCCCTGCCCTCCAACCATTTGGAAGTTCATGGAAGGAAAATAATGCATCTCATGTATTTTGATCTACTTCAGTACTGGTAAAATTTGAGATTGAGTAGAACCTTAAAGAATGGGGAGGTTTTAACAGGTAGGGAGAATAGGGGAAGATATTTTAGGCTAGCACATTGTTTGACACTTAGGAGAAAAAGGAGGTTTGTTAAATGAATGAATGAATGAATGATCATTCTGGTTATCTTCTGTGGTAACCAGGTGATAGATTGAGATAAAATCAGGATCAATAAAGTTTATGAATAAAAAATTTCTGAAAAAATGTAAGAGGAGAGAAAGGAAAAAAATAAAACAAACTAATAGTCTTAGTGACCATGTTTTCAGAAATGTTGCTAAGTTTAAGCTGGTGTAAATTAGCAATTTTTATTTCCCAGTTTTTTACATTTTCTCCTTCCTTAATTCCTAAATACAATACTGTATTACATGTATTAAAATTGTATTTCACAATTTTAAAATACATATTGTTCATGATATTCTCCTATAATCTCTTTGTATCTTTATTTGTTTGTAATCTCTTCTGTATCTGTAGTCATGATTCCTTTTTTCCTCCTAACAGCAATTATCATTTACCACTGATATTAATGTCAATTAATATTGCTGGAAGTTTGTTTTGTTAGTTTTTTAAAAGCACTTCTTTTAATTAATGTTTATTGGTTGTCTATTATTTTTTGTTTCATATTGAATTATTTTCTGTTCTTATCTTTAATATTACGACTTTCTCTTGTTTTTGGGTTTATTCTGCCACTCTTTTTCTAGCTTTATTTGTAATTTTTAATCTTCTCTTGTTAATAAATGTCTTAACACCATAAATGTAAAGTATTACAATCACTAAACCCCATTATCCTTTATTTGTACTGTTTTTATTGTTACTCAATTCTAAATATTTTGTGATTTTTATTACAATTTGTTCTTGGGATATACATTATTAATTGATTACTGTGGTATTGTTTTTTCATTTTTAAAACTATGGGGACTGTTCATAGTATTGATTGTTAGTTTGATTGCCTTTTAGTAGAACAACATAGTTTATAGTGTATTTGTTTTCGAGTGTTTGCTAAGGCTTTTTGTGGATTTATATATGTTTATTCTTTAATTGATGGGATCAGGGCAGTTTTATCATGCTTATTCTACTATATTGTCCAAACCTCCTAAATCCTTTAAAGATGCTGTCTGCCTTATTTATCAGATTCCAGAAAAGATATGTCAGACTCCCTATGATTGGTAAGAATATTCCCATTTATCCCTGAAATTCTTTCAATTTTGGTTTAAATATTTTGAAAACGAAGCTGGTAGATGCAGATGAGTTCAGGACTATTTTAGTTTCCCGAAGAACTGCTTAATTTATTGTTCTGCGATGACCCTCTTTATCTCTTCCAAGGATTTTATTGCTGTGAAAAGCTGATATTAATTATTAATATGTTTTAACTCCAATATTAATAATTCATAATTACTAGTAATAATTAGGCTAATATTAATATTGCTATAACTATTTTGTAAAAAAAAAAATTTAGCTTGTATAGAAAAGAGTGTTAAAGGAGCCAAGGCGGGTGCTTTGGGCCCAACCCCATGCAAGCAGGCTACCATCCCAGGAGCTCCTCTCCCCACTGCCTAAGCCACCCACTCTGTGAGGGACAGCAGATTACATGCCCTATAATCTCAGTCATTTTTTGCCCTGCATGCCCTAGGTGGAGACGAGGGCAGGGTCCACAAGGCTGGGTGGATAAGACGTTGCTAATAAACACTCCTTCATTGGCTACGGGTCATTCCAGATGCTGCAGAGCTGAGGTGTCTTCTTCTGATCAGGGTCAGCTTGCTCTTGCTACCACGTTCCATCTCTTTCCCATCCCAGCTCAGCCTTATCAAGCTTCTCTATCCACGACAAGGAACATGTCCTAGTGTCTAGGATGCTCAGCGGCCATCAAAATACTTTAACCTCAGCTCAGTTCAGCCTTGAAGAAAGCCTGAGACCAGGAGAAATCACAGGGCCTATCTGGGTGTATGTTTATTCTATAATGTGAGGGAGGTAAATTTCTTAAAAGTCTGAGGTCATTTCTAGTTGAGGAAAATGCTTATTGCAATAGGTCATCTGCTCTTCATGTTGGGAATTTCAAATCTTAATTAATATGCTGAGAAGTTAAGCAAACAAATCCCCAGAACTGAACACAGGAAGGGGCAATGAAGGGAAATGATGGCAAGGGTATGGGTATTAGGATATTCTAAGGTAGAGAGCTTGGTGGAGCAAGAACACTTTTCTTCAAACACTCAAACCAATGATGACTTTTTTTCCAGAAAATTCCCCCTTGTTTTCTGAATCTCCACCTCTCTGACAAATGAAATATAACAATTTTCAAGACAAAGCAAGCTCTATGTAAATATAAAACATTAAAAAATATATGACACGCCTTTGAATTTTAGTCCTCCAAAAATCTAACAAAGTAATTTCTCATCTGTTAAAAAAAAGACTAAACATTATGTGTTATATAGACTCTATGTTTATAGGAAATTTCTCCTATATCAGCTTTATAAAGTTTAGGAGAATCATAATACTTAACCACAATTCAGATTCAAAAAGCACAACATCTGAAATCACCAGCACAGCCCTTTGGCTATTTCACTAGGGGGCAGCATATAATAAGGAATAATAGTATTACGAGAGAATGAAGTAAGCTACCTTAATCACAAATGTCAGCCCCACAAAGACTCTAAAACAATATAAAATAATTTGAGTGACTTTCAGCTTAACTTTAGGGTACAGTGGCTCTATGAGAGGCATTATTTTACTCTACACATTCACACTTTGTATTTTAAGCACGAATTCTTGAGACTGAAGTATAATATGGGTAGAAAGGTTGGATTCTCAGAGCCATCTTTTCTTCATTTGCATTTAAACTAAAGGAAATGAAAACTGCTCTCCCAGCCAAGAGAGCTTTCAACAGATACCGAGAATCAGTTATAATAAAGCCTTTCTCAAAGTCAGATCTTGAAATGTATTTGGCAATTAATGATCTAGAAAAGAACTCAAAAGTTTAGGGAAACATACCAATCCAAAGAAGAAGTTTAAGGCCAGAGGTGGCACATTGTCATTCTACAAACTCAGGGCCTGAACATGTTTTGCTTGGCCTGAATTGCATGTGTGTGTGCGTGTGTGTGTTTGTTTAAAGAACCGTCCATCTTCAAATTCACACTCTTTCATACAAAATTCCAGTTCCCTGGGTTATCTGGAGCATACAAAAGATCTGCCAACACTGAATCCATATTTTCACATGCAACAAGAGGCTGGAATCAAATGGTGGCTGCTCCTTTTTGACCAAGCAAGAGCCCTTAAGTTTTTCTCATTTCCTCTGACTCTTTTATCTGTTTCCTAGCTACATTTAATTTTTAATGTTCATTTATTTTTGAGAGAGACAGAGGGACACAGAATGCGAGTGGGGGAGGGACGCAGAGACGNTCAAATTCACACTCTTTCATACAAAATTCCAGTTCCCTGGGTTATCTGGAGCATACAAAAGATCTGCCAACACTGAGTCCATATTTTCACATGCAACAAGAGGCTGGAATCAAATGGTGGCTGCTCCTTTTTGACCAAGCAAGAGCCCTTAAGTTTTTCTCATTTCCTCTGACTCTTTTATCTGTTTCCTAGCTACATTTAATTTTTAATGTTCATTTATTTTTGAGAGAGACAGAGGGACACAGAATGCGAGTGGGGGAGGGACGCAGAGAGGGGGAGACACAGAATCTGAAGCAGGCTCCAATCTCCGAGCTGTCAGCACAGAGCTCGACATGGGGCTCGAACTAATGAACCAATAAACCGCAAGGTTCATGACCTGAGCAGAAGTCGGAAGCATAACCGACTGAGGCACCCAGGCGCCCCAGCTATATTTGTTTTCTATTGTTATGTAACAAATCACCACCAACTTAGAACCTTAAAACACTCATTCATTAGCTCACAGTCCCGTGAAGCAGAAATCTTAGCCTGGTATGACTGCATTTTCTGCCCAGGGTCTTGCAAAGCCAATGTCAATGTGTTGTCTAGACTGTGTTCCCATCTGGAACTTAGAATCCTCTTCCAAGCATATGGTTGTGGCAGAATCCAGTTCTTTGTGGTTGTGAGCCCGAGCTCCCCATTTCCTTCCTGGTTCTGAGCAGAGAGATACTTTCAATCCTTATCAGCTGCCTGTGTCCCTCACCATGTGATCACCTCCCTCTTCAAAGCCAGCAGTGGAGAACTTGCCATGCACTAAATCCCATTCATTCATGCCTCCAGTCTCTCTCTAGAAGTAACCCAGTCCCCTTTAAGAACTCACCTAGTTAGTTCAGGCCGAACCAGGTTACCCTCCCTTTCTGAAAGTCAGATGTACTATAGGACATAACCTAGTCATAAGAGTGATATCCTGCCTCTATCACAGTCCCAGGGATTATACAGACTGTGTAACATGAGGCAGATATCAGAATCCTATTTACTGCACTTGGCTAAAAGTCAGTTTGTCCTTTATTGTGAAACATATACTCTTCCTTTTTCAGAAAAGAATTTAAAGGAAATGGAACTATCTCTATGCAAACATTTCTATTAAATGATAAGAAACAGAAAATGATAAGTGGAAAGGCCACATAGTTCCAGAAAAACAAGAAAAATATTTCTACATGTTTCGAATGAAAATAAAGTGGACTATTTGTAGACTCAGGGCTCGTGTTTCATTTACATACCGTCTGGCTGCTTTGGGGGTTTCAGTCTGTGACCTCTAAAGCTTCTCCTGACATCCATCCCCACTAAGAACCTCTGAGTGCCTCTCAAAATGCAACCCATATGACGCTTGGCTCCTCACTCTTGCTTCACCGCTTTCTCTTGACGTTGGTGCCTTAAATCTCCTGGGTTTGTCAAGATGGGAGAGTCTCCCTATTCCAGTGCTTCTCGCACTATCTTCTGGTAAAAAGGAACTTTCTTCCCCCAGCCTACCACAGGCTGATACTTTTGTAAGTCGAAATAATGCAATCAAAATAAAATGCGCTTGCTGATTATGTTCTTGGATGTTGGAGCAGTATTAGATTGATATTAAAGTTTCTAAATTTTATCTCACTAAAGACTGGTAATCAACTGCTCATGGACAGCTACCACTCCGTGGACCACACAAAGCTCATAATGATCTTTCATCAGACAAATTTTCATTGCAAATCTTGTGTTGTATCAAATTATGTATATTGCTATGGCTGTGATAGCTAACGTTTCTTGTGGAATTATTACATGCCACTGTCAAGTATTTTTCTAGTACTTTATATACATTATCTCCTTTAGTCCTCAAAAATCTGCTTATGAAGTGAATTCTGTTATTTTACAGGTATGCAAACGAGGCACAGAAAATGTAAATAACTTGCCTGCATTCACACAAATAGTCTATGTTCTCAAATACCACACTTTGTGGCCACTCAAGTAGCCACTAGGGTTGTTAGAAATTGTACCTAATTTGATGTCGGTCACTAGGGCTCAAACTACAACCCCTCTGTCTCCCAGATACATGACATGGGTCGAATTACGTAACTTCTCTGAGGTTCGTTGTCTTCACTGAAATGCAGCATTAGAATCTGCAGCTCACTGGGATGAAATAGGGAGAGATTATTACACGATATAACTTGCATTAGTACTTTACAAATTGTAAAATTCTCTTCCAGCATTAATTATATACACACATCAAATTTTTTTTTTTTTTAAATTTTTTTTTTTTTAATGTTTTATTTATTTCCAGGAGAGAGAGACAGCGTGAGCAGGGGAGGGTCAGAGAGAGAGGGAGTCACAGACTGAAACAGGCTCCAGGCTCCGAGCTGGCAGTCAGCACAGAGCCCGACGCGGGGCTCGAACCCACAAACCGCGAGATCATGACCCAAGCGAAAGTCGGAAAGTCGGACGCTTAACCGACTAAGCCACCCAGGCGCCCCTACACACATCAAATTTTTAAGATGATATTGGCATAGTTTCTAACCAATGTCCTTCAAAAGGTCTCTTTCAAATATGTTGTACAATGAGGGTTCTACAGGGGAAGAAAACCCACTCTTCCACACAGAAAGAAATGAATACAGGGAACAGAGTTGGTGGAAGAGCTGAAAATTCAGAGGGTGGAGAAACAACCCAGAGATGATCTGTATTAGTTAGGGTTCTTCCAGAGAAATATGTGTGTGTGTGTGTGTGTGTGTGTGTGTGTGTGTGTGTGTATATGCATATGTATATGTATATGTATGTATATATGGTTCTATTTATATATATATATATATCTTCCAGAGAGGTAAGGAGATTTTGTATCTATAAATAAATATATATAATTATAAATATATATTTATATGTAGTACATATAAATGTAAATATAAGTGTAATACATATAATGTACTTTTGTAAATGTAGTACACTTACATGTACTACATATAAATATATAATAAATATGAATATATAATACATAAAATATATATGACATATATGAATTCATCACAAATAGGAAAGAATCCTCAGTCTCTCCACCTACAAATGCTTCATATTTTAATCTTTTTTTTCAGTTTTGTTCATCTATTTTTCTTCCTGCCACCCTAATGGCTGCACTAGTCCAAAGAAAGCAATATAGCTTTCACAAATACATAGATACCAATCATCTGATTTACATAAAAATGCTGTCAGCCATAAGCTTAGCATAGCAGACACCAGGACTAAAGAGTCAAATTGCCATAAAACCGAAAGTACAGAGAACATCACATGTGTATTTTCAGCAAATAAGCCAGGATATGGAGAAGGTGGAAAGCACAGAGCCAAGCATGGAAGCAGGGAAACTGGTCTTGGGGAAAATCCAGGAAACCAATCCATAGAAATAGGCAAGAGGAAGGGCTGAAAAATTTGAAGGCGGTGCTGCAGAATTTAGTGGTCTTTTGTCTCTGCATAGCAGGAGATAAAGGGGACAGGACTGGGTTGGGGCTTGAGGGAAGAGAAAAATGTTTAGAGTGGGCCATGGTGAGGGATTGGAAGCTCACCATGAAATGGCTGTCAGTCCTAAGTCTGCTCAGGGCCAGCTGTGGTAAGAAGTAATCAGTTCCTGATGTTTCCATCGGGTCTTGAGGCAAAAATCTGTCTCCTGTGGGAGTCTCGGTTCTGCTCTCCACCTTTCATATGCAGGCACACTGGCATTTGAAGATGTATATCTTACACACACACACTTATGTATCTGCAGGTGGTGAGGATCTGGAGCTATTGTTTTCTGTTAATTATATGTCCCCAAGTCTTCTCCTCTCTAGTTTAGCATCTTAACCTGCAGCTATTCCTCAACTAATAGTCATTCTGACATCTTGGCAGCTTTCTCTTGGAAATAGATAACTAACGACAAGAACTGGTACTTCTTCACATTACCTTATGTGATGGTTAATTTTGTGTCATCATGGCTGAACCGCGGTGCCCAGATATTTGATCAAACATTATTCCTGATGTTTCTGGGAGATGTTTTGAGGGGAAAGATTAACATTAAAATCAGCGGACTCTGGGTAAAGCAGATTGCTCTCCGTAATGTGGGTGGGGTACATGCAATCAGTTGAAGGCCTTAATAGAAAAAGACTGACCTCACCCATGCAAGAAAGAATTCAGCCAACAGAATGTCCTTGGATTCTAACCCAGCAGCTCTTCCCTGGGTCTCCAGACTGTTGGCCCACCCGTCAGACTTGGGGCTTGATAAGCCTCCATCATTACATGAGGCAATCCCTCTTAAAATATATCTATAGATACAGGATTAGATAGACTTACAGATAGATATGAAAATTAGAGAGCTACAAATGATAGAGACAGAGACAGAGACATCATGTCAGTTCTATTTCTCTAGAGAATCCTGGCTAATGGACTTTATGAAAAGTGTTTCCACATAAGCTACCCAGTAGGTGGATTATGAAAGTTATTTGTGTCAATCAGCTTACACAGCCTTTTCAAACTCCTTTCACATGAAAAGGGATATACACTTTTGTGATCCCTTCTCCAAACACCAAAGCCCACAGCAGTCACTGAATGTTCATGATATCTGGTGTGTCACTATAGATCTTAAAAGAGTTACACAGAGGTAGGCTAAGCCTCAACTCATTAGTAGCTCTTGTAAAAACAAAAACAAAACAATAATAGTGCCTGTTAGCTTGTTTATTTCCCAACTTTTCCTCTGATCTTCAAATAAGTTGCTTTTATTCAAATAATGCAGGGTTTCTAACCTATGAGCTATAAATATTATTACTAAAGTGGATTTGAAATTCAGCAACAAATCCGGAGAGAATGATGAGGATTCTGTTGGAATAAAGATGACTAATAATGTATTATCAAGAGCAGCAATAGCTAAGGCTGATGCAATTGGCAACTCACCCACGTATTTCCAAAAACAGACCGCCTTGTTTAGATCCATGATGTAATACTAGCAGCCTTCTGATGCAGAACTCTCTGGGTCTTTTCTTTGACCCAGTTCACTGACAGAGCCTTACTTTCATGCAAACAACCCTTGGTCAAGATGAGAAGTAAATGGGAGAATAGCATACACAGGCTGTATTCTCTCTCCTTTCGAATCTAGTTTATAGAGGGCTTAGTTTGGGGGACAGAGCTGCTTCTGATCATAAGCACCAACACAGTCAACCCAGATTCTAAAATCGCAAAGTTGCTTGTCCTTGCTGGAAAACACCTGCTACCCCATGCAAACCCTCCACCCCATACCATCCCTTCCTCTCCTCTAGTCCCTGCTTGGGACAGCTCCAAGACCTTCCCATAATTTCTAAGCCAAAGAATAATGCATGGCAGAGTGGGGGTTCTCGGAACCCCATTCTGGAACCATTGCTGGCATCTATTCTAATTGGCCAGTATTCATCCCCTACTGATTGGTAAACATGCTAAGTATCATACGTGGCTGGTAGGGAAAGTTTTGAGCATCCTTTTTTTCTTCTTTTTTTTTTTTTTACACAAAGGTTTTTAACTAACCTATTTTTGTTGAAAAATAAATATTGAAATAAGAAGAAAAAGCATTTTTACAGCAATCTATACACTTTGTAGCTTTTCCAATACCGTAGCTTATTCAACAACTATCGATTGGTTCCTGTCATATTCTCTCTCTCTTTCTCATGCATGCACGCTCACTCACACACACACACACACACACACACATGAACACACGCACACACGATTTACTCCTCATGACAACCTTGTGGTGTAGGTGGTACTATAATAATCCCCCCCCACAAAATCATATTAATATTAGCTAACATTATTCTGTGTGCTGCATGACAGGCCCCATGTAAGCACTTTATATGGATTAGCTAATTTAATCTACAACAGCGTAATGACGTATATGCTTTTATTTTTATCCCCAATATCTAGATGAGTCAACTAGCAATGATAAAATTAAGTAACATCTTCAAGGCTCACGAGTCAGTAGAAACAGAGCAAGGGCACTCACTGAGGTTTTCCAACCCACTGCATTCTTTCATGTCCCCTTGCATTACACATTGATATTGGCAAAAGTACTGAGTAACAGGGCTATTGTAATTTCAGCTTTAGCATTGGCAACGTCTACATTTCACATCAGAAAAGTTAGCATTCCAACAGCTAACTGATTGCTAGATGAAACTGCTCCAGTTGCTCATTGTTAATTCTCATCTTCAAAGGATGGGCATTTTGCTATGCCTTAGAGACTCTTTCTGTGCTTTTATTATATGTTGTATTTAAAAAATTGTAACTTCGACTTCCTGGGGACATTGTAGAACAGAGGAGTTGCTGGAGATTTGTCCCTATTCCTGTCCCCACCCCACTTTTCCGTACTCCGGTCCAGAGTGGAAGGCTTCACCATAAGCTCTGCAACAGGACCCATGCCTATTCCATTGTATCCCCAGCCACAAACCTAGTGCCTAGAACATGGGGAAATAGAAAATATTGTTTGCATACAGGGATAAGTATGGATGAGAAGTGATGCCTTTAAATGTCCCCAGGGGTGCTTGGGTGGCTCAGTTGGTAAAGTGTATGAGTCTTGATTTTGGCTCAGGTCATGATCTCACAGTTCATGAGACTGAGCTCCATGTTGGGCTCTGCACTGGCAGCACATAGACTGCTTGAGATTCTCTCTCCTTCTCTCTCTCGGCCTCTCCCCTGCTCTCTCTCTCTCTCTCTCTCTCAAAATAAATAAACTTAAAAAAATTTTTAAATAACATCAATGTCTCCAAAAGAGGGAGTCCCCTTAGTCATGACAATTATCATACTTCCCACAATATATTTTGTAATTCCCTTGGATCAAAAATTCACCATATCCAGTATATGATATCTGACACCTGGTTCCTTCTTTCATGCAACAAGCATTTACTGAAATATTCATTCATTTATCTAACAAATGTTTGTTGAGCACCTGTTATACTCCAGGCAATGTGCTCGATTTGGGGAATACAGGGACACATGCACTGCTTCAGGTAGCTTATGTTCTCGTTGAGGGAAGGAGATGCAAATGAATGCATCCAAAAAACAACTCCAAAAATAATGCACAAAATACTTACATATTGTATGAAGGGCTCTGAAAAAAATAAACAAGGGGAAGAGATGGAGAAACTAGGAGTAGCAATGAGGGGGTGACCTTGAGCTGAGATCTAAAGGATGAGGTTGATGTCACCAGGCAAAATGGTGGGAAAGAGCATTGTAGACAGAGAGAAGAGCAAGTGCTAGGGCTAGGGCTTTTGAGGAACAGAAAGGAGGTTGATGCTGCTCCAGCCCAGTGAGAAATGGGGAGAGAATGGGAGGAAGAGAAGGCAGACCTTGCAAGGCTTCATGGTACTGAGTTTGTCTTTTATTCTCAGAGAAATAAAAGACCAATGGAGGGGAATGAAAAGAATTTTATGTCTACTTCAGAGAGGACTGAAGAGGGAAAAATAAAGACAGGGAGATGATGGCGACTTAGACTGAGAAAGTAGCAGTAGAAATGAAAAAAGGTTGATGGGTTCAAGGCTAACATGAACTGCGTGTATTGGATAAGGACAATCTGGCCTAAGCAACTGAGAGAGGAAAGAGTGGAATAGGAACAGGTTACAATAAAGAATTTTTGCTTTGTACATATGAGCTTTCCATTGCCTATTAAAGACCCACATGGGGCTATNGTTGCGGCGGGGGGGGGAGAGAAAGAGAGAGATCAGAGCTGGAAGTATTTGGGTACCAATAGATAGATGGTATCAACACCAAAGTAACTGTACAAGGATTTGCCTCTTTAAACAGCAGTTACAAACAGTGGTAATCCTATGATCGAGGGCAAACAAATGACTTCTTCATGCCTCCATTTCTCATCTGTAAAATAGGAATGAAAATACCACTTCTTCGGGGCATTATGAGGATGAATAAAATAATCCATGTACCCTCCCTTGTCCTGGATAAGCACTCCATGAGTGTTAATGTAATTTTTCTCCCACAACTGACTTCATACTTGCTCTGGGTATGACTGTATTAAGACAACTCAAGTCTGAGTGCTTTCATTAGGATCACTAAGACATACTTTCTCTACCAAATTCTAGAAGTCTTGGTCAATACACCTGCTGCCCTAATCTTCATCTGCCATCTCAGGAAGCTTTGGCCACTCCCTACATGCTCATAATTCTTTAGGCAAGAAGAAAGCATCAGTCTCAGGGGTGAAGTGTCAATATTCCCTCCTCGAAGACATTCCCCCTGTTTAGGTTTGCTTTGAGGACCACCCTAACTTGGCTTCAGGAACAAGCCCTCCTCTCTTCTCCCAGAGTTGGGAAGATCAGAGAAATTCCATATACCTGTGAATGCTATAACCTATAAATTCTTATACCTGTGAATCCCATTTGAAGCATCTTCCCAAGCTTTTCCTTACACAGTTGAAGGTGGTCAATGGAACTGATAGTCAGAGGAACCGTCTGTTCATCTCAAAGTTCCCCAGAAATGTGTCCAATGTTGCTCTTTATAATGCGGAGAATTTGTCATACAATGTAACTAGTTTTGGTCATCATCCAAAATTCCAAAAGAAAACATCCCATTTCTCATCATTTATACTTTATTTTTAATTTTTTCTTAGTATCAAATTTATTAGCTCATTATGACCTCCATGCAAATAAATACTGGCCTAAAAGTCAAAAAAAGATTTAGGAAGGATAACAGTATATATTATTGTCTCTTCCTTTCATATGCTTATGATACTGCTTACAAATCTGAATAAGACATTATAAATTCTGTACTATAGAGGAGTTCATAAAAAAGGTCATCTGGGTGGTGTTTGAGTTTAAAGAAGGGTGATAATTAATTGCTCCTTCTCTTCAGAGTTCAGAACTAATTAAGAAATGGAGTCACATGCAAGGAGACCACAACATGCCTTTTAATTCAGAAAGACTATTGGAGAACATTGCTTATCTTATAGCAAATGTAGGCTTCCCAGCTCTCCCCCACCCCGCCCAATTCAGAAAGGTGAGATGACAACCTGTCTTCAGAACCTTACCACATGCAGTCAGGAGCCAGAAAGGCATGCCTATCATTGGCCCGCAGATCCCTGGGAGGGAAACAGGTGGCCTCTTTTGAAAGAAGGGATAAACAATCACAGAAGCTTGGACAAACAGAGATTAGACTCCCCCTGCCTTCAAAATCAGAATGGTAAAAGAGGAGACAGATACAGCAAGTGTTCCTTGTGTCTTTTTCTTTCCTTCCTTCCTTTTTCCTTTCTTTAAGGAAAGATAGGATGAGGGATAAGAAGGGCCCTTCAGCAGGCAAATGGAAGAGCTAAATGCTGTACACATGGAGAGAGTAGAGAAAGATCACCTGGAAGTGGAAAAAACCCCAAGGAGGACATCATGATGTTAATTTGCTCTGGGGCCAGAAGGCGTGGAGTTTTCGAGGGGCGGGGGGTGTATAGGCAGCGTGCCCGTCAGAGGCAGAGCATGCATGAAGACAAGGTGGAACAGGCAGGTGTATTTAGGGAAATTAAGTGGTCTAGACTGACCTGAAAACCAAAGCTTTGATGGGGACTGGATGCAGACAGTAAAGAGGCCATCTGGAGCCAGGTTGGGGAGGACCTTGGTTATAGTCCAAGGAGTTTGTATTTTATTTGGTCAGGAATTGGAAAGCAGTCAAAATTTTTGAGTAAGAGAAGAACATAATTATAGCAATGCTTAAGAAGATTAAGTGGGCAGCAGAGTTCAGAATGTATTATCTAGGGAGCGTTTGGAAGAAGGAAGATCAGTCAGAGGCTCCTGTACAGGCTGGAAGTGGAAGTAACGTTAATTAGTATCATCACAGTGTGACGGGAAGGCAAATGGCTTGTGTCGTGCTTTAGAGTTTACAAAGTTCTTGCTGAATTAATTACCTCGTGTGATGTGGTAGCTGTAAAAAGGAAATAACTCAATGATAGGCATACCCTGAGTCATCAATAACTGTTAATTGAATAAGAGCAAGGGAAACTCGAAAGGATTTGGTGACTATAAATAGGCAGGAAAGCAAGTGGGCAGTTAAAGATGACCCAAAGCCCTCAAGAGCTAGGATAAATTAATTTATCAAATATTTATTGAGCATCTACTACAATGCCAGGAATTGTTCCAGATGCTAGGCTATAGCAAAACGCCTGACAGACAAATAGCTTATCCTCAGGGAGCTGATATACTAGGGAAAAGAAATAATCTAATAGATACATAAGGAAACATAAAATTTAAATATCGGGGTGAAAGGGATAAAAATCAGAAACAGTGAATTGAGGGTCAGGCAGGTGCTTTTTAAGATAATGCTATCAGAGCAGTCCTTTATCTGGAAGTGACTTCCAAGCAAAAACCAGACAGAAGTGAGTCAAAGATACACACAAAGTTCTGGAAGAGGAGTATTTGAGGCCGCGAGAATGGTAAAGGAAAATCCTCAAAGTAGGCAACTGTCTGGCATGTTCAAGAAGCACCCAGGAGGCCTCTGCAGGGAAAGCAGAGTCCACAAGGGGAGGGGGTAGGAAATTAGTCTATGATAATAGAGTGATACAGGATAAATGAGGGATAGCCAAGGGTCAAATCCTAAAGGGTTTTGTAAGCCAGGCTAAGCACCTCTGGCCATGGTGGAGAGCCATTTGTAGAGGGGCAGGTGTGAACATGCAGGGTCAAGAGATGATGGTCACTTGGACTAATGTATATTGTTAGAGAAGAGGAAAAACAGCCAGAATCTGTTTATGGTAAGACAAGGCTTGGAGGGCTCTTTATTGGATTTCCTCTGGAGTAGAAGGAAAAAAATGAAGGATGCTTCCAAGGTTTTTGCCTTGAGCAGTTAGATAAATAGCTGTGTCCCTACTGATAGGGAATCCTGGGCAAAGGAAACAAGAGCTTTGCTTTGAGCCTTTGTCTTTGATAAACCCAGAGATGTTGCAAAGATATGATTCTGGAGTTAGGAGGAGGGGTCAGGGTTAAAGATACAAATTTGAGATGGTTTTAGCATCATCAAAAATAGAAAAGCCAGGGGCACCTGGGTGTCTCAGTCAGTTAAGTGTCCCACTTTGGCTCAGGTCATGACCTCAGGGTTCATGGTTTCGAGACCCATATTGGGCTCTGTGCTGACAGCTCAGAGCCTGAGCCTGCTTCAGATTCTGTCTCTCTGCCCCACTCTTGCTTGCACTCTGTCTCTCTCTGCATCTCAAAAGTGAATAAATGTTTTTTAAAAAATTTTTAATAGAAAAGCCAGGAGGGAGAATCTGGTTCTTATCTGCTTATCCAGTATTTATTAAGTACTCAGTATGTGTGAAACAATTTTTCAGGCCCTATGAGTTCAGATACCAAAGTCATAGTCCTCCTCTTCATAGGGCTCGCCATTTACAAGCAGGGAAACAACCAGATACAATGTGGTGGGAAGAGTTCTATAGCATCAGCTTCCAGCGGGAACTGTGGGAGACAGCGATGGGGCACTGGATGCAAGAATTCAAGCAAGTCTTCCTGAAGAAGGTGATGCCAGAAAGAAGCTTTGAGGGTTGTCAAGCGAGAAAAGATCAGAGTAGGGGAGAAGTGTGTCTCAGGTGAGTGGAGCATAGTTAATAGCACAGAGGTGTGGGGGAGCATGACATGTCTGTGCAACAACAGTTACATAGGTAGGACCAGAAAAGAGGGGGTCTTGTGGGTGAGTGGCAGGAGGTGAGACTGGAAAGGTAGGCGGGGACAGGGCTTTAAGACCCGTTTGGGCCATACTAAGGGGGTTGGTTAGATGGGAAGAGGACAAGTTCTGTTTTGGAGATGCCAGGCTTGAAATTAACATGGCGTATGTCTAGAGGGTAACAGAAAACAGAAGATCGGAACTCCAGGGAAGGTGAGGGCCAGATTCCTACTCCCATATCTATCTATACAATATCTCAGAATCTCTTTCATAGGGGCCATTATTGAAGCCATAGATGCAGATTCAATGTTCATGAAATAGAACATGTGGAGAAAGAGGAGTGCCTGGGTGGCTCAGGCATTTGAGCATCCAACTTCGCTCAGGTCATGATTTGACAGTTGCTGAGTTCGAGCCCCACACGGGGCTCTCTGCTGTTACCGCAGAGCCCTCTTTGGATCCTCTGTTCCACTCCCCACTCACACTCAATCTCTCAAAAATAAATATATTTTTTAAATGAAGAGAAAGGAAAAGCAGAAGAAAAATTGTAGGTAAAACCTACAGTTTGAGGACTGAGAGAGGAGGAGATGTCAGGATGGAAGTTAGGGCAAGAAAGGTCAGGGACATTTAAGAACTGGAAGAACATTTTGTTATGGTAGCCAAGGAAAGGGGAAGTTTCATGACTGTGGTTGGCAATGTCAGACACTGAGCAAGGTTAAAGAGGGTGAGATTGGAGGGAAGATCATCAAACGAGGTGACCCAATGATCCCTTGGTGACCTTTGGGAGAATACATAGAAGGCTGGGGGTAAAACTCAGCAGCGGGGGTTTAGGGTGACTTGGATCACAGCGAGAATGAAGGCAGAAAAGGTGGACTTCCAAACATTTGTCCCCAAGCCCGTCTTATTTTTGTGCCTGGCATCTGCCTTTTGTACTCAACCTTCACTTGATCCTTTTCTCCTGGCTCTCTGTCCTGTCTCTGTTATTCTCACTGTCAACTGTCCCAATGTGATGGCACCTCTTGCCAGCAGCAATTGTAGCATTCAGCCATCTGGCAAGCTATAATCTGAATCATCAAATACACTTTATCAGATAAGGAAATAGGTCAAAGGTTACCTCGATGAAAGATACGCTGTCACAGACTCTGTAAAACCAACAGAATCTCTCTTCCCTTTTTGTTTGCTTGTTTGTTCTGAGTGAGTGATGGATTTTGTCCACTGTTTTTTTTTTTTCTGAATCTACTGAAATGACTATGTGACTTTTTCCTTTATTTGGTCAATTTAATTGTTTGATTTTTATTTACTTAAAAAATTTTAAATTGAGGTAGACTTGACCTATAACCGTATGTTAATGTCAGGTGTACAACACAATGGTTCCATACTTGTATATATTGTGAAATGAGTACAAAAAGTCTAGTTAAGAGGCGTTTGGGTGGCTGAGTCGGTTAAGGGTCCAACTTCGGCTCAGGTTGTGATTTCATGGTCCTTGAGTTCTAGACCCATGTGGAGCTCTGTACTGACAACTCGGAGCTTCGTGTCTGCTTTGGATTCTTTTCCTTCTCTCTCTCTCTGCTCCTGTCTCTGCACTCTGTCTCTCTCTCTCCTTCACCAAAATAAATAAACATTACAAAAATTGTTTTAAGTCTAGTTAACATTCATCATTATATACAGTTACCAAAAGAATTTTTTTTCTTGTAACGAAGACTTTTAAGATCTACTCTTTTAGCAACTTTCAACTATGAGCAGGTATTATTAACTATAGTCACCATGTTGAACTAGAAATCTGTACCTTTTGACCCATTTTGCCCACCCCGTACTCCTAGCCCCTGGCATCCACATTTTGCTCTTTGTATCTATGCGCTTGGTGACCACCAACCTGTTCTCTGTATCTATGAGCTTGGGTTTTTGTTGGTATTGTTTAATTCCACATATAAATGAGATCAGATTGTATTTGTCTTTCTCTCTCTCCCTCATTTCACTTAGTGTAATGCCCAATGCCCTTAAGTTCTGTTCATGTTGTTGCAAATGGCAAGATTTTATTCTTTTTTATGGCTGAATATATTTCAGTGTGTGTGTGCACGCACATGCACGCACACATGTGGATGCATATCCCACCCTTTTTATCCATTCATCCCTTGATACACACTTAGGTTGTTTCCATATCTTGGCTATTGTAAATGCTGATATGGACATGAAGTGCATTTATCTTTTCAAATTAGTGTTTTCATTTTCTTTGGATAAATACTCACAAGTGGAATTGCTGAAGCATATGGTAGTTCTATTTTTAATTCTTTGAGAAACCTTCATACCATTTTCCATAAGTACGTGGTTGAACAAATTTACATAGCCACCAGCCGTGTACAAGGCTGCCCTGTCTCCACATCCTCAGCAGTTCATGTGATCTCTTCTCGATAGCCATTTTCACGGGTGTGAGGTGACATCTCATTATGGTTTTGATTTGCATTTCCCTGATGATGAACAATATTGAGTTCCTTTTCATGTACCTGTTGGTCATCTGTATGGCTTCTTTGAAAAAATGACCATTCAGATCCTCTGCCCTCTTCTCAATTGAATTGTTTTGTGCTCTTGAATTCTATGATTTTAAATATATATATGTTTTGGATATTGACCCTTTATCATATATATGATATTTGCAAATATTTTCTCCCATTCAGTATAGGTTACCTTTTCATTTTGTTGATGATCTCCTTTGCTGTGCAGAAGCTTTTTAGTTGGATGTTTATTTTTGCTTTTGTTGCCTTTGCTTTTGGAGACAGAGCCAAAAAATCATCACCAAGACTGACGGCAAGGAGCTTACCACCTGTATGTTCTTCTAAGAGTTTTATGGTTTCAGGACTTAATTCATGTCTTTAAGCCACTTTGAGTTTTTGTGTGAAGTAGAAGACAGTAGTCTAGTTTAATTCTTTTGCATGTGTTTGTTCAGTTTTTCCAATGCCATTTATTAAAGAGATTGTTCTTTCCCCATTGTATATTCTTGGCTCCAGAATCTCTTTAAGGACACTTTCTACTAGGAGGAATACCCACCTATGTATTAACAGTAGTTACCCACCCAGGCTCTGGCCAGTAGGAAGTTGAAGTAGAGAATGCCTTTTAATTTTTACAATATACACCATTATATTACTTTAGGTTACTGTTATTAGTGTTGTTTTACAACAAAAAATTTGTTGGTTTTCTAATTTTTAAAATATTTTTTATTTATTACTGAGAGAGAGAGACAGCGTGAACAGGGGAGGGTCAGAGAGAGAGGGAGACACAGAATCCGAAGCAGTCTCCAGGCTCTGAGCTAGCTGTCAGCAGAGAGCCTGATGCAGGGCTTGAACCCACGAGCCATGAGATCATGACCTGAGCCAAAGTCTGACACTTAACCGACTGAGCCACCCAGGTGCTCCTCTAATTTAAAGATTTTTTTAAAAAAAAAGACAGACCCTTCATCCTTCTAATCTGCAGAGATACTATTTGGCTAAGATTGTCTATACTTTCCTTTATGTTTTCCTCCCATCAATCCTTGGCAGCCAGCATTAACTCAATGGAAATGTTGGCAAACTCTCGAGTCAGACGTTTGTTCCCTTTAATGTCATGACCATATCTAGGTAATTGTTCTCCTACATTAATTGATATCTAGCTTTTAATGTAATTGGATTTTTGCATATCCAAATGCCACTTATGCAAATTAAAACAATGACTCCATTCAATAAACTGGAAATGATAACCACAGTCATTATGAAAGTAAGTGGAGCTAATCAAAGCCCCATCTTCATCGTTTTCTTTTTAGAGACCGACAACTGAAACAAATGATCAGGAAGGGAATAATTGGCCATTTATTCCAAACCTCGCTTTTTCTAATAATAATAAAGAACACAAATAGCAAACAAATTAAGCACTGCTCCCCCTGAGCCAATCAATTACCAAGTCATGATAGCTTTACCTCATCCTTCTGGAATCTTTTCCTTTTGTCACTGGCTCACCCAGGCCCTCTTTTCCTCTGAAACATGTCAACAGTCTCCCAGACTCGACTCTTGCTTTCCTTAAACATGTCCTCCACGTTGGTCACTGAAATGAGCTCTCTCATACAAAAACCAAGCCACTGCCTTGCTTAAAACTCTTTGGTGACCCTTAGAGCAACATGGAATGTTTCAGCTTTCTGTCACAACACGCAAGATCTGTGGTTTCCCGGTTCCTCCGTGTGGATATTCTGAATCCAGTTTCATAGTATGCCAGATCGAACTTTTCCATTTGGCTTGCGGTTATGTTGTGGAGCTCAGACCAACGCCAGACCGTACTTTCTCTGTGATGCATTCCTCTTTGGGAAAACCTCTTTGGTCACTGTACCTAGGTCAGGACGACCACAGTCCACTGTGGCGAATTTACCTAATTTTAACACTTGGTTGAATAGGTGGTTAACTCCATTTTTTTCCCATCCAAAAGGCTTTTAGGATCCTATGCAGATGCATTCATCCTCTTTCCAAACCTCTATAAACTGAGAAATGTTTTGAGCAGGTTTTTTTAAATTGATTGTATACCATTTTTCAAAGTCAAGACATGCCTCTACTCTTATATATGTATGAAGGATGCAGCTCCAATATGGCTTTCAATGTTCACTTTTAAATAAAAAATTCCAGGGGCGCCTGGGTGGCTTAGTCAGTTAAGCGTCCGACTTTCGCTTAGGTCATGATCTCGCGGTTCGTGGGTTCAAGCCTCGCGTCGGGCTGTGTGCTGACTGCCAGCTCAGAGCCTGGAGTCTGTTTCAGATTCTGTGCCTCCCTCTCTCTCTGACCCTCCCCTGTTCACACTGTTTCTCTCTCGTAGAACTAAATAAAACAACAAAAAAAATTTTTTTAAATAAAAAAAATAAAAAATAAAAAATTCCAGTGGTACCCGGGTGGCTCAGTTGGTTAAGCATCTGTCTTTGGTTCCGGTCATGATCTCACAGTTTGCGGATTTGAGCCCCACGTCAGCCTCTGTACTGACAGCTTGGAGCCTGGAGCCTGCTTCAGATTCTATGTCTCTGCCTCTCTCTGCCCCTTCCCCACTCATGGTCTGTTTCTCTCACTCTCTCAAAAATAAACATTAAAAAACATTTTTTTTTAATTCCACCATACCAGACACCCTATCACACACATATAATCAATTGTGTAAAATTCAACTCACTCTAAATATAAGCACACACATATGTATGTTAAATCTTTATATTTCTGCTTGAAATAATACTTTTCTGGCAATACTTTTAAATAATACTATTACTGTTTTATAAGTGGCCTAACAGATCATTTACTGGGGTCAATAACACTAACATTAGAGCCTTTTACGGCTTTAACCAGAACCCAAATGAATGAACCCCTACAACTAACTGTTCATTATTTCTTCTGCACCAGCCTTCTAAAAGAATGAGGGAAAGAAGCTAATAATTACAGACTTGTCAGAAACTATTTTAAGGAGCTGTTGAAACAGCTTCTGAATCTATAGGCCTGAACCACACATGCACACATAAAAATACAATATCTAGTTCTTAAGATCTAAAGACTCAACTTGGCTCATGCAAGCCGTTTCACCATGTGTAACCCTACTCTTGCAAGATCTTACTCAGGCATCTAGAAAATGGTGACTGCAGAGATAGGAATTTCCACTGAAGACCAGATGGAAGAACACTTTAGAAACGTAATCCTGGCCCTTCTGATGGCTGTAAAAATATCTGTAGGACCCACAGATATCTAGTCAACTAACAAGCTAGGGTCTTTTAAAAACCCTTAAATATATAAAAATACAAAGTTGGCCACATGTATGTCTTCAAGTCATCCAGCTTTCTAGAGCCATTCATTTTTTTTTAAATTTATTTATTTCTGAAAGAGAGAAACAGACAGTGTGAGCAGGGGAGGGCCAGAGAGAGGGAGATACAGAATCTGAAACCAGCTCCAAGCTCTGAGCTAGCTGTCAGCACAGAGCCCGATGCTGGGCCCGAACCCACGAACCGTGAGATCATGACCTGAGCAGAAGTCGGACGCTTAACCGACTGAGCCATCCAGGTGCCCCGAGGGCCATTCATTCTTAAAAAGAACTTATTTAAGGATGTTAGGCAGCTCTAGAATCTCTAGGAGTACCAAAGAGTCATGTTTGGAGCTATCTAAGTACAATGCCACCCAAGTTATGCAAGGAGTCCCGCCTATTTGGCTTGAGATTACTGAGAGAGATTATTAAAGCTTTGCGTCTTTTTTCACATTATAGTTCTCTTTTTTTCTTTTTCAAATAATAAGAACTTTATAACCTAACACTCAGCCCATTTGTGTCTAGCTCACAGGGAAGGCAGAGCTCAATTCAGAGTTTCCTGTAGTAACTCCCCACTGCCCTTTAGGAATAGCCTTATTTATATGGAGTAAACCAGGTGGAAATTCCAAAAAAAAAAAAGTGGACAAATTAGGCAGAAAATGTAACATGCAGCCACAGTCGATTGCTGCCAGATCAAGATACAAACATAGAACAGCTCTGGCCTTTTAAATAGTCACTGGATTATCAAAAGCAAATGTCTGCTGCTTCGCTTATGTCTTCTGAGGTCATCATTTCCTTAAATATCCTAATAACATTGTCTGGGCTCCAGTACCATATACTTTGGGAACTCTGCGGCCACCTCCTCCTGCCACAAGCACACACATACAGACACCACATGCACACACTTTTCCCATCCCTGCGTCACTCTCTCCAAGGGACCCCAGAGAGGTTGTTTCTAGTGCTCAGTGCAACCTCCAACTTATCCCCTTTCCCCACTCCTCTGCTCCAAGATGGTTGGTGTCATGGATGCTATCGATGATCATCCAAAAGGGAGATACTTCATCCAGGAGATTAAGCTTCTACCATGTCCCCTCCAGATATGTGTGTGCTTGTGGCAGGAGAAGGTGGCCGCAGAGATCATTCATTGTTGAGAGAGAGAGAGAGAGAGAGAGACCGAGCGCAAGCATGGCAGATGCGGGAAGAGAGGGAGACAGAATCCAAAGTAGGTTCCAGGCTCTGAGCTGTCAGCACAAAGCCCAATGCGGGGCTCAAACTCACAAACCATGAGATCATGACCTGAGCCGAAGTCGGACGCTTACCTGACTGAGTCATCCAAACACCCCTCTAAAACCTCCTGAAGTAAAGACAAGACACAGAAGTGAGATAACTAGACTCTTGAAAATCTGCCCTTCCTCGGGGCGCCGCTGGCTCAGTCGGTTGGGCGTCCAACCTCAGCTCAGGTCATGATCTCACGATTCGTGGGTTTGAGCCCCGCATCGGGCTCTGTGCTGACAGCTCAGAGCCTGGAGACTGCTTCAGATTCTGTGTCTCCCTCTCTCTCTGACCCTCCCCTGCTCATGCTGTCTCTCTCTCTGTCGCAGAAATAAATAAAAAAAAAAAAATTAAAAAAAAGAAAATCTGGCCTTCCTCAAACTCATTTCTCCCATTTTCTTTCCCAACCACTTTTATCTATAAAGAACCCTTCCTTCAATTCATTTAGGGACTATGACAAGGTCTATAAAGTGGAATGTGTGATGCTGTGAGGGAAGGTATGTTTAAAAAAATAACAACAACAACATGCAACTGAGTAAATTTGAAGATCAAATTGGCTTTCTTCAACAATTCACAAATCACATGGCATTCTATCTAGTAAGTAAAAAGGAGCCCTGAAGAAGTGGACCAAACAAAAGGCTTTTATAGGCAGAAGGGGGTAGAAAAGGAAATTTTTGTAGAGTGGACTATTTCAGCCAGGCTTCCTTTGGGGAAAGGGCTGGGGCCTATCATGCAGATCACCTCACTAGGGCTGACCAGATAATTCTAGGTTGCCTGGGTAAAGATCACATTACCGGGAGAAGCTGAAACTGCCAGTTGGGGAGGTATTAAGTCTTGGTTTGTTGACGTTGGGCTTAGTACAAGTAACTCCTTTTGGAGCCTGTTGTCTCTTTTTCTTTTTCTTTTTTTTTTTTAAGTTTCTTTATTTTTGAGAGAGAGAAAGAGAATCCCAAGCATGCTCTACACTGTCAGCACAGAGCCCGACAGAGGCTAGATCCCATGAACCGCGAGATCATGACCTGAGTAGAAATCAAGAGTCACACACTGAACCAATTGAGCCACCCACATGCCCCAGTCTCTTTCTTTAATGGGTATACAGGGATCTGGTCATGAGGAAACCCTGTGAGAACTGAGATACTCAGGATGGGGTGACTTCCCCCTTCATAGGGCACAGTGGGGCAAGGTGAACATGCGCATTTCTAGGGCAGCTGGGTTAAGTTGGAGGGATGTACAAATTGCTGCCTAGACCTGCAGACAAGGAAACAACCAACATTACTTGAAGAGGAGGAGGGAAAGGTCGTGAACATTTTCACAGAGTGTATGACATCTGCTCTGTGCCTGGAAGGAAGAGAAGTGAGTTACCAAGAAGCAAGGAGAAAAAGGGAAATCCCAGCAAAAGAGCGCCCAAGGCACAGAGATGTGAACGCAGATGGCAGTGCTGAGACCAGGTGAGCGCAGAGTCCTGCAGAGACATGGAAGGAGATGACCCTGGCAGAATCAGCTTGAGAGTGTCCAAAGCACCCCGGAAATTGTTCCCATGGGAGGTGCCTCACTCATATACGTTATAGAGACCAATCTGCCCTGCATGTGGGGGAATAGAGAGAAATTGAGAGAAAAATGAGAAGGTAGTGAAACCAGTTAGGAGGCTTTTGAAATGTCTCTAGGGCTTATTGGGTATTTATGACACGCTAGGCACTGTTCCAAGCATTTTCCACATTTGATTTCACTTAATCCTCGCTGTGACTGAATGTGACAAATGCTATTGTGCAGCACAAGTGACAGGAGGAAAGTGAAGCACAGGGGACTTAAGTGAGTTGCCAGGGGTTTAAAGCTAGTGAGTGCAGAGCGATGGATTAAACCCAGGGAGTCTGGCTCCGGAGTCCGACGGCCTGTCTGCCCCACTTCCGAAACTGTCCAGGCAAGAGCCATGGAAAGACTATTCTAGGGCAATAGAAGATGGAAGAGCTGGGGGACAGAACAAGAACATCTGCAGCGTAAATACAGGTGAGGCAAAGAGATAAGTACAAATAACTGACGTTTCTAGTTTTCAGTGAACCCAGGGAAGAGGAATGGAATTCACACGAGGGGGTGCAACAGCTTCCGGGGTGAAAATACTATCATTGTATGAGGCGTGCTATGTTTGCAGAGCTTGGAAGAGACATCCTGGTGAACCCCTGGGAAATGTGTGATAAACTCCCAGTCTTCCTCTGTCCAAAGATACCCTCTGCATCTTCTGCAAATGGGCATTATCACACTTGCTCTGTCTTTTTCTCTCTCAAAATGTCTTCGAAAGGACGTGCCCACTAGGTGTGTGCAATACTGTGATTTTATAAGAAATATGTATTTGGTCTTCATCCTGGTTCCTTGGTACAGAGTTCCTAAAACCCTTGGAATTTCCTAAGTGATGGGAATATTAAAGGTGCTTTTTATATGTGAATGAGGTGTCTTTGGAAAGTACCTAAGGATGGGGCTGTGGGGACGGGGG
>NW_027551568.1:11869076-11960848 GCF_008692635.1 Crocuta crocuta | reverse complement strand
GGGCGGGGGGGAGGAGGAGGCTGTGTGGGAGGAGAACAGACAATGTAATTAGAGGGTTGGAACTTTCAGTCCCACCCCCAGACTTCCAGGGAGGGGAGAGGAACTAAAAGTTGAGTCAATCACCAATGGTTTAATCAGTTATGTCTATGTAACAGAGCCTCCATAAAAACCCAAAGGACAGTGTTTAGCCTTGAGGCTGGGGAACTAGAATGCTTCCATGTGCCACCATACCAGCCCCCAAATTCCACAGAGACAGAAGTTCCTGTGACTTTGCTGTATGTACCCCTTCATCTGGCTATTGATTTGAAACCTTCAATAGCCTTTTCATAAATTGAATTAGTAAATAAACTGTTTCTCTAAGCTCTGTGAGTCGCCCTAGCAAATTAGTGAAACCCAAAGAGGAAATCTTGGGAACCTCTGATTTACAGCCAATCAGCGAGAAGCCCAGGTGACAGCCTGGACTTAGAACTGGCATCTGAAGTGGAGACAGTCTTGTGGGACTGAGCCCTTAACCTGTGGAATCTGATTCCATCTCTGGGTAGACAGTGTCAGAATTGAGTTGATTTGTAGAACACCCAGCTGGTGTCAGAGGTTTGCTTGATATGGGGGAAAGCCCACACGCTGGAACTGACACCCCGAAGGCCTAAGATACCATTTACACTCTGATTTCAGTACATGCTCTCCTACTTGTGGCTCTGAATGTAAATGAAAGGCTTATCTCTGTCAAAGGAATCCGTAACAATCGAGAGAATATGCTGGAGAGGAGGCTTCCTGGCATCCCAAGAATCTACCCTGTTTATGTGGACAAGTTAACCCGACCTGGCAAAAAACATCCAAACAGCCAAACAGATCAGTGTCTCCCATTAAGTAAATCAATGGCTATGGACCGAAAAGGGTATTTCTTGGGGTCCTCTCATAAGGCACAAAAGCCGTAAGGAATAGAGAACACTTTGGAATGTCAGTTAATTCTCTAAAGGACATCCAGGCCTTCTTTCAAAAATATTCTTGGAGTTCCTGGGTGGCTCAGTTGGTTAAGAGTCTGACTTCGGCTCAGGTCATGATCTTGAGGTTCATGAGTTGGAGCCACACATCAGGCTCTGTGCTGCCATGCAGAGCCTCCTTCAGATCTTCTGTCTCTCTCTCTGCCCCTCCCCTGCTCACACACACACTTTCTCTGTGTGTCTCTCTCTCAAAGATAAGTAAACATTAAAAAAATACTCTTGTTCAAGAGACTATCTTTAAAAAAACTCAAGCATGTCTTTCTCTCTCTTTTTATGGCTCCCTCTCTCCCGCTCTCCTGCCTTCCCACTTGTGCTCCTATTTTTTTTTATTAAAAGAAAGTCAGTGACAGATACAGAAGACTATTCATTGTGCCATTATTTATAATAGCAGGTTAGAAACATCCAAATGTTCATCAATAGGGTACTTATAGATTGTGATATATTCCCATGATTCTGTATACTCAGCCTTGAAGAAAAATGAAGGAGTCCCCTATGTACCTATCTATGAATACAAAGATAAACTATTATATGCAAAAAGCAAGGTACAAACTGCTAAGTCATATGCCACCTTTCATATATATATATATTCTTACATTCACAAAAAGAGACACTGGAAGAATAAAGCAGAAGCAAAATTAATTCCCTGTAGACAGCTGAGGCAAACAGGATGGAGGGTATAAGGATGGAAACCAGCGTGCCCTGTGTCTAACTACATGGTTTTGACTTTGGAATCACAGAAATGTTACAAATACCCAAACGGCACAATTAAATGTAAAAGGGGAAAAAAGCAATGAAAATATTTCATGCGGAAATTAGGAGGAGGTATTTTACAGAAGCAATGCCCATGGAGGAGTCAAACCGTGGCGCTTGGCCCTCTGAATAGATTCCCAAAGTAGGGGAACCCTTGAGCGCCAGGTCAAGCTTCCCAATGGCTTTCCTGGGGTGGATGTCAGACGAGAGTAAAAACGATGGAGAATGGACAGAGAACGACAGCATGGCTCAGGAAGAGAATGGCCAAGAGGAAGGGAGGAACAGCATAGACAAGACAGCACTTCCCCAAGCCACCCCTCCACCGCTTTGCAAAATCTTCTCCCTCAATCTTGCCTGAAATCTTTGTCATTCACCACGACCTTTTTAAGTTAAAAATATTTTTTTCTTCTAAATACTTAGAGGAGACTCTCTGTTAGCAGTTGTGCTGGTGCGGCAGGGTGCTGTTTTGACACTAATCCATAACTTTTCTCTCCCAGTGTGTGTCTCTTCTCTCCCGGCTCCCTGCTGGACCGGAGCAGGAGGCAGCTGTCTCGGGGAGCAGATGTGGAGGGTGGAAGATAAGGGCCTGTCTGGCTAACGTTCGCTGCCCCACCCCCACCCTGGGAACTGGTGAGCACGAAGGGGGAAATGACATCTGGGGTTCTGTGAACAAGACGATCTATCATTCCAGGCAGGGAGGGAAACACTCCCGCCAGAAACGGTTACATGGGGCACCTGGGTGGTTCAGTTGGTTAAGTGTCTGACTTTGGCTCAGGTCGTAAGCTCAAGGTTTGTGAGTTCCAGCCCTACATTGGACTGTCAGTGAAGAGCTGCGGCCGGCCCGTAGGATCCTGTCTCCCTCTCTCTCTCTGCCCCTCCCCCACTCGCCCTCTCTCAAAAATAAATATTTAAAAAACAATGGAGAAGAAATAGTTATAGGCCCCAGGAGCCTCTGGGCAGAGGGCTCCAGAGGCAGCCTAGCCAGAGTCCTGTGCTCCAGGCAAGACAGGGAAACAGAGGGACACCCACTAGGTACAAAGGGCAGTGCACAGGGACCTTTGGGGACTGGAAACAAAGACTAGATGTGTCCTCACCCATTGTTTGGTAGGCCACAAGATAGGAACTGTGACACGTGTCAGAGAGAGAGTGTAGAAAAACCTGGGACGGAGCAAGGGTCTCCTCCCCTTTTCCTTTTCCAATGCTCTGCAATAATGTGAGTGTAAAGTTAGTATTAAATTGGTTCACAGATCATTTTACTGTAGCATTGATTACACACTTCCATCTGGGAGATGAACTGTATGCCCAAGACCTCTGATTATCCACCTAATCAGACATGCTTAGACCCCCAGGGGAATAGCAGCTCGGTGCACAGAAACCAAAGCGGGGTGTCTCTGGCTTTCCCAGGGCTCCCCCAGCCCCTTGCTGTCCCACCCCAGTGTCCCATCCACACGCAGGGTGCCAAATACTCAGACCCAGAGGCAGTGACATGTCAGCAGGGTCAGGAAACAGCAAAGCAAGCCAAGTCAGAAACCTGGAGAACTTGTCAGAGAGAGATGCAGATCATGACCCCTCAGTCCACCTTTATATTATTGGTGTGCCCAGAACTAAATTGCACAGAAGTCAAACAAATACACTTGACTCCAAAACAGCCAACAGAATTGTCCTGCACTTCATCTTGAAGGTTAACAGCAACAACAGAAGAACAGGGCCAGGGTGAAGGGGATACCAGCTAAAAATATAAAAATAAGATTCAAAGAGAATGCCCTTTCTTCAGTGTCCTGTAAGTTCAGTAGCTGATCTTGGTCGCTACATAACGAGACAGGTTTTCTTTATGGTAATCAGCCTTGGAACCTATCCACCTTCCTAAATAAAGTTAACCTTTGGAACTGTGTGAACCGGCTTATGAAATAATTACATTGGGATAAGAAGCCCACATTTCAGATGTTCAATTGACCTTTTACGATTGTTATAGATTTCATAGAAAAAAAAAATTAAGGCAACCTCCCAGTCGCTGCTTCCCTAGATGAACTGGTTCTTTATCTTGCCCAATTCTCACACGGTATTGCAACAGTACGAGCTCACCTGCTGGGACACTGAGACACTGTCTTTGCATATTTTAACCGCCATGGCTTACCACGGCGCCTGGTGCTGTTAAGTGCCCAACAATTGCGAAGTCAAGAGACAGATGCATGGCTAGGTGGGCGCTCTGTGGATGGACAGATGGCCTGTGCCTTGGCTACTGCACCAGTATGTGTGAAGCAACCAGGTTTTGCTGTAACTTACGTGACAAAAGGAAGGAGCAGAGAATGGGCGGGGTCATAGCAGAATGTTGTTTTCCATTTTATCTGCCCTGGGAGTGGTGGATCTAAGCTGATGTGGTAAAAACATCCAGCTCACAACTGTCAAGCGAGGACATCGCAGCATATCTAATGCCGTGGACAGAATGTGGCGATAGGGTATTTTTGAAAGTTGTAATTTTCAAGGGTCAGAGCAGGTGATAGTGTTGTGGGTTTAGGGACAATACTTAAGATCCCCTCGAGTGAGGTAAGTGCTAAGCAAAGAGTCATAGTTCCGGGTGGAGCTCCAAGTCCAGTCAGGATTCAGGATTATTTAAGAGACACGAAACTAGGAGCCCAGTTGGATGGGCTGATTTATGATGGTTATGTCTTCTGGGGCACATGGCTGCTGATGCCTCACTGGATATGGAGCCTTAAGGCAGCAAGACTGATGTCAGATCCCACCCCCAGACAGCAGGACAGGCCCAACGCACATTTTTGGAGATCCCATTCCAATCCTCATGTAGGTTCATCCTCTCCCTCCAAAAATCAGTGCGTAACCACACTCAAAGCTTTCTCTTATTGAAAGGAAATAAATAAACCAGTTAACGAATAAGCAAACATACTTGTCTTCTTACAGCCAACATTGGCTGTGCGATCGTCTCCATTCTTCAGTTCCTCTCACTCTTCTGATGAGTACATCCAGCTGGGTATTTCTTTCTCCACTCATGAGATGGCTCTCACTGAGCACAGCGGTGATGTCGTTGTTGCTAAATCCAAAGGACCTGTTTCAGTATGGATCCTATGCGACCTCTGCAGCAACCGTTATCATCCACTTCTCCTGCTTCGTGACCTGACTTCTGTGACAATGCCTCCTGCGGGCTTCTTCCTACCTCTTGCCTCTCCTTCATTTTCTCCTCCTCTGGCCGTTTCTTTCCCAAATTTGGTGCTCCTCTTAGTGTTCCTGGGTGCTTTCCTCTCATGGTCTACACATCTTCTTGTGAGGTGTCGCCTGTTCCCTTGGCCTCAAAACCCAGATGAAAATGACTCTCAAATTTATATTTGATCCCAGATTTCTCTCCACATTACCCTCGCTGTAGAGGCATATCCTGTTTCCTGGACATCTCCCCTTGGCTATCCATGGGCTGTAGAACGCCATTTTGATTCTGTCATTTTAAGGCAATTTGATCTTAAGAACCGAAATGAAACTGACAAGGGCCAAAATGATACGCAGTAAAGTTGGTTATAGATGAAAAACTCACTTGAAAATCACGTATCATTGGTAAGTCTAAAAACTGCAAAATTTACTTCAGAAAATACTGGGCTTGGTAAAGAGAAAAAAATGTAAACGATAGCTGACAAGAGCAAATAGAGAAAATAGTAAAAATTATTATTGCTCACAAGTTAATGAACAATTTAAAAGGTTTTATAAAAGCTTACATGTGTAAAATTTGACACAGTAAAAATACTAGAAATAAAGAAAACCTACCATGGAAAAACTATCATCTGTACAAATTTCACAAAGATCAAGAAAAAGAAGGTGAAAAATCAATAAACTTCCTGTAAAATGTACACAGGAAAGATTTTATCGTGGTGGAAATAATGTTGGTAAAATAAAAATCAAAGTGGAAACCATTGGAAACAGTTTAAACATGCTATAAAGGATCAAGGAATTAAATTGCCTTAATGGAATTCACTCTAGAATAAACCTTTGCCACAAAAGTCATCAGTGTTGATATCATCCTAACATAGATGTTTATGTTCAATAATAAAAAACTGGCAGCTTCAGAAATATATAGAGGCTCATAGTGATGAAGTCAAAATGAGTACTTAAAAGCACAGTTTCCAAACTGGACTTACTTTCCCTTCCCCATACATCCTACATCGGTTTTCTTGTTTCCTCACAGACTTTTCTTACCACCCATCTCCCACTGCATCTGACCACATCCTGCCTTTTCTGGTTCCTAAGTATCTACCAATATATTCTCATCTCCCTATCCCTCCTCTAATTCCTGCAATGGAGGCCATCATCACGGCTAGGCAACAGCTTGTTAACTGGTCATATCAATTCCTTGACCATCTCAAATCATCCCACACACTGCCAAGGAAGGAGGTCTTTCTGAAAGGCAAATCTGATTATATGTTCTTTGCAGTTTCTCTCTGCTGAGTGCTTGGCTTGCAAGGCTGCTCATGGTATTTACATCTCCAACCTCAACCCCTCAGTCGCTACTATATTACACCATTCTTTGGCTCAAAGGCAACACATATATTTCCCCTTTCACCCCCAAATCCTGCTACCTCCACCCCAACCCCTAGAACCCCTGTGCTAGTGAATTTCTGGTCATCCTTTAAGAATTAAATTGCAATTGTCTGTTTTCACGTCTGTCTCTCCCACTAAATTATAAAGTTCTCAGGGCAGGATCATGCCTTATTCATCATTATATTCTTAGTACCAAGTACAGTGGCTCACATGTAATAGGATCTCTCTATGCATCTGCTAGACTGATGGATGGATCTTATTTAATCTTCATGACAATCCTGCATGGCAGGCGTTACTTCCCTTATTTAAAGAAGCTCAAAGAAGTTAAATAACTTGTCCAAGTTCCTATAGCAAGAAAGAAGAGTCAAGATTTAACCCAGGGTTTTAGCTTTCAGGTGCATGTTCTTTTTATTCCACAATGCAGTGCTTTTTAATTGTATGCAACCAAAATACAGAAATGGGGACACAGTTCCTACACATAGGGCATTGAGAGCCAATAGGAGAGAATAATGCATTAAAAAAATCATTGGAACACAGTGTGTCCATGCAGACACATGGATTATATGTTTATAGTCCTTTAGACATACTGGCTATATGCATATAAAGAAAAAGAATGGCCGTGAGGAAAAAGGAGACTAGGAAAGACTGTGAAAGGGCATCAGAACCAGGGTTTAAAGGATGAGTCAGAGCTTGACTGGAAAAGCTGGGAAGTGAATTCTGGGCAGACATAGAAAATGAGTTCAGTTTCTTCTACATCAGTTGCTGCATCGAATAAGCTTAAGAAATTAATATTCTCTCTGCGTGTAGTATAGATTACAAAGCTGTTAATGTCACAATTTCAACATTTCAAAACACTGAAGTGATTGAATGTAGAAGAGTCTGAGTGCCAGTGAGGTGATTTCTCAGAAGCATTGAGCACGATGCTGCATCTCTCCTAGGCTTTGCCAGAGTCCTCGGGCAGGCCATTATGAACGTATTTCTCCATGTCTTGTACTTCATCAACCTATTCTGCTGTGTTCCAAGTGCTAATTAAAATTGTATGCTGCCTGCCAAAGTAAAAGCGCTTACATTAAAATAATAAGTGTCTAAATTAAATGGCTCAAAACAGAGTCCGGTTCCAAGTTGACATATAGTTCTTACTCCACTCCATAATAGTTGGGGATGGGCGGAGAAGAATTAGACTCAAGACATAAGATTTAACGAATAGTGCATTCTTTGTGACACTTATAATTATGTAAACAATCCACAACTTAAAGTTTATGAAAAGTAGCTTCCAAGCGCCATCATCCTATTTTATCCCTTCAATACACTGAAATGACTTAATCTGGAATTTTGAGATGAAATGTGATAGTCCTGTGTGAAGAATACATTGTTTATATTACAATGGATCTGTGATTCTTTGCCAGAAAGAAAAATGGGTTCCTTTGCCTTACAGCCAAACAAATTTTATTTATTTATTTATTTATTTGCAAGGTGGTGAGGGGCAAAGAGAGAGGGAGAGAGAATCTTAAGCAAGTTCCATGCCTAGTGTGGAGCCCGACACGGGGCTCAATCTCATGACCATGAGATCACGACCTGAGCCAAAAGCAAGAGCCAGACTCAATTGAATGAGCTACCCAGGTGCCCCAGCCAAAGAAATTCTTAAAAAATGCTCTACAAATATCAAACTAAGATAAATTTTCAGAAAAAAAAAGTTGTAATATTTCTTAACTAGATATTGGAGTTGGGACTTGGAGAATATGACTTAATTCATGGTAAATGCTCCACAGACTCGGGCTAACATTCTAACAATTATGAGTAGTAGCGCAAGTAAGTCTCACTATACATGAGGCTCAAAATGATTTTTTTTGAGTTACTCTTCAACTTGTGAAGAAGGCCCAGAGGTGCTGATATCAACCTTTTAATCCCTATCTCCTCATTCCACTTCAACCATCCTTATCTATTCTTCCATCTATTCAATGCCCTGCCTCCCCACTATTTGTTCCCTAGGATTTAGCACTGGAAATTGAATCAACCTAGAAGTTCCACTCAAACACTATACCTACCTCTTCACTCTGCACATGCTCTTCCGTTTGTCTGTAAGCCCTTTTGTTAACTCCCTCAGCCCCATCTCCCACCTGGAAAACACATCTTCCAAGACCCATTCAATGCCACTTCTTTCTAAGCTCTCCTGGCTCTCCCCAAAGCAGGATTACTGTCTCTTCTTTGGACTACTATGGCATCCCATTCAACTGTGTACTGTGGTCCTTATCACACTACAGCATCGTTACTTGTGGGCAGGAAACACATCTATCTTTGCTGTTCTAGGGCTTTGCACATCCCCGGCACATAAAAAATATTCAACAAATATTTGTTGAATAAGTAATAATAAAGTATGTTGATTAAAGGTTAAGCGATTTAGGGTGAACATTACAATTTATTTTTTTAAAAATTTTTTAATGTTTATTTTTTGAAAGAGAGAGACAGAGCATGAGTTGGAGAGGGGCAGAGAGAGAGAGGGAGACATAGAATCCAAAGCAGGCTCCAGGCTCCAAGCAGGGCTCGAACCCATGAACCGTGAGATCATGCCCTGAGCCAAAGTGGGACACTTTAACCAACAGAGTCACCCAGGTGGCCCTCGTGAACAATTTAGAATTAGGTGCTTGAGTTAATCAGAAGAAAAATATTACAAATTTATGCCAACATTTAACTTCAGCCTAAAATAATGAGGTACCTAAAATCTCATCATCTTAGAACTGAAAGGGAACTTCGAGACCATCTAGCCCGCCCTCTGCTATATGGATCAAGAAACTAAGACCTGGATCTCATTCCAGGTTTCATGCTAATAAGTAGCAGCACAGAATCCTAACTCAGGGCTCTTGACTCCAAGTTAGTAGCTTTCTTCAGATTACTCTGCTGTCTTTCTGTTGAACACCTTTGTGAGCCTTAGTTGAGAATTCTAGGGTCTAGTCCCAAACAAAAGTTTTACCTACTTTGGTGCAGACATACACACACAAAAACAGATTATTTTGAGAAAACCATCCGTTAGCTAGAAACAAATGTTTGCATGGGTGAATCCACCTGTGTGTTTCTATAGGTCCCTGAAGGATTAACAGACACTGCTGTTAATTCTGAAAATTCGGTTTAAAAAATTATAGGCTCCAAAGAAAAAGCCTTCTTGATATGTTATTGTAAAAACTATACCCTTATTACAAAGAAAACTATTTGCTTTGTTGGGTGAAGCCACTTACACTCTATAAAACACAACACTGTCTATAAAACATCAGTGTTAAGATAATATCACACCAATTAGGTTTTCTCTGTAAAACATTATTAAAGTGTTAGATGTAAACAAACAGTATAATATTTAGAGTGGACATTAAGTTGCCCAAAGTCAATGGCATCAATTTATTTTTGCACCTTTAATTACTTAATATGAGATTGATTTTATTGTCTACATTAAGGTAAACTAGAAACTGTGAAAGAGCATATAAACCTTGTAAAAACAAAATCAAATTGCATGAAATTTAATATTGTTTAGAAAAAGGGTATCTAACCACATCAGATCATAAATTCCAGCATAATGAACATTAAAATTGATTATTTAAAAATGGTTCACAGCACTAGAAGTGAATTTTTATTTATGCAATTGGTATTATGACACATTTAAGTATATGGATGAAAGATCAGAGTGAAAATAAAGAGATAACAAATAATGATCAGTTTTCTTAGCAATCAAATATTTATGTACAAATGATACATGCCAGATTTTTAACTGCAGCACGTATCTGTCATCAGTGGGCATATGCTTAGGGGAATGTGAATTAATGTCAGCACCAGCTTAGGCAAAAGATAATTAGGACAAACCCAAGAAAATAATCAGTGCTAAAGTCACAATGCATGTTTTCTTTTTATTGCTATTTTGAAAAATTAGTCACATAACTGTTCTCCTTCATCAAACTGTACACTAAGTTCAAGCACCCATATGGAAGATAAGAGGTAAAAGTTGTTCATTATTTGAAATGGATGTCAAATCAGAAAATGTCAGAAACAACAGAAGGATTTTATATATAAACATAAACGTAGAACATTGAAAAGGAAATGACAGTAGATGCATATAAAAGAGCAATCCGAAAAATCCAAGGCCTTGAACTCAGATAAACACATTTCTGAAACTTGGAAAGCAGAAACCCTAAAAGGAGACTTGAGGGTCTGAAAATCTCTTATTCATTTGTAATACATTTTGGTAACAAAGACAAAAAAGAAAGACAAATACTTGGGTTTGTGTAAGAAGAGACAAAATAGATGTTTATAAAACTCAGAGAGTCTATTTACTTTTAACTATCTTAGAAACGAAAAGAAGGGAATAGGAAAAAAAAATATTTGGATGGAAACAGTGATGAATAAGAAGAATGAGAGCAAATCACAAGGGCAGGATCACAGCCCAAAGGAACTTAACGGGCATGGAAGTAAAGAGAAAAATTACTCTGTTATCTTGATCTGTGAGAATTCAACCAGAAACACTAGAAAAAAGTAAAAATGTATCCTAAACATCTTATAAAACTCTCTGATTACCAACAACTATTTGATAAGTGGCCAAAAGGAGCAATATATAACTCACTGCCAGGGAATGATGAGAACAGGACATTAAAAGTTCTGAAAGGCAAAATCCGAAAGGGTTAGCCAACATGAACTCAGTGATAAAATCCCCTTTGTTGGGTGAATTCTAAACTTAAAGCCTTTGCTAGATGGAACTGTAAAGACGGATTTTGACACTTATCAGTTTTACTGGAAAGTCTGAGTCCACTCTGCAAACAGATTCTCACTAATTAGCTAACTGAATGATTGAAACCATTCTAAACATGACATATCAATTTTTTTTATGGATATAATGAAAAACGAACAATGTTCTTTCTCTTCAAAGAGAGAAATCTGGAACGGAAAGCTTGCTAAGTCATCACTGTGGTCCCTTTCATTAGTATTTTGGAATTTTCCAGAAATTTAAAATCTAAACCTTTTATCTGATCATGAACAAAAGGTCCTATTGCCTAATATATATGGATTTGTGTTCATACACTTTGATTACAAAAACATAACCTACTTTTAGGTCATTGGAACAGAGCATTTTTAATAACATATCCCTTTTAACAAAATACACTTTTCAATAGGGTCTGAAACAGTTTCAGTCCTATTTTCTCGTGGCACAGAAATGCTATTAAAAATAAGATTTGGCTCATGACTACTCTGGTTAACCTGTAACAGGTACATTAGAATCAGAGGTACGTTACTCAATTTGTGCTACATCTACTGGAAACAAACTGTACCGGTATCCTTTAGAAATGCATGGAATAAAGCCCAGACAGGATAAAACTTAATGAGTATCAGTCCAAAAGTGACTGCCGAAGAGAGAAAATATTAGTACTCAAACTCAGAGATTCAATAAACTCACATAAATTTGCTGTAAGATGTGTTATGGGCCCGGCACTGTATTTTATTTCTTTAGAACACCAGTTGCAAAGCCGAACTGATTTTTTAAAAAATAGCAACTCTTTTCCCTTTGAAGACAAAATGATGAATTAAATTCACGTTTTACATCACGTTTTACAAACTCGACATGTGGCATTTATGGTTTAGAAAAAGCTATGTATTATTGAAATAAAGTTTTGACTAATGCAGAATTAAAACTGTACTATCTGTCCAGTGGTTGAATCCATACTACTAAAATTAGCTGTACAACAGTAATCATCTCAAATAGCATTTCGGTTGGTGTTAAATGCCACCTTATAAGGAGCAGTATTCTTAGACTTAGGTACGCATGGGTACAATATGGGAAAATCATTTAAAATACATAAACCGTGAGGCCTATGGTGAGGGCTGGAAAGGTCCGTAAGAGCCCATCAGTTCTCATTAAGGGACAAAGAACTAATGCATAGATCAGAAAGGAGGTACATTAAAGACTTACAGGTCTTTGATGTATTAGCAATAAAGTTACCACATTTTAATACCCTGCATTCAGATTTTAGACCAAATTACAAAGTCATTCTGTAAATAAGGGTTTCATACTTTTCCACAAAGCTTCATAGTATAGGCATAGTGATCTATTTTTAACCTAAGTCCAAGAATCTGAAAAAGGGTTTGCGAGGATTTAATCCCCAAATTCTGGAAGAGGCCATGAGGGTAATCTAGTCCAGTACACCATAGGGGAAGAGGAAAATGAAACATAGAGTGGTCACATGTATTACCTTACGTCAAAAGACTCTTTAACTGGAGTCAGAGAGAGTCCAGGCCTGCTCTTGATTTAGAGTTCTTGCAAGTCATCAAAGTATTTGATGTTTTTGTTACTCAGGAAAGGCATATAGAACTAATTTCAAACGTATTTTAGAAGCATATACATTAAGTGCCACTGAGATAAAATGCTTTGTAGCTGAAAAGCAAAACCTACTAAGATTAAATGAAACATTAAAATTATCACTAACGGAGAAAGAAAAGTAGAAATAGTATTTTTTTTCCATCTCCTCTTACAGAATAGGTTTTGCCCATTTACCGATGAAAGGCACAGAGAACCAGTTTATAGACTTCATGACAGTTTTCAGGAGCTTGAATCCATGATTCGTGCACAATGCGTCCAATTTATTTTGTTTAGCCACAAAATCACAATTGTTAAATCTTTACCAAAATGTGAAGTTAAGCAATTTATTTTTTAAAATTGTGTATACTTCTCACCAAATTTCCATTCTTTTTAAAAATGATACTTTGTGCTTTGCTATTTTCAAAATACAATAGCCACATGATAGATCTTACAATTAGAAGGTTCTTACTCTTCACTTTCCTCTATTAAAACTATTTCCCATCCATAATGCTATTTCTTAAACCAGCAGCTTGGACAGTGGCATGTTAATAGCACACCAGCTCACTGTTTGCTGAACTAAGTTAAATTACTGTAGCTCACTGTCATCCAAATCATTTCTCTTATACTTTAACTCAGAACGCCACCTGATGTCTCTTTAATGGTGAGAGTTGTCATGTGTTCGAAATATTCCTATTGTTTTCTAAAAGGGCCATTATAAATCTAGGCCTGTATCTTTTTACAACACATATAAAAAACATTATATCTGAACTCCTAATTATTTTCCTCAGAGACCTGGTTCTTCAATGCTGTGTAACTATTCCTTACCAAGACTTAGAATATGTATTTGAAGACACCCTTTCCTGGATTCTGAATAAATTGCAGTAGGTTGAATTAACCCAAAGAAAAATGAATTTTTGTATGCAATAAGGTATTTGATTATCTAATTACCAAAACCTATATGAGAGAATAGTGTTAAATGAAATTTTTATATTGTTTAAAAATGTTTTTAGTATGACTTCATAATGGGTTTGAAATTGTGCAGCTTCACAAAGTAATACGTAAAATAATGCAGCTCCAGTGAAAACCCAACTGATGACAAGCTGCAAGTCTGTTTTCCCGTCTTCACTTTGCTCCTCAGCGTGGGACACCCTCATACCTAGTCTGGACACAGCTGCTCCTTTCCCCTTACAGACTATTTTAAATGATAGGCACAGACTCCGGAACTGCATTTTTCCTCGGGCCTGATATAGAAAATGAGAGCAATCCATTCCTCCAACTGGCTGCCACAGAAAACGGGATTTCAGATTCCTTCCCTTCCAGCTCCTGTTGAGTTAAAGGCAAGGGCAATAAGCCAATAAATGTGATGAGGCAATAAGCTAATAAATGAGAGCGGACATAAACGAGCAATGAAAGTCTACCTCTTTCTTGACGATCAGTAAACAACGGAATGGGGATGGTATTATACTATAAAAGATCAGAGAATAATAGAATTTAAGCTGTAAAGAATCTTAGTGGCCATAAAATTTTCAGTACCTTTTGATTTTCAAAATGACTCTGAAGTTTTGACCAGGCCGTTTGTTTTTTGATTAAGGCTCAGTTTTGACGAAGTAGAACACAACAGAATTTCATGGAAATGGCCACAGGAATGTTTAGAATCGTGCACCTGTGAACTGTTCTACGAGAAAGGGTAAGGATGTTCCAAAGGCATCGGTTCCTCCTTTTCCGAGGCCGGGCAGGGTCAGGTCCCAGCTTTAGGGCCTTTTTAGTCCATCTTGTTCCCTCATCTGGGCTCCTACCCGGCTGGCAGGCTGGCAGGTGCCTGCTGCTGGCATGCTGCCCCAAACAGTACACTGTTAAATTTGCTCAGTGTGCAACCAGGTCCTCGCTAGTGACAGGTTCTCTGGTGAATCAACATGAGCCCGATTTTGCTCAATTCATACCCATTTATAGCTGGCTGTCAAGTTTAAATCTAGGGAAAATTCCAGGCAGCTTAACATTAGGAGAAGAATTACAGTTTTCCTTGTGCTAACCAAAAGGGCAACAGGCACAGGTCAGTTCTGAAGTTGGCAACTCGATCTGCCAGCGGCCCTTAATGGAGCACGCAGGGACCATGTGGGCAGCAGGTGGCAAAGGCCCTCCCTGGGTCCCTCCACGGAGCATCTTCATTGGTANCCCAGGTGATGGAGCAAGGGCACCGCGGCGGCCAAGAGCGTTCCTATAACCCTCATCCCGAAACAGTTCAGGACGCCCGCGGGCGCCTGAAACGCACAAGGCACCTGGCTCCTCGGGCTTCCCCTTCGCGCCCCCACCTGTAGGCCAGCATCCCCGAGCTCCTTCTTGCCCGAGTGTTTTGGAAACTGTCAACGGAAACCCGGAGGCCAGGCAATGTGACAGGAGATTATAAATATGCAGAAGAGATGGAGCCCAAATAGCGGACGTATGGAGCCANAGGTGTGGCCGAGAGACCGCGCTGCGGCCCGGGAAGTTCAGTCCCGGAGCGCTTGACGGCTTCCGAAAGGTCTTTCAGAAAGACCCCCGGGGTACCCTCACTCCCAGTGATCGTTGGCGAGCATCTCCCACGTCTCAGGGAGCCCCAAACTGAGAAGCTCAAGGCTGATTTCTTAATCACTTCCCTGCCAAGGTGACTTTTTTCGCTGTGTATTTTAAGTGAACTTGAGCCATAGAAACCTGTTAACTTGCCCTCCAGATGAAGTGCTCCTCAGCCGCAGCTTAGCAATGTGGTAATGGCCGTGAAGTTCAGTACTGTTGCCCAGAACAGAAATATGTAGTCTTCAAAATGCTATCTGTGAACTTTTCCTAAATCGAAACTTAAGCCTCTTAAAAAAAAAAAAAAATTGGCTGTATAGGAATAGATGTCCTTGTGAATCTTACTTTCAGTGACCAATTCCAAGCATATTGTAATGTTATCATTTTTTAAGCTGTAGGATTCTTTTTTTAAATTTCAAATTGCCTTTGTATTCATATTGCTTTTGTATATTAGGGTTAAAAGAAGAAAAGATTTTGAGATCTGTGTTTCATTGAATACAGTGATCGCAGCATTTAAATTTTATGTAATTCTAAGTTTTGAACAGTAGCTGAACCATAACTCCATTGGATTTCTTCCCCCAAAATTGCTTCTGGTGAGCAGTAGGGGCTGCATTGGCCGTTATTTCCGCAGTTCCTGCAAATAAATGTGAAGTCTTCAGGCTTACTGCATCATTGATTGTATTTGGATATTGAAAGTGTAGGAATACTCAAATATCAGAAGGCTGATCAGGTGAGATCCTGTGTAATTTATTAATTCTCAGAACTAGACGTCGGTTAGATTTTGAAGAGATCCCTGTCTTTGAAAAATGAAGTGCAGACTGTGCCTTGTTCAGTCTTTTTTAATTAACCACTTAGAAATTCTCAACCGTGTTTGGTTTAGTTGTCAGTTTAATACTTGCTTTCAAGAGTATTTACTTTCTGAATTGGCAGACTCCGAGTAAGACGAGTATTAAGTCTCTCAACTGGGTGTTTACTGACTTACACTTGAACTTTAAAGACACTCTAGTGCAAATGGAAACAAGTGTGGCCAGGTTTCACTACAATGTCTTTAAAATATTTCTGAGTTTCCACAAGCCAATATCATAACAGCCTTTTTTGTTATTGTTTGCATACACAGAAAATGAAGTTGTCAGGAGCCTTTTGATGAGCACAGATGTATTAGGCTCTTTGGATTAACCCCTAACATCCATCCCTACCTTAGCCCTTCCCAGGATGGGTCAGAATACCTGGTACCATGGACTTCCATAGACTTCACACCACACACACGCGTTCTTCAACATGAGTTTCTGAGCACGGTTTACTTAACACGTTGGAAGCTGGACTTTTAACCCATAGTTGCAGAAAGTCTATCTGAGCGACACTTCCAGCTTTAGCTGTGGAGACAGTCCTCATTGTACCCCTAATACTGTCAGTCTTATTGTGAGGGGAGATGATGGTGAAAACCGTGGGGATCAAGACTTAGGTAAGAAAACAGGCATATTTCCGCTGGGGTCACCAGCCGGCGTTGTACCGTGTGGGGCCCTTATTTTTCCCTCAGGTGTCTGTTTCTTCTCTGCTAGTCGCACAGCTCTTGGCCTGCTGGCGTTCACTCTGAGTCTGATGCCACTTTGGTTGGAGCCACCCTCTGGAGATTAGAACTCTTACAGCCTTTCTTAAACACCCCAGCTGCTAAGCGGCTGCTGCTTTACCTCGCTTTTCTAGCATCGCCCCTTTCTCCTGCTCTGTAACCTTTCCCTCCTCTCTTCTGCAGAATTTAGAAAACTGTGCCCCCAGGGGCTGGCCTGGGCCAGAGGGCCTTTGAGTGGCACCACCTACTGTCACGTGGGAAGCATTTCTCCCTGAATCAAATGTCTTCCAGTGTCTTGCTGCTTGCACTTGAAGTGTTCCTGGGTCCAGTGGAAAAAAATGGTGTAGTTGACACACAATGTGGCATTAGTTTCAGGTGGACAGCATAGCGATTCTGCATCTCTGTAGGTTATGCTGTGCTGGCCACGAGTGTGGCTGCCATCTGTTACCATACAGACTTGCCCTTTTTTTTTTTTCTTTTTTTCCTTGAATTCTGGTTCTGCCTCTGATACTCTAGTCCTCCTCCCCAGTGTAGGGCAATCTTTGTTTTTGCTTTTGAAAGGCATAATCTTAGTGTCTTGGTGGCCCAACCATCAGTTCCAAAATCCTCTTTATTATTTCTCCCAAGGAATTTAGAGCTCTTAAAATGTTTGTTGGCCTCTCCCAACAGTCTAGGATTTCCTGAACGAATATACAGAGGAGATACTTATCCACACTCTCCCCATCCAAGTAAAATAATTCAAAACATAGTATTTGAGGGTAATATTTTTGCTTTATACCTATCTTGGTTCACTTACATCTTTAGAAAAAATATATGAATATTAGTTTGTGTATGAGCAGTTATATATACCATGTACGTGTATCTACATCAAGTGTAACTTTTCTTTGTGTTTCTCATTTCAAACTCTTGGAATCAGTTGATTTTCTGAACGCCATCTTTGACTTCTGTGTAGCATGGCAGTGGGTTGAAACTCTTCTTTGCTACAGTACTTCTACCTTAATGTCGTGTGCAATGGGTGTTCCATTCATCACACCTGTTCTCTTTCTCTCTCTCAAATGCTCATTGTGTATTCCACTGTTGCTTTATTTGGCCACTGTTCTTAGACTCTGGGTATAGTGCAGAACTGCAGATTCATCTCTTGTTAAAAATCTATATCTTGTTAAAAATACTAACAACTTCTATTGTCCTTTCTGACATAAACTCAGATAATAAGTACATGTTACCATGTTTTTGTACTCATTCCTCACTTGACTCATCTGTAAAAGTTCCTTTTTCAAAAAAAAAAAAAAATTTATTTCGAGAGGGAAAGAGAGAGAGCAAGGGGAGGGGCAGTGAGAGAGGAGAGAGAAAATCCCAAGCAGCCTCCGCCTTACCAGCACAGAGCCTGATGTGGGGCTTAATTCCACAAACAGTGAGATCATGGCCTGAGCCAAAACCAAGAGTTGAATGTTTAACCGACTGAGCCACCCAAGTGCCCGTCATCTGTAAAAGTTCTTAAGCGGGAGAGTTGCTATATAAGCCATGTTCCCATTTAGGAATCTGGGTCCAGCAAGTCAACTTTGGACTAAGAATTAGGCAATGTGTTCTTGGCTTGTTTTGTTGTCGAATTGCTTTATAGACTTTGTGCTTGCTTAGACCGCTTGCCTAATTCTTTGGCTCTGTTTCATGACTCTGCTCCTAAATAGTTCAGTATCTGAGCTACCTAAGTTGGCCCTAGTGCCTGTGGAGACTTAACAGTAGAAGACTTGATGTAAAATAAGCTTCAGCTACTGGTGAGGATGAAACAGTACCTATAAAGCGCACATGTAGGAATATGCAGAGGGATGGGTGTTGCCTATAAAACAGAAGAGCTTCACAGGGTGATGGTTGAACAGGATCGTGTCTGATTTCAACAGTGCCACGGGGCCTGGGTTTTTCCTTTTATGTAAATGGTGACTCTCCACTTCTAGAGCTCACATTTGTTATCCATCTCTTTTGCTGCTTTTCTCTTTCTTTTGCCCGTTGTAGACCTCTTGCTCTACTTCCATGAAGGAATGAGCAGAGGCAGGAACGAGCCTAAACCCAGAAAGGCCAGCTGAACTCCTTTTCACAGTTCCCACGGAAGCCTTTGAGTGGGACCAAGGTGTTAACTGCTCATATTCTTTACGCCCTATTATTTGTGTAATTGAAAAGTTAAGTTCTTACTACAAATAATTTATTTTTATTAAAATATCTTCTCATGGGACGCCTGGGTGGCTGAGTGGGTTAAGCATCGGACTCTTGATTTCTGCTCAGGTCGTGACCTCACGGTTGTGATGCTGAGTCCCACACTGGGCTCCCAGGTGAGCATGGGGCCTACTTGGGACTCTCTCTCTCCTTCCCTCTCTGCCCCTCCCCCGGTCTCAGGTGTGCACACCCATGCGCTCTCTCAAAATAAATAAATAAACATTAAAAAAAAATACCTTTTCATTTAACCAGTCCTCATCCTTCATCTAATATGTTACATAGTTATCTCTGTGGCCCCAAATTTATCCTAATGGATGATTAAAGGCTGTTATTCTGATATTATAGCCTAGTCAATTTCTCATTTACAAAGGGAAGTAATAATAAATGTAAAACTGGGAAGTTACTTGGAGTAACCACAAGCATAGATAGGTAGGGTGAAATTAGCTTCATCACTCTGGCAAAACTACTGCTCTGCTTTCACTTGCTTTATTTAAGTAGTACATGTAAACTAAACAAGCAGTGAAAAGTTACTCATTTTGGTCTTTGACCGGTTCAGTGTCTTGGCTTTTTAAAATGTTTAACTGCATCCTAGTTTACCCTCCAGAATGCAGCCCGGCTGCTCATTTGTGGCCCAGTTTGAGGTATGCTTGCACGAAACAGGTCTTTGGAAAAACAGTAGCATTGAGTGTCAGATTAATGACATTCTGGTCCCATTTTTAGTCTTTAACCCTGTCACCTTGTGACTTTTGAAAAAGTCACTCCTCTCTGTGTCCCTGTTTTCCATCTATAAATTTAGGAATATCCTACCTTAACATCTCTAAATGAGACTATTTATAAGTAGTATGAAGATCTGAAAATCTTGAATGGTGCTTTTACTATTATTTGACTTAGGAAGACAGAATTGCTGTTGTATTGATTTCTAGTTGGCCTGGTACAAAGATGTACCTCTGAATTTGTGTAATAAAATTACCTGTAATATTTTCATGTAACCTTAGGAAAGTTTATTACGGTTTTACATTATTTAAGACTGTGAAGGTTTGCATGTTTCATAATATTTTCCTAACAGTTAACTAGTATTACTTTCCAATTTTTTAGTGGTCATTGCTATTTTAAGAAAGATATATTTGGACATATTACTTAACGTAATAAATATATTCATGATTAGTCATTACTTTTAATTAATACTTTTATAACCTGGGTTCTTATTTCTAAAACAAGCAATCTCAGAAGATAATTAAACATAGTCATCTTTTAGAGATGAAGAGAGCAGTTTATACTTTACTTTTTCTCTATTCAAGATACTAGATCGGGGCGCCTAGGTGGCTCAGTCGGTTAAGCATCAGACTTCAGCTCAGGTCATGATCTCATAGTTTGTGAGTTCGAGCCCCTGTCAGGCTCTGTGCTGACAGCTCAGAGCCTGGAGCCTACTTCAAATTCTGTGTCTCCGTCTCTCACTCTTTGCCTCTCCCCAGCTTGTGCTCTGTCTCTGTCTCTGTCAAAAATAAATAAACATTAAAAAAAACTTTTTTTTTAATATTGGATCACAGCATTTTTTTGTGGTGAAAGATGAATATTGATTAAAAATACTCTAGAAGAACTGATTTACATTTATGATTGGTATTATTTTCCTTGTATGAAATAGTCACAAGTGACAAAATTTAGTTCTTCCAATGTAGAAGCACTTGTTATTATTATATGCTGACTTCTTGCCGAGAACTGGAGGAACTGATTTACATTTATGATTGGTATTATTTTCCTTGTATGGAATATTCACAAGTGGCAAAATTTAGTTCTTCCAATGTAGAAGCACTTGTTTATATTATATGCTGACTTCTTGCTGAGAACTGGATAAATGAACTAAAATTGATTGCCATCTAAAAAGTTAAGTCAGTGTTCAGAAAATAAACATTTGGATTATTTTATTTTGGAAAATAATTTGCTCTTAAATATAAAGACAGATGTTTGGCATGACACATGAGAGCAACGTTGGTCAAGAAGGAATGAAATGCCACCACAGCATGGAAAAAGTTAAGGTACACTTCGCAGAATTCTTGAGGGGCGGCACCCGCCCACAGGTGAAGCAGTAGGCTTCTTAAGGAATTAGCCAGGCAGCCCTCCCCACTCGAACAGGACAGGTAAGCTCAGGCAAATCTGTAGAATGCTAGAGAACAATATTAAAACAACAAGAAGGGAAACAGTGGTGCTACACTAGGGAACAGAAGACGGAGCAGCATCCCGGGGAGTATATCTGTGGCCAGGGAAAGGCGGGAGCGGACTCACAAAGCGGGTGCCCAGCTGCAGGCCAGTGTAAGCCTCTTCTTCACCAGGGATCAAAGGGCTCTTTCTGGCTGGTTGAAGCCAGGTTAGGGTGAGGTTATCTTGTCTTGTGTGATTGTCAGAGAGGTGGATGCTAATTGTGTAGGGGAGAGAACACACTGGACTGGGAGGTCAGAGATCTAGATTCTATTCCCTGTTTGCCTCTTAACCTTTCAGTGACTTTGGACAAGGCTCTTAACCTCCGCGGTCCTCCGTTTCTTCATTTGTCAACCGTGAACCCCATTATCTGCTGTCTGTAGCTGTCAGGATTGTTGTGAGAATTTTATGAAGTGCTGTGTGCAAGACCTTTGCAAACTGCCTCTTGGCAGAGTGGGAAGATCCTTATCCCTTAAGCAGGGCCAGTTTCTGAGCAGTGGGGGAGAAGAGGGTAAGACAAAGCTTCCGAAATATTTCACCCCACGAAGCTTGGTTCTTTTGTTAGTATTGCTTTAATGCATCTTTAAAAACCATTCCCTAAACCATCAGTATGGTGTTAATTGTAAGCAGACACTTCCTTTAGATTCAGAACTCACTGGAGGCTGGACATGGGGAAGATCGGGGTACATGGTGCCTGCTTCCAAACAGCTTCTGAGCTGGTTAGGGAGCTGACCAGTTAACAGTGTAACACCATAGAGGTGAACCCCGGGTGGAGACAGAGAAAGGACAGAATGGAGGGGGTCCCAGTTTTTCAGAAAGTACATAAGCACTTGAGACAGTGATAGGCAAAACAATCTAATGCCCCAAAGCCCACACTTTGATCTTGAATTCTGGCTCTACCACTTGCTTCCTATGTGATCTTGGAGACCTCCTTACCCTCTCTGTCCCTTGGTTTCTTCATCTGCAAAGTGGACATAACAGTAGAATATGCCCCATACTTAACAAGAGCTGTGCACTAAAAACATGTTTGTATCATTTGAATTTTTTAAGTGTATTGTGGAATTTAAATTGGTGTTTAAAATTCTTGCATTTCTAGAAGTAGAATCCTGACACACCACCATTTTATATTTAGAATATAGTTATGACACTTTTGTGGGTTTGTGTTATATGACTTGTTTACAGAAAATTAGTTATTAGGTTGGTTATATAGTTCATTGAATATATATATTTATTTGCCACATCGGCCTTTATCCGTGAAAACAAGTTTGCATGGGGCGCCTGGGTGGCTTAGTCGGTTAAGCGTCCGACTTTGCTTAGGTCATGATCTCGCGGTTCGTGGGTTCGAGCCCCGCGTCGGGCTCTGTGCTGACTGCCAGCTCAGAGCCTGGAGCCTGTTTCAGTCTCTGACTCCCTCTCTCTCTGACCCTCCCCTGCTCACGCTGTCTCTCTCTCTCTTTCCTAGAAATACATAAAACATTTAAAAAAAAAAAAAACTTGCAGAAGTAGTATCAGTAAACACTAGGGAGCCACCACACCTGAACTAGGTAATCCCTGAGGTCCTGTGAAATTACTGGGAAGGAGCTCAAGACCTGGGTCATGCTTTGCACTTGTCATGTGCTTTCATGCAAACCCCGGCTGGGCCCTTGGCCGTCCTGTGTGGACAGCGCAGGGAGCAGATGTTCTCAAACTGCTGCAAGCCTCAGTTTTCTCTTCTGTGAAACTGAGATCTATGACTTCAGCAGGGTCACAGGACTAACGGGTGATAGAGAGGATGCCAGAACCCCCTTCTTCTGACCGCCAATCCCTGCTTTTCTCGTGGATCCTAACAAAACTCTTATTATGGTAAAACTCGGTCATCTGCAGTCATCAGGGAAGATGCTACTGCGGAGGATAATTTTCTCAGTAAACAGGGTACAGCTGTCTCAATCTTTTGCTTTAATTTGCTGTGTTAAATGTAAGATTGTGTGATGACCTGTTTCTGTATTTCCTTACCACGGCTGACATGCCAGCAGGTCGCCCGGCTGCGCTCCGTGCCCTTACTGTGGATGATGTAGGATCCTTGGCCAGACCCCAAACCCCAGGGCACGCGCTTGGCTGTGCCCGCCGCCATGGCAGGCACCCTGTCCTTTTGGGGTAGAGGTTCGGATACTTGGTGGGTGACCCTTTAAAGTCACTTAGACACACACACAGCATAGAGGCTCCTTATCTTCAGTTCTGCCACATCCGGTAAGGTGCTGGGGCCTGTCACCCTTCCTCTGCTCATCCTTCCAGTCTCAGAAAATTCTCTCCAGTCACGGGCTGTTTCCTCGAGAATCTGGTGTTCTCGGCTTTTGCCACTTCGGTTTCTGATTCTGTTTTTGTCCTCGCTCTGCCACGATCCTCTCCATGAACTTCCCCCTCCTCTTCTGATCCATGCATGATGAGCACCTCTGGTGTGCATTCCTGTCCTGGCACGGAGGACGCAAGGTGAGGGAGGGACCCAGGCAAGAGAGTGCGCGCTGTGGCCCGCGGAGCACAGGAAAGGGTGCGGACGAGCGGGGAGAGGCTGCCTTGTTTTCCAGGGCCTGGAGAAGTCCCCCCGGGAAGGGCAGCTGTGAGCGCTTGCCTGTGCGACACGGGAAGGGAATCTTTGTCAGCCCACCACCCGTTTTTGAGAAAGGAGAAGAAGCCTAGTAACTAGAGAATCATGACCTAGAGATTCGGAGGAGGCGGCTGAAAACAGCCAGGACCGTGTCTTAAGGGACCTGTGTCACCACTGCTGGGGTGTAGGACGTGGCCTGCGGGAAAGGGGGCGGAGNTAGGACGCCAGGGAGCAAGGACTGGAGGGAGGGCGCCAGTCAGGAAGCCTGTGCCGGGGCTGGAGGGGAGAGGAGGCCCAAAGGACGGTAGCGCAGAGGGAGGGGAACGTTCATAAATGTTCCAGAGGAGGAATAGTGGCACCTGGAGGGGGCGAGGGCTGCCCCCGAGCTCCTACCATGCAGGTGTGCGGCTGGTGGCGCGGGAGCTAGGGCCAGGGCCGCAGGGCGGGGTGGGCTCAGGGGGAGATCCTGGGCTCCATTTGCAGATTAAATTGGGGGGAGGGCGTGTTCCCGGTGGAGTGACCAGGAGGCAGCTGGGAGTCAGACGTGGTGACTTTAGGACTCGGGTGGTGGCTTTCACCTTAGACTGTGCAGGGGGGTATATATAGGGAAAAGAGAAGAGAGGGTGATGGAGGGCATGTCAGGGAACACAGCCTTGTATTTATGTTGCTGTAACTGGTGCTTTGTTAGCACCCGGGGACCGAACCGCGAACGGCAGACCCACAGGTCAGGTGGAGGAGGAGGAGCTGCCAAAGACGCCCAGGTCAGAGGAGTCGGGCGATCGGAGAGAAGAGCACCTTTGTGGACGGTGGCAGGTGGAATGCGGACAGGGGTCCTGGGGAAGTGACCGCTGGGGGTGGGTGTCCTCCTCAGTGTCAGTGGAAAATTTTGTGAAGTTCGGTCCCTCCTGCCCTCTCAGAGGCCTGCTGTTACTCAGTGTTCACACGAAAAGATTGATAGTTGTGATATAACTATTGATAAATATCAGCTAATCAAAACATCCTTTGCTCTCTAATTGGAAAACTGAACTGAATAAGAGTATAAATTTTAGCTTCCACTGGTTTGACTGTTCTTGTCTGCAGCTCAAAAGGCTTTCTTTCTTTCCCCTTCAAACAGCAGATCTTACTCAGGATGTAGCCAGCCTATAACATGTTAGAAATCCCCTATCCAGAGTTGTACTCTGCATGGATTTGGTGACACTCAGGCCTTCTGACCTGAGCATCTATTAACATGTGAACAGTTCAGTTCACCTCCAGTGTCCGTGGTTCGTTGTACATGTACTGAAAGCTGATGCTCGCAGCACATCTGATGAGTCGGCCCGCCCTGCACGGGGCTGCAGTGGGTGGAAGTCTGCATTTCTCTCTGTCTGTCTCAGTCCCCAGATGTCTCTCGTGGTATCACCACCCTCCAGAGAGATGACAAATCTGGAATTTAAAGAAGCGTGTGCACGCATGTGTATATTTTTGTGTGTAATACAACCTCTGTATGTGAACAAGCCATTTGATCTGATGCTGAGAACTAGCCATCCATTCAGTGCTGGGGGAAGTAAGTTGTTTTAGGCCCACTGGGAAGACCCACTGCTTCTGGGTCTTCCTAAGGACTTTGCAAGGGGTTTTTGACGCTATACTCTTCCCCATACCTGCAGACTTTAAATCCTAGCATCACATAAGATGCAGTTCCATGAGTCAGTACTCATAAATGAAGTCCACAGTGCCTCTTCAGCATTGTTTGGAGGGAACACCAATAGCCTATCTGGTAAAAGGACCGCAAGGGCCAGTTCAGAGCAAAGAGGACAGTTAAAACCCTTGTTATCCTGACTTCTGGAAGAGGGCTTGGCCTCCTGGGGAGTAAGAAGAGGAAGGTGTTGTGAGTCTGGCTACTGAGCAGTCATTGAGGTGATGGGCCATCAGGGAAGTGTAACAGGTTGGAAGTGGTTGGAACCTTAGCGTCTCATCTCAAAGTCTCCAGGTAGAGCCAAGGGGAAAGCACACCACCTCCTTTGGCCTTACTTTCACTTGAGATGGGACGGCTCTGGGTGAATCTGTTCTGGAGGAACAGAGGAAACAAGTGGACGAATCCAAAGAAAGGGAAGTCATTCAGATCTGCTTGAGGTTCTACTCTCTTATGACTTGCTGTGATTATTACCCTGTTGGTAAGCCTTCACCTAGGGAAATGGCATTATTTAGATACTTTTGTGGGATCTCCAGGGCTGAAGAAGGAAGGAGTTGCAGCGATATCATTGTACTTCCTCCAGGATGGTTTTTGCATTGAAGCAAAGCATATTTAGGTGACTTAGCTCCCTTATAGCGTATATAGAATCGTGTGTGTGTGTGTGTGTGTGTGTGTGTGTGTACATACATATATACGTATATAACATTCATTTTATGTATACTTGCTCTAAAGTCATTTTACCTCCCTTCTGTCCATCAGTCCAGGTCCTATATCACCTATAAGACCCAGAACTGGACTCTCACAGACACTTTACTAACTATTCGGCTCAAAGTAATCATTCCTTCTATATTTCTGTGGCATTTTCTCTTTATACCACACAGAGTAGCAATTGTCAACAATTTTTGCTGATCATTTGTATGTAGCTGTTCAGTTCTGGGCACAGAATTATAGATTGCTTTTTTCTCTTTTTGTTTTATATATGTATTATCTATGGCCCCGGCTAGCATATAAGTTTCTTGATAAATACTGTTCTTTTTGTTTTGTGTCATTTTCTTTTCCTATAGAGCTTTCATTGTTGAGGTTCCTCAGTGCTGAACTAACAAGAGGGTACTTCCTTGAACATAATGAGGCCAAGTATACAGAAAGAAGAGAAAGAGTATACACTTGTATGCGAATACCAAGAGAATTGGAAAAGGTACTATTTTTTTTTCTTTTACTAGACATCATTTTGAAAGTTATGTCAACATGTTAATTGTACGAAAACAAACCGTGAATAGCATAAGTTGAGTTATTTAAATATTGGGAATAACGTGATCATAGGTGATTAAATATATTGGGGTGTAGGAATTCCCATATAGGAAGAGGCTTAAAAACTTACATTTTTAGTGTTAAGTAAGATCCAGTGGCTTTTTTTTTTTTTTAAATAGTTTATTATTGTCAAGTTGGTTTCCATATAACACTCAGTGCTCATCCCCACAAGTAAGATCCAGTGGTTCTTTACTTTGCTGCATATTAAACTTGCCATATTTCCATTTGTGTCCCATCCACATCCCTTCTGGGGAATTCATCTCTATCTACTCCTTTAGTGCTCATCGGGTTTATTGTACTAGGAGCAGTGTTTTTCCCATTGGGATTGAGAAATACTTAATTTCAGCCCTGTTAAAGGTTTCAATGTCTCAGAAAGTCTTCCTATTTAAAGACACAAATGACCGTCTCTTCAAAGAAAAAAGACGATTCATTTCATCATAGCCACAGAGAACCCCCTTCCTGGGGTAGGCACAGCCACACGGCACTGAGTGCGTGCACACCGCATTCCCTTGACTGTGTCTCGAGTCTGTGAAGACCAGTCAGATACGACGGAAGGCCGCTCTTTTCCCTCTGCATTGCTTCAGTTGGTGAGTCTGGGCACTTCCAAGATTTCTTATAGAAAGAAAGAGTTAGGAAAGAATTCGGCTTCAGCTCTATTGGAACACTGTTTCATACTTTCATAGTAACGTAGAACTTAACAGTAGTCTCATCACTTCCTTAGAATCATGTTTTCTGTCGGAGTGGCTTCCAGAAGAGTTTCGCTGGTTATCTCAAGCAGAGTGTTCTATCATGGGGTACAGTGGACAGTGAGAAGTGAGGACCCCGCTGGCTTGGCTGATGATGGTCTTTTATTTCTGACAGTCCATCAGTGTGGTAGAGGGAAGGGAGTCAGATGTCAGGGACAGTTTGAGAAGCGTTGCTTCACAGGGGTTCTTGGTGGCACGTGGCACGCTGACGTTGTAGGGGTTCTGGGTTAGGGCAGGGAGTGGTGGGAGCAAGTGCAGACCAGAGAGAGAGCAGTTGAGACAGTGAGACGGTCGTTGCCTGTGGTCGGGATCACTACGCTCAGTTATGATTGTGTGGCTGCGTTTCCAGGGAGTCCAGGGGGGCGCAGGGCCCGGTGGGTGAGATGGAGGAGTGGGGGCCGCGCTCTGTACCACTGCTCCCCCAGCGCAACGGCACCTTGATTTTACATATTGGAATTTGTTTAAGATTTTGGCCAGGCACGGGAAGTAATGTTTCTTCTGCTTGCCAATAATAATTATTATTATCATTATTATTATGTCTCTCAAACACTTGAACTTGTTTCCTGAGCTCACTTTTTTCTTCCGATGGGAAGCCAAGGCCGGGGAGTGTGAGGACACACCACAGAGCAGCTGGAGAGATGGTCTGCTGGGGCCTGTGTCCTCGTACAGGACAGTGCCAGCCATGGGCAAGTTTTGCCCTCCTGGTCTCTGCGAGGGAAGGTTTTCTCCCACCTGTCTGAACAGTTGTGGATTCCCATTTTCCTCTGGGGAGAGCGTAGAGAGATTTGCCTGCAATCCACAGCCAAACTGTGGACACCCTCAGGGCTTGCTTCAAAGCAAGAAGTGTGTGTCTGACCCCTGGTAGTACCCCTCCTGCAGCAGAAATGATGAGCAGCGGCAACAGCCGTCGTGTTATTACCTCATCAGAGGCAAGTTCAGTGCCCACATCCGTCTCTCCCTTACCGGTCACGCTGGAATGCCAAGCAGTTTCTCCGTAGGGTTCTCACAGAAACGGGGAAGCGCTTCACATTTGTTATCGTGACTGTTGTCTCCTGGGGAAGATGCCCACAAGTCTTGGTAAGACTTCAGCCTAAACCAGGGCTTCGCACACCGTGGTGCATTAACGGGCCACTGATGGGCTGGATAACCCCTGTGGTAGCTTGCAGTCAATCAGGACTTTTTTTTAAAGAGAAGAAGAGAAAAGCATCAGAGTGCATTGCTATAGGAGGGTAAGTATTTTCTCACAAAACTTTGGTTTTATTTGCATGCATGTAAGATGTGTAACATCAGGAGAGTTGAATTAAAACTCCTCATGCACAATTGTAGACATTTTCTAGCTCAGTTTCCCATCACAGAGGATTTTGCTTTAGGCCTATTTAGGAAAATTTGACTTACTCTCTTAGAACAACACTTTAGAAGTTTCATTGCCTAAAATGTACAAATGCATGTGCATTTTTCTGTTTAGAGAAGTTTCTTAACTTCTCAGAGTAAGTGAAACGTAGAGGGAAGCAGAATTCAATTTCAGTTTAATCTCAGGTGTAACTACCTCTCATAACAATGCGAGTTCTTGCTAGTGTCTCAGAGGCCTTTATTTCATGAGTAGGGTTTCACTTCAGGCTTTTATTACAGGATTTGGGGGGGCTCTCTAGACATTCATGTCAATAAATTCAGTGTCTGATAGGTACTGCCTCATATGTAACACCTTTCCCTGACATAGAACGCTTCTGACACTTAACACTTTATGTATTATTTTTCTTGTTTTTTGGTAAATGCTATGATATTTTCATCTAGCCTTTTCAGAAAGAGAAACTTGATAATTAAAGAGCACTTTGCTTCTACAAATGTTGCACATGCTATAAAACACATAATTAACATTTATATTTTCAAGTCAAGAGAAAGGTCAACTCAGTATCTCTTAATTAACCTTTTTACTTAATATTTAAAAAATCCCAGAATTTTTGTGTAATCTTGTCAGTGGATAAACCCATTATACTTGATATTCAAAAAAGGTGAATTGCTTATATACTTAAAATCAGATTCCTAGTGGTTGACACTTTTTTTTCACATTTGAACTTCTCATTTTGCTGTATTTTGGAATATTCTATTGGCTTTGGGGGAGCATTTCTTTTTTTCTGCCACAGACTCCTTCCCCCTTCGCCCACACACCCCTTGGGTTCTTGTCCTGCTTCTGTTACTCACCACGTATGATTGTGTAAGGGCTGTTTCTCTCTTTATACAGCAGAGGACACTGAACTACACTTGTCTGCATTCCGAACTGAGAGGCAGGATAGTCAAAGCATGAACTGTAAAGCCAGCCTGCCTGGATTTGCATCTTGACTCCACCATTTTTAGCTGCGAGGCCAGAGCACCTGGGTGGCTCAGCCAGTTGAGTGTCCAACTCCGGCTCAGGTCATCATCTCATAGTTTGTGAGTGCGAGCCCCACATCAGGCTCTGTGCTGACAGCTCAGAGCCAGGAGCCTGCTTCAGATTCTGTGTCTCCCTCTCTCTCTGTCCCTCCCCTGCTCGTGCTCTGACTCTCTCTCTCTCAAAAATAAACAAACATATTAGTCGGAGGCCAGTTTACTTCTGTTCATTTGCCCCCATTTTCTCATCTGTGTATTAATTATGTGGTAGCCCCTCTGTACATGTTTTAAACTGTTTTATGGCCCTCACTTCAGCAAGTTGGGGAATACCCTGCCCTGGGAGAACAAGAGAACTTTTGAAAGTTTTCTTGTCTCTGGGTTACATTCCAGCAGATGTCTCCTCACAGTAAGGGTAGCTGTCTACGTGGCCCCCTTCCCCTTCCCCTTATAGCAGGGGATATATAGATACCAGGAGACGTCTGGTGCCCGTGGTCCCCCGTGCCCCACTCTGATCTCATGTGACACTTTTAATCTTCCTACTTCACTTGCTGCTAAATTTGACTTTTCTAACCCAGCAAAGGGCATGATTTTCTGAGTCTGCCTTCTTGGATTGCTGACCACAGGCACAAGGAGCCTGTGGGGAAGAACTGTTTTCTGCCCTCTGTCCTTGTGACCAGGCTGTCTCAGAGTTAAGCGTGTCTCTTTCATGAAGGATTTAGCTGATGGCCAAGAGGTAATGCATCCCATCACCCTGACATTTTCCGTCGGTCCCTCTAGAGTCTGGCCTCAACAGGCACATGATGAGCTTATGGTTAGGTCAGACCACAACACTTGAACCAGAAGCTTTGTGAAAGCAGGGTGGGGTCACAGTTTCTTAGAAAATTCCTAGTGAGGGGGTGCCTGGGTGGCTCAGTCAGTTAAGTGTCCGACTTCGGCTCAGGTCATGATCTTGCGGTTTGTGGGTCGAGCCCCACGTCAGGCTCTGTGCTGACAGCTGGCTCAGATCCTGGATCCTGTTTCAGATTCTGTGTCTCCCTCTCTCTCTCACCCTCCCCTGTTCATGCACTCTTGCTCTCTCTCTCTATCTCTCTCTCTCAGAAGTAAATAAAACACCTAAAAAATTTTAAAAAAAAAGAAAATTCCTAGTGAGTAAGTGCTCACTGCTCCATAGCCCCCCTTGACTTGGCCACTTACATCCCACCTCTGGCAGCTATTTCTGTGTTAAAAATAAAACAGATAGCGGTTGTCAAGTAAGAATTTGGTGCCAGGCAGTGTCCTAGGCACNCGAACCGCGAGATCATGACCTAAGCGAAAGTCGGACGCTTAACCGACTAAGCCACCCAGGTGCCCCTGTCCTAGGCACTTTAAACGAGTTAGCATTAAATCTCCCCCACAGCCAGTCCCACGCATTACATGTTCTCCTGAAGTCCCGTTTTCTTCATCTGCCCTGACGTGGCGGTCATGCCGGTGTTTGCGCTGTATGGGAGTAATTCATCCTGCACCACATACAGAACTAGGCCTGGGACAAGGATTCATCTGTGTGAGTCCCAAACTGCAGGACCTAGTAAGGAGATGCTTACCAAAGTATTCTTTAAGATTCCCTAATGTATTTAGATGCTAATTTATGGAGATACAGGTCACCTATTCACTGATTTATTGGTTTTCTCAGTGTGTTTTGAGTGCTGTGTTCAGGCACACTGACAGGGTGGTGAGAAAAGGCACTGCAAGGCGATGAGAAAAGGAGGCGGATTTTGCACCTGCGTTTTAGGGCCTGGGGGTGTAGGTGGCTGGGTGTGTAGGAAGATCCAGAGGCAGGAAGTCGTTAGGGGCAGGGGGAACACGGAACGTAGGCCAGACCAGAAAACTGAGTGGTCAGACTCAGCGGTGGAAGCTACTTTGGGAGCGTTTCATAGGAATACTTTTCCCTTTAAGTGTGGGGGACCACGTAACAGTGGCTCGGATAGGTTTGAAAATGTTTTTGAAGAGTCTGGAGGAAGGAGATGTCAAGTAGTTCCAGCCAACTAGTGAAGCCAGCCTGGACTCGAGTCCTTTCTATGTCTCCATTCCACCATCGTTGTAAATTGGCTTCTGGTCCTTGTGCTTGTTGCCTTTTAATAGAAAGATGGCAGCTGCAGCCTCAGGCGCTGCCTCTGCGTTGCTGTCAGAAAGGAGAGGAGAGGGAGTGCTCTTCCAAGGAAGGGAGAGATGGATTGAGTCAGAGCTCAGTCATTGAGTCAGAATGACGGCTGGGTCAGAGCTGTGCTGCGGAAAACTTCGGATAGTGGTATTCAACGTGGATTGGCCATGAGAGAAGCAAAAGGAACTCAAGATCCATGTGCATAATCTTCCTTCACATTAAAACAGATGTGTTTATTTGTTTTACCTCCTAAGAAATGTAGTCCTTGTGTTAAATACACATCAGGTGTAGGTGGTGATTATTAGTCTTTTATCAAAATTACTTCCTCCTGTGGCTGCATATGTTTATGTGACTTTGCCTGTCATAAAAAGTAGAACTAAAATAAATGTATAATTTTTCCCTTCTTTATCTGGTAATTCTGTGCTTTTTGGCAATCCTTTATTACATTGTTACCATCCTTTGTACATTACAGTTATTTAATACATTTTTTTTTTTAAAAAGGAACTCAACTGCTTAGTCTTAAATGGAACTACTTAAGTTGTCTAGTAAAGATCCAGATAGTCTTCTAAGCCTTAAATTTGTGAGATTGAAGGTATAAGCATTGCTGTGGTTACAGAATACTGTTTTTCCACATAAGCTGTTGTTGTTACTGAAAGGGAGAGGGTAGTGTCACACGGGATAATTTGGAGTCAAAGTTCAATAATGTTAACTTTTCTTGTCAGATCTGCAAGTGATAGTCAGGTGGTCTGATCAAGGTGTTGAACTTCCTTTGACTTTGACTTTCTTTGTCAAAGATTAGGGGGTTGGACTGGGGCATCCTGAGGACTGGTAGTCCATTACTCTGAATGAGTTGGAGTGTGAAGAACAGAGGAAACAGGAGCAAGGGGAGAGATTCACAGAAAATGAAATTTTACTAATCTAGTGTAGGAACTTAGTTCTGCTTTTTGGAGGGCTCAGGGCTGTAACCTTTAGAAAAAATAATTCAGCAAGTTGTTTTCAAAACAACGAACTTACTCAAAATAATCACATAAAGCCATTTCATTGTTTCTCAGTGTGAGAAGGAATGTTAAGAAAATGTCACAGCCGTTTGTGTCATCTTTATGTCAATAGAACAGTCCTGGGATTTCATGGTGAGACAGAGAGAGAGTACTTACCCAGACCCATGTTTATGGCAGCGACTCTTGGGCATCCGGCGCAGTTTCTAATTTCATGGAAGTGTGTTTGGGGAATCATCCCCCTAAGTTCTTCTCATGATGTCAGCTCTCGTTTGTGACACACCCTGACTCAGATGTCCCACCACAAGGCTGCTAAGAAGCAGGAAAGCCATGGGATATGCAGCTGTCAGAACCCAGCACCTCAGCAGCCTAGGCTGGTGCCCCTCTGGTTCTGAGGCTTGTTGCCCCTGCTTGGAGTGGCAGTGACAGTAGCTCCTCACGCCTTCTGCAGCAGTCTTACCTTTTGTGACTCTCTTAGAGGACAGCCAGCAGCCCCTCCCGAAGTGGGGCTCGGAGGTGATGGGGCACCTGGCACCCAGGGCTTTGTAGGCCCTGCTACCTGTTGGACGTATGCGACCCATCCGATAGTTCTAGACAACCAGCCAAGGACTAACGCCTCTACCCCATTCATTGATGTAGTGAAAATCAACTTATGAAGTTGGAACCATGGGGCTCTGTTTATTTTTTTAATCAGTAACTTATTTCTTCACATTAGCTTTGGAAACAATTTTAAATCTCTCTCTTCCTTTCTCTTTTCATTGGGTTTTATCAGGTCCTTGTGATCTTTCACTCAGACTGTTATTCTCCTTACCTGTCCCCTCTGCTTCTCTCAGCCTGCTGTAATGCTGCTAATCATTCCCTAAAAACGGTGATTGGAGCCGAGAAATGGTATGGTTTGATAAGACCAGCCAGCAGCACTAAGTTCCTTAGCATGACTCTCAGACGTGCAGCCTGGTGCATCACAGCCCTGTTTGTTTTTGCAAATGCCTGGTAATGGTCTGCCTCAAGGGTTGTTGGTGAGGATTAAACAAATTAATGTGGGTCGAGTGCTTAGAATATAACAATATTCAATGTGAATGTATATATTCACCTTGAATATATAATATTCAGTGTAAAGAGAATCAAGAAAATCCAGGGGTGCCAGTTGGTTAAGCGTCTGACTTCGACTCAGGTCATGTGTCATGGTTTGTGGGTTCGAGCCCCACGTCAGGCTCTGTGCTGACAGCTCAGAGCCTGCAGCCTGTTTCGGATTCTGTGTGTAACCCTCTCTCTCTGCTCCTCCCCTGCTCATGCTCTCTCTCGCTCGTGCTCTCAAAAATAAACATTTTAAAAAATGTATTAAAAAAAAAAGAAAATCCAAGACCTTTCCATATATAGTCTTTTTGCAAATTAGAATCTCCAATGTATTTATTTACCTCTTAAGAAATTTATTCCTCGTGTTAAAATATATGTCTAGTGTATAGATTGTGATTATTTTGAAGGCTTTCATCAAAATTACTTTGTTTTCCCTGGTTACACAAGTATATGTCATGTGGCTTGTCATAAAGGTCCCAGGTTCACACAGGTAATCCCATTGTTTGCCTTCTCCTGGACGGAGACTTCCTGGGAGTGTGAATTTTTGAATTCAGGTGAATAAAAGTTATTATAGGGATGACCTTGAAGCAGTAATTGCTTTCAAATCAATCATTTGTAAACGTTTTAAATTGACAACTCATTCTCCTAAGAATGATAATCCATTCTTCTCATAATGGAACCCTGCATGGGGGTTTGTAGAGAACTTCTGGAATGTAGGATAAAGGTATGTGTTCCTTAGTGATTACTGGAGATGGTTTCTGTCTCTCTTGTATGGTGATTGCATTCTGGCCACGCAGCCTCCTCACCCTGCACCGTGTGCGCTTCTCTTTGCTCAACATTCTGTCCCTTCCTACCCTGCCTGCCAAAATCTAGTGCCCGTCTGTCTCCTCTGGGCGGTCCCTGCTAACTCGGTTCCTTCTTCCCCTGGGTGTACATCCCCCAGTGCCGCCCCCACGCCTGCGCACCCTGCACAGACCTGATCTCTTTGCCAGCATTCCCAGAGCACATCCTTCACGAGCACTTTCCACCCCGCCCTGTCCGGCTCCCTCAATTGTGAACTCCCTGAGGAAGATGTATGTCCTTCCTTGTGACCTTTTATCCCCAGGGTAGAATTGAGCCAGATGCGATCTCTGCTCTTGCAGGAGAGACCCGGAGCTTTATGGATTGTGAGACCCGGGAAGAAGAGGGAAACACTGCTTCCCACTCTCCTCCTTCCCAGCTAACACCCCAGGCCCGCCACCCTCCACCAGCCGGTGCTGTGCAGTGGTCGTGGTGGAGGAGATGGTGTCCAGAATTGCCAGAAAATGTTTGTATCGTTCAGAGAGGCGTATTCCAGAATTGTGCCTTTTTAATTTTAGCCATCAAATTTTATTTATTTTGGAAGGAAATAAAGGAAGGCAGGAGACTTTGGCCAAGGGGGACAGATTCTAAAAAGGTTAGGAAACCCTGCTCCATTCTCCATGGAGAGAGATGGGCATTTTTGTTTATTTCTTTTGAGGTGAGCATTTTTTCTTTTTTTTTTTTTTTTTTTTTGGTGAGCATTTTTTCTAATGATGAAGAGCAATGGTAGCAGGTTGAGAATGAAAGTGCGAAGAGCCAGTTGTGTAAATTTTCACTGGCACATGACGGCTTGTTGACCAACAGTGTTACAGAATCTCTCCCATTTTGTAGCTTTCTTAACGCTGAAGCTGAGATTTTAAAAACTCTGTTAAATCGTTTTTTAGGAAAATATGTATAAGGCCAGATCCAGTAGCAAGGCTGAGGCTGGGAGGATGAGTAACAGGTGTCATTAATAGAAACAGGGCTTCCGTTTTCAAGGTTGTGTGTTCTGCAGATGGATTGAAGTCTGGCCCTGCCTCTCCTCACAGACCAGGCCAGCTCCCGAGTCCCAGCGCAGAGCAGGGGGTGAGGGTGGTGGTTCTCGCCTCTCAGAGCGGAGCTGGGGATGGATTGAGGCCGTGCATAGAGCCCGGGGAAGGCTTCCCAAGTCCCACCTGACAGGAGCTCCAGCGAGACAGAGAGGCCAGCTAGCATTTCTGTCCTTGGATTATTTCTACTTACGGTTTTTATTCTAAAGATTCGTAAGAGCTACCTCATTAATCAAACAGATTATTTCAAAATAATCTATTTCCATGTAAATTTTATTAAATCTCTACTTTGAGTATGAATTTTAAGAAAGATTTTCAAATAGAGATGCCTGGGTGGCTCAGTCGGTTAAGTGTCTGACTCTTGGTTTCCGCTCAGGTCATGATCTAACAGTTCGTGAGTTCAAGCCCCGCATTGGGCTCCACACTAACAGCACAGAGCCTGCTTGGGATTCTCTCTTTCTCTCTCTGCCCTTCTCCTGCTTGCTCTGTCTCTCTCAAAATAGACAAGCTTTTAAAAAAAATATATTTTCAAATTGAGTATTGCAATTTGTGCCTCGGTGCTTTTCACTCCTTTTTGTGCAAGGAGCTTCCCAGTGTGTTCTTACCCCAGAACTCTCCAAAACTCCCTGTGGCCACTTTGAACTGTCTTCACTGTCCCTGCATCTGCCCACAAAGGGAACTGAGTTCCAACCAGCCTTTCCCTCTGGGGACCTGTGTTGCAGACAGTACGTTACCACCCTTCAGTGAGTTGTGAATTTAGTGAGGCCAGTATTGCTTTATAAAAGGGAAGTAGAAAGTATCAACCTGTAATTTATGGAATAAAAGTTAATCTTATTTTGGCAGAACTTGTCTTTTGGGGTTTTGGGTATGTATGAATATGTGTATTGAATTACAACAGTGTTTTCTTGGTGGATCGTGGTCAGAGTTGGATTGTTCTTCTTTGGGCAGTTTGCTGCTTTACAAGACTTGACTTTTTTTTTTTAAGACCCTCTTAAAATAGTGGTCATATATTTTGTTCAGCAGTCACAGTCTCGTCCACATGAGAGCTGTACAAAATTTGTTTGATTAAGAGGGAAGGAAGAATAACTCAAAGAGTGAGTGTGAGAACCTGAGAACATTTCACACAAAACTATGTTTATAGTGTTTTGTCTTCCATCCCTGGGAAAATGCAGAGAATGGAAAAGCAAAAGCCAAAAAAAAAAAAAAAACCCAAAAAACCCAAAAACCTCCAAAGTCTGATTTCTTCTTGGAATATTTTCTTTGCCGCATCTTTATTTTTTGCTCTTTGTTATGTATGTAGCAGTCAGTGTGAAGAGATGCCGCGTTCATTCTGAGCCCTGCCCTGTAAACGTGAGAGAGTTGTGAAGTGAGATCCGAATCCATAAGACAGTAAAGTGCGCTGAGCCTGGGATGGCGGCGCTGGAGAGGGCCAGAGAGATGGGCCAGTGGGTGAGCCCGGCGAGAGTCCAGTGCACAAGGCATGACTGCCAGCTAGCAGGCCCGATGTGCACCTGGGCTGTGAAGGGAGGCACAGTCAGAAAGCATTGTGCTGTTTCATTTCAGTCAGAACCTAGAATGTTTTTATTTTGAATCTTCAAGTGGCATTTAAAAGAGGGCAGGAGGGTTTTGTGTTTCTCAAAGGGAAACAGAGAGTGGCATATGACACCAATTCCAGTACAGTCACACCTTGCATATTTTGGAGGGATTTTCGTTAGGCATTGCTTCAGACTTCTCCATCACTCTATGGTGATTTGGTCTAAATGAAAAGGAAATAGTGAGAGCCTATTGTATCAAGATGCCACGCAAAGTCACTGAAGGTATGAAAGTACATATCATTCCCTTCCTGATATATATTATACCCAAGCTTTTAATTCTTAGCAGCATGTTTTCAAAATTAGCAATAAATCTCAATATGTGAAATTTATTTGTCTTTTATAAGTTCGATTCATTAAATGTCTTATTTGCATTTTTTTAATGACACTAGGCAAGTTAGGAGGAGAAAAGTGATCACAAAGAAAATCGTGTTAATCTGTATCCCTAGGAAAAATAGGGAGTGAGTTCTTTTTGCTCTGCTCAAACTGCTTCGAAGAGAACGTGTAGGGCCTTGGGTCAGGCAGACTCGGCTTGAAAGCCAGTGCCTGTACTCTGACCCACAGCCTTGGGCGAGCATTCAGCGTCCAGAGCTGTGGCTTCCTCAAGTGTCCAGTAGGGATGGTAATAACTACCTCAGAGAGCTGTCAGGAGGATTCAGTCGCAGGCTCTTACCGCTGTGGCTGGAAGGTGTGAGCACCGGTGACACTGCTGCCCAGCCCCTCTATGCTCTGGGGGTGCCCCGTGAATTAGCTGAGAAATGCCGTGCGCTGAGTGTCCTGAGGGGCTCCAGGCTCACGCTGCCCCTGACACGCTTGCTGTACCTCCTTGGAGGAGGAATGTTTTTAGGGTCACGTCTTGTTTATTAGAAAGTTTTCTTGTAAGGAATTTAAAAGAATCTTTGCTTTATGAGAGGTCAACATCTGGACAGCAGGTATAACAGTTGAGTCCACTTCCCTCATCTCTAAACCCTGTAAGGCATTTCTGTTGCTTCTCTTATGCATTGTGTGTTCTCCCTACGTGAGTGCTTTCTCTCCACCCGGCTGAAATTTCCTTAGACCGCAGCTACTTGCTTTCCTTCCATTTTCATGTTGCAGTTGTTTACGCTGACAGCTCCAGGCAGCCCATGGTCAGCATATCGTGTGAGCTTATTGCTTGCCCGCTTGGTTTGCTGGGCTGGTTAAAAATGCAAAGAGAGGGGCGCCTGGGTGGCTTAGTCGGTTAAGTGTCCGGCTTTCGCTTAGGTCATGATCTCGCAGTTCGTGGGTTCGAGCCCCGCGTTGGGCTATGTGCTGACTGCCAGCTCAGAGCCTGGAGCCTGTTTCAGTCTGTGACTCCCTCTCTCTCTGACCCTCCCCTGCTCACGCTGTCTCTCTCTCTCACCTAGAAATAAATAAAACATTAAAAAAAAAATGCAAAGAGAAAGGCCGGTAGACCTCTGTTACTGTTGTTCACCGTGAATGATGTGACGACCGATTCCTCTAAGCCAGAGATAGGTGACTGCACTTTTATCCTTTAAGAGAAAGTTTTAGTCTTCATAATTTCTTTCCTCTGTGTCCTTGCTCTGCTTCCTCTCTCTGGAAACTTCCTCCTCCCTCCCTCCCCTCCCCCCATCATCTGCCCAGTCTACCCTCTCCATGTGGCAATAGCCCTCATCTTCTCACATGTCTCTAAGGGTCTCCTCTGGAGTGTTTCCCAAATCTCCCCAAGTTGGCTTGGCCATTCTCTCTCTAGGGCTCCCTTGTCCCTTGTAAACTTGGTGCCGTCATAGCAGCAGTCTCTGTGTAGGGGTCTCTGTGCTGAAATGTGAAGAAGCTTAGTAAGGGCTGAAACCCAGTCATGGTGTCATGCCTGGCGGGCTGAGCATCTTACGTGGCCCATGTTCGCAGCTTAGTGGATGTTGGATGAATGAGTAACGCGCTCATCCCCAGTGTAAGGTCACAAGAAAGACACTTGTGACCACTTAACTCTTCTTCCTAGTGTGCCGTCTCCTGTTGCATACATACAGAAATGACCTTCTGGGATGTGCAGGCTTCTAGTAGTTTCTGCCTTTGGAGTGCAACCCACAATCAACCAGGAAACAGAGGAAAGCTTCTTGGTGGCAAGAGAGTAATAAATAAGGGTCACCAGCTTTACATAGACCGTGCTCTGTCTCCAACCACACTCCTTTGTATGTGAAACGCCGAAACAAATGCAGGACTGTGCCGGCAACAGACAGGACGCCTGACTGCCCAGCGGCCCTGGAGGGAAGACCAGAAGGGGGTTGCAGCACATGACTGGGTACTTCCCTTGGTGTTCATAGTGAGCCTCAGTTGTTTTAAAAAACAAAGCCGCTTTTAGGGTGTCTAATATTCTGATTAAGAAATCTAGCCCATATATGTATATATTGTTTTGAGACATTTTGCAAAAAATTAATAAAATGTGTCCTTTCTTCTTTTAAAGGTTTGTGAGGGCTTCTGTAAGAGAGCATCACAGAGCAGGAGGGCTTAAACAACAGGAATTTTATTTTCCTACAGCTCTAGAGGCTGGAAATGAGGTCAGGGTGTGTCTCAGGGTGGGTTTCTGCTGAGGCCTCTGTCTTTGGCTTACAAGATGGTGTCTTCTCCCTGTGGCTTTGTACCATCTTTCCTTTGTCCGTTTCTGTGTCCAGATTCCCTCATCTAATAAGGACACCAGTCATATTGGATTAGGACTCACTCTAATGACTTCATTTTAATTGAATTACCTCTTTAAATATAAAGAACCTGCCTCCAGACATGGTCACACTCTGAGGCACTGGGCATTAGGGCTTCAACATAAGCATTTTGGGAGGACACAGTTCTGCCCATAACACTGTCAGTTTTAAACTACTTAATATATTTACACAGGACAGTTCATTGCCTAAGGTTTCATGGAGTGTTACGTGTGAGGAGACTGGGATCGCTCCGTGCTTATGTGTCAGACGCAGAAAGTCACCGCTCCTACAAGAGCAGAGTTTGGTCTCCTGGGTGTGGCTGCTTCTCCCAGCCAGCAAATAACCACCCTCCTGTGAGATATAGTCATGCATTTAACAGGAAAAATACATAATGCTACTAAAAAATAGGAAGGATGTGGCAAGGGAACAAGAAAGAGGAAGAGGTGTAAACATTAGCTACTCCTCCAATTAAGAATAATGCCTTTTAGGGCAGCTGGGTGGCTCAGTCACTTAAGCATCCGATCCTTGATCTCAGCTCAGGGCATGATCTCATACTTCATGGGATCGAGCCCCGCATGGGGCTCTATGCTGGCATTGAGGAGCCTGCTTGGGATTTGTCTCTCCCTCTCTCTGCCCTTCCCCCTCTTGTGCTATTTGTCTCTCTCTCTCTAAATAAAAAAAAATTTTTTTTAACTTAAAAAAATGCCTTCTGAGTACAGCAAATTTGAGTCCATGTGAAATTGTGGTAGAATTAGTAATCACTTTACACATTTGTGACATAAAGACAGTTATTTTAGGGGCTCCTGGGTGCCTCAGTCATTTAAGTGTCCGACTTTGGCTCAGGGCATAATCTCATAGTTCATAAGTTTGAGCTGTCAGCATGGAGCCGACTTCGGATCCTCTGCCGAAGGATCCCACCCCCTCTCTGCCCCATCCCACTTGCACTCCATCTCCCTCAAAAATAAACATTAAGAAGAAAAAAAAAAAAAAAAAAGGACAGTATTTTAACCTAGTATATGTTCTGGTCTTTCTCATCCACGAAGCACTCTGATAAACAGGAGCTGCAAAATCAGAGAGTAAAGTTAGAGTTAAAGACTGTATCTGAAGGATTCTCAACAGTATCTTTAAAGTCTGAGGAAGTGCACATCAGGTGTTTCATTGTCATGGTCAAGCAGATTTTTCTCTTGAGTGATTGACTTCTCCAGGTGGTAAACCAAAGCTTCTGGGAGGAGAACTACAAATATGTACTTTGGAAAGGGATTGGTCATTAGACGTGGCACATGTTCACAAGTACAACGATTCGCCTGTGATTTGCGTAGCTGACTTATGAGAACCGAATCTCCAACTGAGTTTACAAATTCCTCATTTGAAATTTTCATCTACAGTTGTTTAGAGAATATTTATGTTTTGTTTTTTGTTTTGTTTTGTTTTCTTCTCTCCTTTTAAAATCCAGCTCATGGTTTTCGGAATCTTTCTGTGCCTGGATGCATTTCTGTATGTGTTCACCCTGCTTCCTTTAAGAGTTTTCCTGGCACTATTCAGGCTCTTCACCCTGCCTTGCTATGGCTTAAGGTAAGTTTAAGATCGTGAGCTATTTTAAACGTTTAAATTATTTTTGCTACTTGTAAAGGTGGTATTTTACTACTTGTAATTGTTAATCACTTGGATAGATTTTACAGAATAGGGATGATTCATACAATTTTCATTTATACTGTGGCCCTTAATGCATTAACTAATGCTGCTTATGTTTTTAATGAATATTATATAATGTGTTTATATAATATTTGTACTTTTTCCGTGCGCGCTTTTTTCCAAATGGTTTTGAACTAGAAATTTGCTTCTGTTCCGTAATAATAATGCAGACGGTTACAGAGGAGAGAGGGAAGGCCTGGGGACTGAAAGCCAAGGACCTCGTGGTCACTATCGCTACCTCACCCTAGTGCCTTTGTGTTCTTGAATTCCCTTGACCTCCTAGGCATCATCTGTAGGCTGAGAACTGGGTTCTGGGCTGGTAGTTATCAGGATCTCCTTGGGAGCTTTTACTATAGGGGTTCCTCATCCTCTCATTTAAGAACCATTGTCTTAGTGGCTATGGTGCCTTAGTTACTGACTCCTGTGGACTCTTCCTCCAATCTGTGAGAGGGGCGATTCTCAAAGACCATTGTCCTAGTGGGAAGGCTCAGCCCAGCCCAACATTGACTAGTTGCTGAGATGTGGGTAACTGTCTAACTTCTCTGTTCTCTAAGCCTATTTCCACATCACAGTAGAAGGGGGATATTGAGAGCCCAGCATCTTTTACCACAAAGATTGGGAGGTGTACAGAGAATACCCAGCATGATGCCTGCTTCATAGTAGATCAGAACGAATGTTAGTTTTCTTCCTTTCTTCTCTACCAGAACTAGGAACATTCAGATGAAAATGTTAAAGTCACGTGGATCTTAATGCTTTATTGAGGTTAGAAGTACGGGTTTTACAGATTTCTTTTTTGGGCAGGTGCATCTGCATGTCTCCGCTCTGTGGAGTCCCTGCCTATAACATCATTATATGGTTCTTAGCAAAGTTGCCCAAGTGATGTTTCTCACGTGGATCACTTTTCTAAACACATTTCATTCTGAATAAGTTTTAAAATGCTGAAATGGACAATAATAATAAAGTTCATTTAACTATAAAGTAGGCAATGATTCTATGACACATAAAAATATAATTAGTAAAAAAAATATAATTAATAAAATTATCAGTAGCTTCACCATGGAAACTGAGGTACAAAATTAATGGTTGATATACAGAATTATGTGATGATTTTTCTTTTTTAATTACTAAAGTCATGGAAGATTCTCTTTTAAAGTAGTAAATGGGCATGTACTTCATACTTAGTAATCACTGAGTAACACATGTAGTTCCTTTAGAAATGAACCTTAATCAGTTTCAATAAGGAAGGAATCTTTCCAGTATAAATTGGAAGAATTTATTGGTCATGATGATCATGTTGTGGAAAGAATATAAATTCTTTGCCAGATTACGTGGAGTAAAACAATGATAAAAATTAAGATCACATCACTGTTATATGTGATACTTGACATTCTGTATCCCCACCTACCAGAATGAGAGAATTACGTTACGTATTTTACTAATTACCTGTTAGTCAAATGGAAGACTCTTTATAGAAATTTAATCATCAGCTTTTAGATATTCAGGTACATTCTTTATACCTTTGGGAGAATTTTTAATGCTTCATTCTTATTAGTAAACCTTTTGTGAAGACATTTATAGTGTGGTACTTTAATATCAGCAAAGCCTGACCTCATATAGTTTTTTTCCTTTTATCACAATTGGGGGTAAAATTATGGTTATTTTAGTTTTCAGAAGACCAGGAAAAAGTATCTAATGAAACATTACTGAAAAATGTCTTCATGTGGACCGCATAGCAAGGATGGACACACAGAAAGTCAGATAGAGCCAGGTGAAGCTACCTGACATAAATTAACTAATGCCATATAAAGATGTTCTCGTCTACACGAGGAGCTGAATTAACTTTGTAGTTTTTCTCTGATCATCAATGTGAGGGAAGTTTGTGTTCCAGCCGTCTTTAAGTGAATGGCTTTCAAAGACCTAGTGTGTTCCGTATGGTTGTTGACATATGATGAGATAAAACATTACAGGGAAATATGACTTAAAAACTCTCTTCATTTTAGAGTGGATCCTTCCTTGGGTATGTTAGCACACAGTGGAGGCTCACTGGATGAGTGGCAGTGGTGATTTGTCAGAGTTTTCCCGAAGGCTTTGTCTAGGCTCTGTTTGAAGACCCATCTTGTTACTGTGCAGGCATCTAGAACTGTATCATTTCTAGGGTTCCTTGTCACTTGAGGGAAGCAGGGCACCAGAATAGCATGAGGGAAGTCTTTCAGCGTGTGCTCTGGAAACTAAAAGAGATGTTGCAGAGAGCTGGCAGATCTTCGTTCCTCCCTTCGTTCCTTGCTTTGCTGTGAGTGGCTGGTGGTCCCTGGAGCCAACCTTTTCTAGATATTTTAAGATTTTTCTTAGCACATAAAGTAGAGATGATTGCTTCTGTATATTACTTGAAAATAATTTCATTGTAAATTAATTTGAGTAACATTTCAAAATCAAAATGTTCTGTTTTCAAGGCTTTGGAGCTAAAATAACACTAGAGGGCAGCGCGTTACCCTACATGCGTGACTCCGTGAAGTGTCAGGGCAAACCCTTGCTATTTCTGCAATTTGGACCAACTGAAATATTACATTTTATGCTGTCGCTAGTAAATATATGATATATATATGATGTGAAATGCAGTTAAAGTTATATAATAGAACTTCAGCAAATTTAATATTCTGTGTGAATGTGAGCCAGATTACACAGAATATGAAAATACTGCCCTACTGTCTTATAACCTCAAGTATGCTTTATCCAAATTGAGTCATTTGTGCTTACAGTAGTGTGCATTGCAATTTATATTTTCTTGGAGCAGTTTAGAAAACAGTGTCTTTTTGAGCATTGGTTTTAAAAGCACCAAGCTTGAAATGTTTAAACTTGAACTAGGATGAGAAAATTATATTAACAAAGCTATTGTTAATATTATGCCTACGACCCCTTTAATACTTGAGGAGTAGAAAAATACATTTGTTCTTACAGAATTACTATTTAGAAATAGCCATATTCTGCCTTCTTATACCTTTTCTTCCAATATTCTCTACTTCCATTAAAGGTTGATTTGTCTTCACCAGTAGCTGCATTATGTTCCAGCTTTTTCAGTAACCAAAAAGTGCTCCTTCCTTCAGTCTGACTTTATTTTTTCAAAAAGATAAAAAGAAATTGAAAAGACCAATAAAGAAGTTGATTGTGGGGATTTTCTTCTGGTTCCCTTATTCTTACATTCCTATGTGTCGTCAGTCTCTTTTCTCTAAGAAAGTTGCTGTCTTCCTAGTCTCTTAGTTCTGTTGAATCCTCCCCACACGAAGGGGGAGAGGGATCTTTGTCAGGGCAGTCAGGATGCCGAGGTGAACACAGTGACTTTGTGGTCCCTGGCACTGTTTCCAGATCACGTCAGTAGTGGTGTAATGTTGTTGCCTTCTGTCCGTATTGGAGATGCCTGCAGAGTTTATCTCCCGCAGCATTTGTGAGATGGTTTTGAAAGCTGACAGCCTCCGGATTTCCTGCTTTAGAAATTTACTCTTTGAACCAATTCCTAAATATTCTGTAAACCTGCCATGGTTATTGGTTTGGGTTTGCTTTTTGCCACTGCTGACATATAAGTACCCAAGGACTCTGCCCTTCGCTACAGCTGAGGGCCAGGGCGATTCTCCACGCCCTCAAGAACACTCAGCCTTCACTGAGAGTTCCCCACTGGCAGGCATTTTGCCAGCTTTGACCCTGTTAAAATATTGTTCATTTTGAGAAGTGGGCAGGGTAATTATCTTGTCTTGGTAGATGTGTTTGTGTTGCCTACAGAGGAAGCACTGTTTCCATAAAGTTTAGTGATCTCAGGAATACTTAGACAACTTTTTGCTAACGAATTAACAACCTTGAAAATTTTTTGCCCCCAAATGTTTTGTTGAAGACTAAAAGAAGGACATCCAGATTATTTAAAAAAGTTTTTTTAATGTTTATTTAGTTTTGAAAGGGACATAGTGCCTGAGTGGGGGAGGAGCAGAGAGGAGAGGGAGACACAGAATCCAAAGCAGGCTCCAGGCTCTGAGCTGTCAGCACAGACCCTGACGCGGGGCTCGAACTCCCGAGTCATGTGTGGGATCGTGACCTGAGCCGAAGTCAGAAGCTTAACCAGCCGCCCAGGCACCCAGACATCCAGGTTATTTAAAACCAGATTCCTAGGTTTCTTCCCTTTTGGTTGATTATATGAAGTATCTGTGTTTCTTGGAAGAATGAAAGTATTTCACTTTTTTAGAAAAGTGGACTTCTCTTTATTATGCTAAAGAGGTATCAGACCTCACTTTTCCAAATTTACTTCTAGAATAAATATAGGTTAACCCATTGTGGACATGTTTTTAATTTACCTGACATTTTTGTGAATCCTCTTTCCTACTCAAACTTGTGACTTCATTTTGTGTTTTAGAAATCTCCATAACATTTGAGCTTAAAGTTGAGAGAGATGATAGAGAAAAATCATGCTCTCTAGTGCCAAGAACTGATTGGTATTTTTGAAAACTTTGCTAAACCATTTTAGATGGTAGTAAGTGTAGAGTAGGCTGAGGTAATAAATGCCAGAATGTTTTTCTTTTACTATCAGAGCAAACAAAATATGTGCAAGCAAATTTCCCAACCTCACTTTGGTTTTAGGCAGAACTCTTACTTGAAGTTTCATGGACTTTTTTGTTTTTAAGAGGCAATAGTGTCTTTTTCCTTGGAGGGTTTACCCCCCAGGAAGGCTTTCATCTCTCAGAAGAATTATGAATTTCAAATGCTTGAGAGTTTCTTAAGCTGTTGGGTTTCCTCTATAAGCCTTACCTCCTTCAAGACAATTTACCTCAAATTCACTTCACAGATAGACAGACACACACACACACACACACACACACACACACACACCACGATTTTTCTCTTCTTAGGCCTAAGCCTCAGTTTTGCCCTGAATGGTTAATCTCCCCTGTACAGCACATGGAGGGAGAGCTCTTGGTAGTTCTCTCTGGGGAAACAAGTATGTTTGTGACTTCCTCTTATCAGGGTTGATCTGCGTGGCCGATATGTAGAGAGCACTGTACTGGTTTTATTAGAGTCTTCATAACTCAGGTTTGTTGTCCCGTCTCCTCACCATGGCACTCTGAGTAGTGTAGCAACATGACAACCTTCTCTCTTTCTTTCTCTCTCGTAAATCAGACCCAAGGGAGGAGCACTTTCACTTCCTTTATAGAATGGAATGTGGTGTCACAGGGACTCCTTGTGGTGAGTAAACCCTGATTTTTCCTTCTATACTCTTGGCCAAATTGACATCCGTGCAAACAGATATTAGTTATAATGGAAATGACAAAAACAGCATAAGCAGACATCCCTGTTGAGGATGGATGCCTGAAGAAAATGCTGTTCCCTGTCCTTTACTTGGGCCTAAAGCTCTGTCCACGTTTTTGCAGGCTTTGACCGTGATCTCACCCACATAGAAAAATCACTCGGTAAAATGATCTTTAATTACATTCATCGGTCCAGACTTGGCAGCAGTACTTTCTCCTCGATGCCATGGCAGTCAGCTGAGCTGGCTTAGCCCCTTCCATACAAGCCCTTTTTATTTTGCATTACTCCAGATAGTGAACATAGCTTTATTAAACCAGCTGGGTTTACTCCTAGTGTCGTTTGTAGGTATTTTAAAACCCAAGGAAACACTTATAACCATTCAGTTTCAGCATTTAGTAATTATTTCCCTACTGTATGTCAGGAGAACTTAAGGTTTAAAATACAATTTTCTCATTAAGGAAAATACCATTTTTTAATTAAAAAAATATTTTTAATGTTTATTTTTGAGAGAGAGAGAGAGAGAGATCATGAATAGGGGAGAGGCAGAGAGAAGGAGGGAGACACAGAATCTGAAGCAGGCTCCAGGCTCTGAGCTGTCATCACAGAGCCGGACATGGAGCTTGAACCCACGAACCATGAAATCATGACCTGAGCCAAAGTCAGACGCTTAACCAACTGAGCCACCCAGGCGCCCCAAGGAAACTCTTAATCACAATACTGTATTTGAATTGATTTCCAAATTATAAAGGAACTTCTTTTTAAAAAATAAGAACCATAAAATGTTTTACACTTTTTAAAAATTTTGCATTCTTTTAGTTATACTACAAATAGCAAAAAGCGTTCAGAGAGAAAGAAAGAAAGATTCAGTCTATGTATTTTATAATGAAATATCTCATGCCGATAGCTCAACACGTTTCTACACCAATTTGAAAATCAACCACGCAGGGTTTATCCCATTTTTCTTGCTCATTTATGTTACCTTTTCTTTTTTTCTTGATCTTTCTGTATGCCTCCACTTTTTACTTTAGTCTCAGCACGTTGCCTTTTGCCATGGAGCGGAAGGAAAGAGCCTACCTAGACCATCTTTGTCCATCACATTGTTCGGTTCCCATGAATCTCTGAGCCCTTTGAAACAACGGCAGTGCTTTCATAGACAGTCATGCATGTCCAGTGGAAGTATTTGAATGAGTAAAAGGTGAAATTTAGAAATGAGAAAATGTGATTTCTGTATGAGTGGCTTGACATGAAAACTTTCAAAATATTTTAAGTTCTGTTGACTATCTTGTTTAATGTTACCGGTCTTGCGATAACTCACAGCCAAGCCCGTACATCAGATTAGTGGGTTTTCCACTTTGTCCAACAGCTTCCTCCACTTATTTATGTGTTTATGTAGGATTTTCAGCATTTGCAAAATGAATTGCCAGTAACTACCACTTAACAGACATTTATAACGAAGAACATGAGCCTGAAAGTACTGTTTGAAAGCCTGTTCCAAGTTGATTGGCAAAGTTATGGATAAGCTTCTTACGGAGTTGGAAATGCTTATCAGATAGTCGTCTAAAACTATCCTGACAGAGAAGGAAACATATACGGGGACTGGTTCAAGTTCTTTTAATTCTGTGAACTTATTTTGAGGTTAGGTCTTTTCTTACTCAGAGAAGATATGTACAGATATCTTTTAAGATGCCACCTTAGAAATTTTTATTTTTACAACTTTTTATATTAACAAGAAATATTTCATTTATATGAAAACAAGTCTCTATTTCTTAGGAGGTCTGCTACTTTTATTCTTTATTTGAATAGTACTCCTTAATTTTGAAAATCAGAGTTCTCTCTGGAGCAACCACTTATGACATTAACAATGGACATTTTCACCAGAGGTGGGAGCATACAGAAGGCAGTGGGTCCAGTGAAATATGGTCCTGTTTTTATTCTCTTTTTAGAAATAAAGAACAAAAATGATGGATACATTTGCTGTTTAGCACAAAATTTTTCCAAATGAGATGTCAGTACAGTGATAATATATTATTAAATTATGCTGAAAGAGAAAGGGTACCAACTTGTTGATTTAAAAGTTCTTTCATTTATTTATTTTTAGCATTTATTTATTTTTGAGAAACAGAGCATGAGTGGGGGAGGGTCAGACAGAGAGGGAGACACAGAATCTGAAGCAGGCTCCAGGCTCTGAGCTGTCAGCACAGAGGCCGATGCGGGGCTCGAACCCATGAACCCTGAGATCATGACCTGAGCTGAAGTTGGACGCTCAGCTGACTGAGCCACCCAGGCACCCACCCCATTTTTTAAAAGTTCTTTTAAAGTAGAGTCTAGAATGGTGGATGGTAGTAAAGAAAATGCCTTCTGGAGCCAGACTGCCAAGGTTCAAATCCCTGATCCTCCATTTCTTGACTTAGTAACTGTTAGGCTGCAGGCACATTCTTGACTGCACTTTGCCTCATCTGTAAGACTGAGATCATGATAGTTCCTTGCCAATAGGATTATTGTGAATATGGAAATGAGTGTATTCCAAGTGCTTAGAACTGTGCCTGCCGCATAGTAGCTGATGTGATATAAGGTGTTTCTACAATGTTTCTGTCGTTTTTACAACCTGGTTTAATCCTAGGCAAGATAAAGATAAACTAAGTTGTTTATACTTAATTGTGAATTGTTACCATCTTCGTTCAAAATGTGTCATATTGTGTGCTATTTTAGGGTATATTTTTCCAATGTTTGGTAGCTCTAATTTCCAACAGTGATTTGTAATTAGTAACAGTATTCTTTCATAGATATATCAATACATTGGTCTTTTGTTGTAAATGTTTATAAAGACACATAATTGTCTTTATAAGACCTTTGTCTCTTAAGTAAAATTACTTTGGCTGAGATCACTTACCTAAGTAAATGCCAATCTATCACCAAAATCTCTAAGTCTAGTTTTCTTTAATTAATAATCAAAATCACTGTGGTAATTAACGCAAATTAATTAATTAATACTGCTCTACTTTTGGTACCTATCATTTTCTTTAATTCATAAAACATGACCTATAGTTCCTAAATAGAAAGGCCCACGACTCTTGGTGTATCCAGCATACGCAGGGCTGCGCCTGCGCTTCTGAGGAAGTTGGGTGGTGAGCTCCGCGCCAGCGCAGTTTGTCCCCTGGCTGCCCCGGGGAGGCAGTCACACACGGGCCGGGGAGGCAGTCACACACGGCTTCCAACTCTCCTCTTCTCATTGTTTGAATTGAACATACGTTTAGTTCCAACTCTCGACAAATGTAATGCCTCTTCTGTTTTTAATCTTGTGGGGATGGGTGCAGGGAATTGCCTTGATAATCGAATAGCCCTTGACAGAGATCTCTGTTCTGGGCCGGGTGCTGGGAGATGGGACGTGAAGGTCACTCTGGGCCACGAAGAGCAACAGCCAGAATCCACTTGGGAGAGAGGAACAGCACTGGACACAAGAGTCGGGGGGACAGGGAAACAGTGATAGAGATTGATCAGCTTTGTCCCTGAAGCAGTTTTGCCCAAAATTTCAGCTGCTAAGAATAATTTCCATTGGTTTGTCAGTTTCTAGCACTGGTCTCAAGACCTACGGTCTGACGTAGGCAAATCCTGACCTGTGGCCCCATTTAGACTCCCTGCTTCATTTCAGTGTCTTCCCACCTACTTCAAAACCTTTGTAGATCTAGTTCTCACAGAATTTGCCTCTTTTCAGGACTTTTGCAGTATCCTGTGTTCTCTCTGTGAACAGATCAAGATCATATCTGACTGAAAACCACGTGTGGTGTGCATTATAGAAAATAAGAATGAGGTCCTGTATCAACTGCTCATGGAGCTGATGCTGCAAACCTCATTTGTAAAATAATATTTCACTGTTTATGTAAAACAGTGTTTCAGGTGACAGTTGGGAAGACTTGCAGATTCCTTGTTGAAGTCTGCAAGACTGTGAAAGGAAACAGCCCCCTGATCCAAATGTGGACAGTGGTTAGGAAAGAGCCTCAGAGAATAGGTCACCAGGCAATACCGAATATATGTAGGGAGACCTTAGAATGTCGAGCGACAGCCAGCTGGAAAATGAGCTGACTCCTTAGGTTGGTGCTAGAATGTTGTCACTGGGATGGAAAAGAGATTCTGTGACTCTTGAAGCAAGTACTGAGGGCTTTTGTTAATTACACTGGGCAGAAAAGCTGTGCCAACAGTAGATGGAGCGAGGAATTTGCCTGCAGGAAACTTAGAGCCGCTTCCATTAGGGTCATGGGAATTTCATAGCCACTGAAAGAAATGTTAAATTTCCTCTTTTCTGTGGGTGTGGGTGTGGGTGGGTTTTTTTTTTTGTTGTTTGTTTTTTGGAAAAGAAAACATCTTACTGTGTCTTAGTAGGATGATTCCATGCACAGTTTAGATTTAGCTCTTTATGCTCTGGCCTCAGAAGTGTAGGTGAGGGTACTTTTCCTTTTTTCCTTTCTAGATTCTTTGGCTGATCCAATAATTAACCTGCCATAAAGCAGACTAACAGAAAAAAAATTTGATTTCACATGTACAGGAGCTCATAAAAATATAAGACTCAAAGAAGTGACCAAGCAGGAAGCATTTATACCTTTAAGACAAAGAAAGAGTAAATTTGTGAAGAATTAACAAGACCCCACCGTTTGGGCTTGGGGTAGCAAGCTAATGAAGAAGTGACAAGGGTTGATTATACAGCCTGCTCAGTGCTTGTGTTTCTTCTCTCTGGTGATAAGGATGCCTTCTATGTCACTCCAGGTGCAAGGAGGAATTCATAGGGGAATTTATCTCCTGCTTTCAAAGGGACAGAAGAGGTCAGAGTGTCCTTGTTATCAGCTGTTTCTTCAGTCACTTTAATTCAAAATAATATGCCACATTGGCATACTTGGCGTATACTGCCTTGAACCCCATCTGAAGTAAACAATGATTCTGCCCATATTAACTCGTAAAACACAATTTTCAACTTGGGTCAAGCGAATAAAAAGATACGAGGGGAGAATTCACAGAAAATATAAATAAATATATAAAGAAATGCCACTTTCCCATTGGGAAAAATCAGCTGGAAGTATGCTAGATGCCATTTTTCCGCAATGGGATTGGCAGAGATCCAAAAGCTGATCCAACCCTGGATTGATGCCCTTGGGCTACACGCTTCCTCATAAGCTACTAGTGGATGTGAAATTTGGTCCAGCCATCAGAGAGGGCAGTTCCACTGCTTCTGTCGAGGGAACATACCCTTCAAGTCCAATTTTAGAACTTTATCCCGCAGATAAATTTTCACATATGAGGCATGACCTGTACACGGCATCATGGTCTATGGTTACAGAAGACTGGATATCTGCCAGTGGTGTTAGGTAAATTATGGCGCAGCCACACAACGGGCCATGATGCCATAATGAAAGTATGAATGCCTTGCAAAATGACATGGAGGAACCTACTATGCTGTAAATGAAAAGTGCAGAGCTACTGTTGTATGACGGGGGCTGAGCCAGTTGACTGCAGGGCTTTGCGATGAGGTGAAAGGCTTATGTCAAAATCATGGAAATCCATTGCTTCAAAGCATTTTATCAGCAGACGCCTGCCCTCTGTGTTCACTTGTTAAGAGAGCCCACTTCTAATAGTAATTCTGTTTCATATCTTTATATTTTGTACTCAACAGAAAACTTCACACTGCTGAGTAGTCAGTAGAATTTGTTCTTAAAAGATGAACGTTAATTCTCATTGTTATTTTTGTATGCCAGTGCATGTAAAGATTATTTTGAGGACACATTAAGTAAAACTCATGCTTTTATTACTTCTTATGTATTTCAGGGACAGACGTTTGCTTCAGCCTGCTCAGGTGTGTGACATCCTGAAGGGTGTCATTTTGGTAATCTGCTATTTCATGATGCACTACGTTGACTACTCCATGATGTATCACCTGATAAGGGGGCAGTCAGTCATCAAGCTGTACATCATCTACAATATGCTCGAGGTGAGTAAGGCCCTCTTAGACCCACGTGGTCGGTGCAGCCTCCTAGGCTGCGGCAGGCTTGGTTGATGCGCAGACTTGGAGCCTTCTGATATGGAATACTTGCTGCCAGCTCTAGTATTGGGACTGTTGTTGGTCTTGATGTTTATACAGTCACTTGAGGACCTTGTTAAAAATGCAGATTCTGATTAAGTGGTGCTGGGCTGAGGCTGGAGAATCTCATCCTGACGATATGGTGTCCGCTGCTGGTCCTGGGCCCCCAGGACGTGACCTGTCCTCAGGTAGGGGAGAGAAGGGTGCCTGCTGCCTAGAGTTTAGTCAGTACCCCTGTGAGAAGGTACGTTGTCAGTTGGTAGGGAAATTTGTTTGCAGATTCATTGGAAACCCATGTATACTTTTCACTGGACCTTTAAAAGTTATGAAGAAATGATAGGATTATGTATGTGTTTGCTATAATAGATTTACATTTTAAAGTGCTTTGGAATTTTTGCATAGAGCAAGCAAACAGAAGCTTCCCAATTTCTCCAGTACTTAATATTTTATAATATAATGTGTTTCACTTCAGAGCAGTCGATGTATGAAAATCTGTTTTCATACAAAAAATAAGCAGCTACACAAAGCAAAAAAAAAATTCTTTGCTTTAATAAGTTCTTAAAATAGTAAGTAAGCTACCCTAGGTGATATAATAAAACTTTTGAGATTCAAATGCATTTTCCTATACTACTTCTTAGGGACACAAGTAAAGTCTACTTATCTTTTAAATGAGCCGGGAAAGGACTTTCCCTAATGACTTGGGCAGCTGGAGTGGTGTGGGGGCTGCCAGCGTGTCTGCTCTGAGACCACGTTGCTGTGCTGGAGCAGGGCTCTTCCTGTCCTCACAGAAGCCGTGGAACTCTGGCCATCCTGCTTACTCCTAAGTTCACTGACCAACATGATGTAAAACCTACCCCAGCTGCCTGATTCTAGGCTCATTGCCTGTGCTCTTGTTTCGCCCCTCCAAGTAGGATGCAGATGGTGGGTGTGGGGTTTTGAGGCAGAGTAGCCATTCCAGTCTCCTCCCACCCCTGCACCATACAGAAAAGCCTGGGCCCATCTCGTTCTTTCTGTGAGTGACTGGCTCTTCCTGCCGGGGCCTACTACTTTCTTCCCCTGCCTTCCCTCATAGGGGACTGTAGGTGCCGAGGGCTTCTGCCTACCCCTAAACATAATGTGCCCCCTAGTTTATAAAGCCCTCTACAGGGTGGCCTTGGTACTGTTATTAGAGAATAGGCTTTAAGGAAAAGGGTCCATGAATTGCTGATCAGAACGGCTGAAACACATACTCACTCTGCAGACTACAGCTGATGATGTGGTTTCAGCATAGTGGACGGGGGTGCAGGCTCTCATCTAGGGATACACCATCTCTGACTGAACCCTTGCTGTCCTGGGTGTGGCTGCAGGTTGCTGAGTGTCTCTGACTCTTTACTGCCTCACCTGTGAACCACAGGTGCTAGGGGAATTACGCATGGTCAGTGAGGCAGTACATAGGGCTTAGCATGGTGCCGTACGTGTGTTGAGCACTCCCTGAAAAGTGGGTAGCTCTTATGTCTTCATTTAGCAAATATTTAATCAGTAATTTCTACATGCCAAGCACTGCCTTTAGACCCTAAAAATCCAGAGGTGAGCAAAGCCTATTCTCATGAATCTTCTGTTCTTCAGGTGGAAAAAGACCGTAAACAAGGAGATATTAGGAAATGAGAAATACCATGGTGAAAATGAACAGAGTGATGGGTTAGAGATTGCGGGAGCCCCAGGTTGATGATAGGGGTGTGGATGCCCATGACAGCTGCAGCCTGCATTACCTGTGCCCTCCTTTTTCCTCCTTTTTTTTTTTTTTAATGTGCTTCTAGTTATATATCCTACTATATTCATGGAGATTCGTACCTGAAAATATTTTTAGGAAGTAAATCTGCATATTATATACTATATAATTAACCCAAGATAGATTACAGCTACCATTATTTCAAAATATTAGGTAGAAATACAGTGGGTCAAATTGTATATTTGTCCTAAAGGATTTAAGTCCAGATCCTGAATCTGAATTCGAAGAACGAAAACCGGGGGACCTATGATTTTGATGTGCCTCTCCCTTTTATTTTTGCGACCACGGAAGACACTCCTTGTTATGAATGTAGATACTGAGACAGAGTATACAAGAATTTAAACACTCACTATATGTCAGAGAATAAAGAAATACCCCTGCATAAGTAAACAAAGATCTCTCTTCTTTTGTTGTAGCTTGCCTTCCAGGGGGATTTAAAAAGAGCTTCAGTATTTAAGTTGCATCTGAATTGTAGTAACATGTTTTGGTGGAATATTGAGAAACACGTTTCAGGGAAGAGAACAAAAAAGCAAACACCTTTCCAATAATTTTTCTCCTTAGGTAGCAGATCGTCTGTTTTCATCATTTGGACAAGATATATTAGATGCTCTCTACTGGACGGCAACAGAGCCTAAAGAAAGAAAAAGAGCCCATATCGGGGTGATTCCTCACTTTTTCATGGCCGTCCTCTATGTTTGTATCCTTTAGAGTTACTGGGAATTTCAACTTAGTGCATGTCTTACACCATTTTATTCAGTTAGGTGTTTCCCAGATTTAAAGGGTGGGGTGTGTGTGTGCTGAAGATTAATGTGAAATGTCTGCTTTCTTTTGATAAATTGCCTATAGTAGTGATTATAAATTAAAGAGACCTATGTGTGCTTGCTCCTTTAACTGGGAGAAAACAGCTCTGTCCCAGCGTAACTGATTATATGGAAGGACTTGAGAATGAAGCGTCCGTGTTTACACATACTTTATGTACATCTGTATAACTTTCATACCCACTGGAATTGTTTGGAAGTTATCTTTAAGCCTGTGAATTCTTTGTTAAATCCTAGGGCTTAAAATGTATACAGCTCATCTAGAGGTAGAATTTGAAATTGGTTGAGAGGAATTTTGGAGGTTTTATGTCCACTATTCCCCCGCACCATCTTAAAGCTTTTCTTTTGAGGATCAAAGGTTTTACTATAAACTTTGTGAGTGCGTGTGTGTGCATGTGTGCATGCGCGTGTGCCCATATATACCTTTGTACACACGCATGAGTAGCTGCACTTCAGTTCCACATGGGGTCAGGACTCCTGAAAAAATGTGACTTGAAAGGATTGGATTAACACTTGGAAAATGAAGGGGCTAAGTGGGAAGGTTTCTGTAAGCATGAAAGTTCCAAATATATGGAGTAAAACAGCTACTCTTCTCATTTAAATAAACTAGTCCACGTGTAATACGAACATAATGCCTGCAATTTGTGGATGTTTTCAAAAATGACATGTAAAGAATCTTCATTATTAGACATTTCTTATTATCTCACATCCCCATTCCCTGTAGAACTACAGATGCCAGTTGCTTCCAGACTTTTATTTGTGTGCTTTTCTATTTTAGAATGCAAACTAGCTAAGTCACTTTTCTCAGTATTTATCCTAATTTATTCCATAGATTTAACAAACTTTTTTGAAGACTTATTTCCCAGGCCTTGTGCCAAATGTCAGAAATCCAGAAAGAACCAGACAGCCGTCTTCCAGGACTCGTGGTCCGAGTGAACAGATGCACTGAGACTCATTGGTGCTTTTGTTTCACGTGGGTCCCGTAAGTCTTACCTATGAACTTTGTATCCCCGGTAGCTAATGAGATAACAACGCATGAACGCAAGACTGGATTTAGAAAGCATAACCAGACCCCCCTCTCCACTTTGTTCACTTTCAAAACTGTGTAGTTGTATCCACTGATATGACCTGAAAATGGGCTTTTTCCTTGATGTCACTCACTGCTAGTTTTGCATGCAATTCTCATCATGGTTCAAGCAACAACTCTCAACGTGGCTTTTAACTCACACAACAAGTCTCTGCTCACCATCATGATGTCTAATAATGTAAGTATGAGGTTTTATTTTACATGTTTGAGGTTCTGTGGACACTTTAGTGGTAATATTCTGGATGGGACAAAATTATTTTTTCATATTATTTACTCTCCAGGAAGTTTTATATGTAGCATGTCCGTGTTTTAAACTGTTATAATGATAAAAGTCGTGTTTTTGTTTACTATTGCAGTTTGTTGAAATTAAAGGAAGCGTTTTCAAGAAGTTTGAAAAGAACAATCTTTTCCAAATGTCAAATAGTGGTATGTACACTTGGCCTCTACAGGCAGCCTTATGCAGTATTATTTTACAGTTCATTTTGAAACTGGGATGTCACATTTCCTCCGGGTTACTGTTTCTTTGACTTAAGTTCTCTCACTCTTACATTCTCTTACTCCCTCAACATCTTTATCTAAGTTTTCTTATTCTCCAGGATATTGTAATCTCAAGATATTTAAGATAATAAATAATGAGAAACATTTGTATAGCACCTTACCATATTTTCAGAGCTGCTGCTTAATCCAGAAATTTCTTTGTAGCAGATGATGTTCCATTTTATAGATGTGGAAACTAACACAGAAAGTAATTTGACTTCCCCAAGGTCACACACACAGATGCTAAGAGCAGAATTATGACATAACCCTCAGATTGTCTCTCTGTTCTTCAGCTTTTTCAGTTATGCCATAGTGCCTTCTTACTACCTTGAGAAGCATGAAGGCTCAGCATCTATCCCTGGAAACATTTTCTTTCATAGTTATGAAAATCAAAGGAGCATAGTGGCGTAGTTCTCAAAGTATAGCCCAGAGAACCCTGGAGGGGTGTCCCTGAGACCCTGGAAGAGAGTTCACAAAGTCAAGACTGTTTCATGAAAATATGAACACATGCTTTATCTCTTGCCACACTGGCATTTTCACTGCGGTGAAAAATGGGGTTGAAAAAGCCCTAATGAACTATCATTGCGCACGCCCCAGAGTGTCTGCTCCTCTGGTGTGACAGTGCCAAATGCTAGCAGGGGTACAGAGTGACGGACATTCTCATGCTTGGAAAATTGCTCTGGAAAGCCTTCTGGCAGTTTCTTATACATTTAAGTGTTTGTCTTGTAACTCAGCAGTTAGAGCACATTTTCACAAAAGACTTCTACCAGAAATTTGGCAGCTTTATTCATAGCAGCTAGACACTGGAAACAACCCAAAGGTCCATCAGCAAGAAAACAGATAAACAAATGGTAGTTGAGCCGGAACCTTCCTCAGTACTAAAAAAGAAAAAAACATGGATCTCTATTCAACCATATACAAAATGGGAATTTCCATTCTAGAACTAGGTCAGTGAAAGATGTAAATGCTTTACCAATGTAACACCGTCCTATACATGAAGTAGTGTATTTATTTTTCAGACATTTCTACATAATCATACTTTGTGTTCTGACTAAAAATTATACATGTACTGTATTACTATTACGTATATGCAGTACAGTATTTATATGTTAAAAATTTTTTTTCAGATATTAAGGAACGATTCACGAATTACGTGCTTTTGCTAATCGTGTGTCTAAGAAACATGGAGCAGTTTTCTTGGAATCCAGGTTTGTAACGCTTAACAAATATGGTGCCTTTGAATTTTACTCTTGCACCGTAAAGCATTCTTTTACATGGAGTTAGATGAATATTGCAGACAACTTCAAAAACGTCAGCCATTCCACTCCTTGGGTGTTGAAAAGACCTGCTTTGGTAGGGGGGAGTGAGTGTGTTCTCTGAGGTGGCCGGGATGCCGCGGCGTGGGAGGCCGTCTTCGGCCGGCACTCCCCGTAAACCCCGCAGCGCCTCCAAGCGGTGGACTGGGTGGGTGAGCGGAGCCTGCTGGGCCCTGCAGCCTCTTTGTTTATTTGTTTAACTGGAGCAAGCTGGGGTTCTCTAAACACAGTCAGCTCTTTTCCACTTACAGGATTCACCGGAGAAACTTCTTTCTTAACATTTGTCTCTTACTCGTTTACTGCCTTTTAATCAGCATTTTGAACAAGGATAAATTGAAGAAATATGATGTCAAGCAGTAAATTTGGTTACTTATACACCTTTAAGTCAGGGTTAATAGGAAGTTGTGAAAATTCTATGAATTTTTGGGGCATCTAGGTGGCTCAGTCGGTTGAGTGTCCAACTCTTGATCCCAGGGTTGTGGAATGGAGCCTGCGTCGGGCTCTGTGCTGGCCGTGGAGCCTGCTTAAGATTCTTCCTCTCTCTCTCTCTCCTTTTCCCCTCTCTCTCCCTCTACTCCTGTCCCCCTGCTAACTCGTACCCTCTCACTCTCTAAAATAATTTTTTTTTAAAAGGATTCTATGGATTTTCATCACCCATTCACTTAGCAGACATTTACAAACGGCTGGGCACTGTGGCCCACATAGACAGTACTAAGATATGTGTAGGACTCCCAGGTTAATAGTGAAAACAGACAGGTAGTTAAACACAGTCTGGAAATGCTGAAGCGAGCTTGGTGGGAAACGATCATGTGCTCAAGTGTCTCAAGTAATTGAGAGTTTTTTTATGTCTGACATTTTGATACAACCCTGTTCTTAAGAAACGAGATTTTTTTTTGTATTTTATTTATTATCCTCAATGCCATGCACATTCCAGGTTCTTAATAACTTCTTGTTAATTTATTTTGATTCATTGCTAGTGTTCAGGTACCTGTGAAAAACCAGAAACAGTTGTTAAATGATATATACGATCTTGGAAATACATTTCCGAAAGTAATTTTCTTGTGGAAAGCATAAGATGAAATACATCTCACGGTGGCTTGAGTTTTTACCTGAATAGATCCAAAGTCTACCTGAGCTACGGCAGCAAAGCCCTCCTCCCCACACTGGGATTTTCTCTGTGCACCTGCATTCTTGGTTTACAGCTATGTCAGCTAACATGGTGTCTGAATGAGGCTGGGTAGTGGGCATGTGAGGCTGGTCCCAGCAGAGCCCGCATGGGATCAGCAGTCTTGAAGCGGAACTGTTGTGCCAAAGGACAGTAGTCCTAAGCCTGCTGATGGCTGGATGTTTGAAGTCATCTTCTCATTTGTACTGGGACTTGCAGCGGATTGCCTTGGGCCTTCTTTATTACTGCTATGGCAGTATGATAAAAGGAGCACTTAATGTGGGTGAATTCATCATTCTTTCACTCTTTCTTTAGTATCTTTTTTTAATTTCTTTTTTTAAAAAAATCCCATTGTGGCGCCTGGGTGGTTCAATTGGTTCGGCTCAGGTTGTGATCTCATGGCTCATGAATCTGAGCCCCGCATTGGGCTCTGTGTGATAAGTTGGAGCCTGTAGCCTCCTTCAGATTCTGTCTCTCTGCCCCTCCCCCACTCACACTGTCTCTCTCTGTGTCTCTAAAATAAACATTAAAAAAATCCCATTTATGAAAGCTTCCTGTAAGCTTGCAAGATCGTGAATAACATAAGAGTAATTCTTGCTATTTTGTGTGCCAGGCACATTGCACTGCCTGTCTTCATTCTCATAGTCATAAAATATGGATCCTTTTTATTTTGTAGATGAGGAAACTGGGACTTAGGTCATTAAGAAACTTGCCAGAAGTCATGTAGCTAGTTAGTTGCAGAGTTTGACCTGGAAAGAAGTTTCCTGATTCCCAAAACCTCAGCACAATGTCAGACCCACTAAAACTGTCAACACGGATGGCCTGAGCTGTATTCTCCCCACCCTGCCCTCCAGTGCCCAGATCCCAAACTGCCTGCATCCTTGTTGACATTTCTAACCTTTTTCTTGCTCTGTCACACTCTCACATCATTCTTCAGGGTGTTAGGAGTTATTTGTTTGCATTTTTTATCAGGTACTCGGTACTAAATTGACATCTTAATAAATATGATAAAAGGTGAGCAAACTTGACAGATGGCATCTGTGGGACACTGAAATAAATGGTCAGTATCTTTAAATCATAGTGATCAAAGAGAGGAAGATCGTTCTATTAACTTGGGCACATGTCCCGACTAGCTATTTACTGGCACACTAGGCAGCTAAATTGAAGGATTTTACAAGAAGCCTGCCTAATTAGTCTTCCTACCAGTGTGTTGGCTGTGTGAAGGAAGTCAGGGGCTCCACTCACCTCTGTGACTTGACGTAGAGACAATACACAATAAGTATCTATTGAATGAATTTTCCTTTAACTTGATAAAATAGACTTCTTTTGGTAATTAATTGAATGCTAGTTTTGCCTCTGTTATCATTTATTAGCAGCATTATAATTGAGCCCTGCTGAGATTTCAGATTTCTGTGGCTGCCTGTTTAATACTATTATGGTACATAGTACTCTGTTCCTATGAAGAGATTTAACTGTCTCCCTTTCCCTACACTTTTCTAGATCACCTCTGGGTGTTGTTTCCAGATGTCTGTATGGTGATTGCATCAGAAACTGCTGTGGATATTGTAAAACATGCCTTTATCACCAAGTTCAATGACATCACTGCAGATGTATGTATTTTAATAAGCAATTCAATCTTTAATGTTGACTACTACTGCTTAATATTATGAAGTTGTAAAATAATGAATCCAGGTTTACGGCATTTATAAAGATAGGAGTACTAATACTTTAAAGTTAGAATTATAATTTTCGATTTCTAAAAATTATTATAGTACAGAAAGTATATTATTTCAATGTTGAACAGTCGTATTCCATACTTTTGGGTGAAAGTATAGATCGGCCAATAGTTGAGGTCAGATTAGAGTGTCCCTGACTCAGAATCATTATAAACTGTTAATACAGTCATAATTTGTTTACTTAAACTTTTAAGAATTCCATTGTTTTTACTTAAGCATTAGACTGTCAAAACTGTTCCCTCTGGTAGTTTTTTTTTAAGTATTTTACATTTAAAAATGGGTTTTTTTTTTTCTGATTATAGACTTCTGAAAAGTTCTAGAAAACAAGAGTCTTATACTTTTTTTTTGTGAAAGCAGTCAAGAAGTTTGTGTCTCAGCCAGCTGTTCTCTGGAGTTCCCAGAGCAGGCATGTGCTGTAGGCTCATGGCACAGAGCCATGAGAGTGAGTTCCTAGTGCCCCCCCATTCCTGCCTCAGCCCCAAATAAACATTAATTCAGCAGTTTCCTACATTTTATTTGGTTTATACTTTGTCTTATTATGGCACTATTTCAAAAGGCATAGATTTGAAATCTAATGTGGTTGCAACTGCTACTATATGATGATTTAAGAACCTCTGAATGCTTTAATATAAATAAGATTCTTTATTCTTTTGTAAAGCAGTGACCAAGTAATTTCACTGTTTACTCTCTTGTCTTCCTCAGTACGGAATGGAATCTTCTTCTCAGCATCTGAAGTCGAAATTCATAAACTTGATTCAGTGCAGTTTTTAGTGAAATGCCAGTTTAGAGTCCCTTCGTAACTTCTGTGTTCTCTAACTCAGTTTTATATGTTGTGTAGCATCCATTTTTGAAGAAGGCATCATTATCGTTATATAGACAAATTTTTTAAACTGTTCATTTAAAATGTCAAATTATTTTATATATATTATAGTATTTAAAATAGCCATTCTTCCCCAAATTCTAAACTCTCAGGGTCATAATCATTGACTGTTTATCCCTCTTTGTTTTTTGGGATTTGTTTTGTTTTGTTTATCGCTCTTTGAAGGGAAATCTTTGAAAGGCTCGTAAACATACCAGATGGGGGAGTTAGGGCAATTTTACCCTCACTCTAGGAAAATAGAGAAACACTACCCAGATGTCTGGTTGGTGATCAGCACCTTTTTCCTGGTTAATTATTAATCATTTTCATCTACAAAGTCTAAATCTGTGTACAATGTATATTTGCACTATATTACTTAATATTTCACTTTTATTTGTCTTTAGGTCTACAGTGAATATAGAGCCAGTCTTGCTTTTGACCTTGTTAGCAGCCGACAGAAAAATGTGAGCATTATAACAGAGACATAGTCTGATTAACTGAACAGTGGTTTAATTTAGCATGGAATATTGGTTAAGGGAAAGTTCCATAAATTTCAACTTCCTACTTAATCTCTGTGTTTACGATTTAGTAAACTAATGGTAGCCCTTAACATTAAGCAGGATATGATTTCTCTAGCATTGTAATAGTTATACAACTTTGGATTTAAAACTTCTTATGAACATTTAGATAATGTTCACAGTATTTTACTCAATTATATAATAGGTGGCGGCTTCTGTTTTTGTGCATAGTCTCACCTGTTGAGAACATTTGCTGTTCATAAGTGGAAGTGAGCTCTTTAAATCCCGTAATCCTTCTCTCCTTTCTCTGTCCAGGCGTATACTGACTACAGTGATTCTGTGGCACGGAGGATGGGGTTCATTCCTCTCCCACTAGCTGTTTTAGTAAGTTCATACTTTTTTTCCTTTTTTTATGATGAGATAGCTGTCATTATAGAATACTAATTAATGGATTATCGATAAGTTTATTTCAGAAGGACTTGATACAAAATGACTAGGAAGGAAATTTTAAGTTGTGGCATTATCTTCTTGGGTTTTGAGCTGTCCAATAGATAAGTAATTTTAACAAACTATGTTATGTAATGGCTTTCCTAGCAATGAGAATACTCATTTTTGCTTACACATTTGGCAAAGATTTTTCTTTTTGAATGGAAATGCCAGTGGTAGGCATTGGCATGGCCACCATAGCATGTATTAGCAGAAGTATAAGAAGTCACTCCAACATTTCTAAAAGGCAGTTTAACAGTATAATGCTTTGATGCAGTAATTCCAGTTCTAGGACTTTATCGTAAAAAGTAGTTATAAAAGGCACATGATGGTTTCTAGGCAAGATTATGCATTGCAGTGGCATTTTTAGTAGTAAAAATTTGGAAAGAAATGAAGTAGGTTAAATAAATTATGGTATGTTCAAATGAAGAAGTAGTCTTTATCCATTATAGTCATTACTTTTTACAATTTTTCCAAAATTTTTACTGTTATTCTCAGAAAACATCATTTTTTTTAAAGCAATAGCACTGTAATATATTAGACCAATCCAAGATATTGTCGCCGACCTTGAATAATTTAATGAATTGCTCGGAACAGCCTTGCAGAAAGTTACTAGCCACATCGGGCTGTAATAATATTATTAAGAAGATTTGCTGGCTGCACCTGTATTTGATTATATTCCTTGTTGGCTACCTAGTCTCACATCAAAACAAATGCAACCATCTTTTTGCCAAAGGACATCTAGAATTCTCCTGTAGATGCAAAGTGTCATGGAAGTCAACTAAGAGATGTATAAAGAAATTGTAAGTGATACCAACTGTATTTTAGACCAGTTTGCCTGACCCTTTTTAGAGGATGGGAGATTAATAGATTTAATGTTAATGTATATTTCGTCATAATTCTCCAAACAACCACATCCTAAATGTTTTCAATTCTGTTAGTAACTTGTTTATTATATAATAGTATGGCTTTCTTTTGTTTGGGAAAAGGAACTCCTAGAATTTTGGAAAAACGATATTTTAAAGAGTAAAATTGTTGAGGGTTTAAGAAATTGATAAAATATCAAATTTTTCTACATTTGTTTCCTACAACTGGAATCATGATACATGTAGCATGAAGATACACCTAGGTTGCCTGACTGACTTTTTTTCTTTTAAGGATTGGTTAAGTGATTGGATTTAAATGTGGCCCTTCTTTGCCGAATAATAATTGACTGCCTAGTAACTTATTTGCCAGAAAACTCTATTCATCATTAGTATAGATTCTTTAATTTAGTATTTTTAACATTTTCTCCAGCCTTTGTTTTATTCCTTAAATGAGTTTTTATGGTTGTTATACCAAAAGATTTATGTTTAATAATTGATCAACGAAATGCTTCTACAGAACCCCTGTCTTTCAGAGGGGCTTATGCAGTTACGCAGGGGTCCAGTGGGTTTTCTTCTCTGGCGCTTTCCTCGCAGAGGTCCAGAGCCAGCCGGTAGCTTTGGCAGATAGCTAGGAGCCTAGAGGAATAATCCGGCGCCTCAGCAATCCCGCACATTCTTTACCTGAGGCCCACGAGTGACAGTATTTCTCTCTAAATGTTACCTTTATGTTCTAAAATGCATTTGTATCCAGGAGACGTAAAAGAAACTAGGTATTAAGGTCTTCCAGAAATTAAGCTTTGGACATATGTATCTTAAAATTAGCTAAGAATACATTCGATAAAAATGAAATTATTTAAGCCTTGATTGGGGCAGATGGCTTGCCTTCCATATTCATGAGTAAATCCTAGAGCCATCTTACCTTCCGTCACAAGTGTGTGTCCAGCAGGTCCTCTGCCCGGGACAGCCTGTGACAGAGAGGAGACTTCCATATCCATTTTCTCTTAATGGGCAGTCATTGGACATACTACAGCAGTCAGTTCCTTCTGTCTCCACCCAGCCGTTCTTTTACTGAAAGCATTTGTAAAATACTCCTTAAAATGTATCTTATGATACTTGTTTAAGACCCTCTGGAAGACTTCCATTCGATGATAACATCATATTGCTGGATATCAGTTATTTTCCCCGACTTTTCCATTTCCACCCAGCAGTGCCCCTAGACCCTGATATGTGGGCACATTATTAAGCTGAACCTGTAATGTGTAAATATTTTTCAGTGACAGATCCCCCAGATTTATTGAACACACTTCCAAGGGCAGTGCTGTTCGGCCGATATTTCTGTGAGATAAGGAAGAAAACGTGTTTAACCATAACTATCCAAAAGAGACAGAAAATGTCCATTCCTTAAATGATTAACTTTGTAATACTATTCAGTTTTTTTTAACAGTACAAAACTCCTAAGGCTCCCTTTTCTCTCTCCTCCCTATAAGTTCCTGTGGGTTCCTAAAAAGAATCAACGAAAGACAAAAAAAGCAAGAACAAAGGAAATGTCCACCAAATGGTTCTAGCTCCAGTGGGGATACAAGCAGCAAGATGAACTCATTTGTATTTTCCAGAGTGGCTTTTCATTTTAAAGATCAGCTGATTTGCATCTCTGTGAGATACAACTAAATGTGTCACTCACAAGCCTGACTTCACAGTCACCAGCAGTTGAACATGGCATCCTAGATTTGCCTGCACAGACCCAAATCTACCACGGGAGTTGTCACAGGCAGCCAGATTGTGTAGGAATTGTCAAGTCGAGAACGACGTACTTGGGTTCAGACAGGGGCCACAGGGGTGCACCCAGAGTGTTGAAATCAGCATGGATAGGTCTTTATTTAAATATTAACTAATAACTCTGTGATTATGTGTTTTGTGTGTGTGTTGTTTTGGTTTGTTTCTGGCTTAGCTCATCAGAGTCGTCACAAGTTCAGTTAAAGTGCAAGGAATCCTGTCTTATGCCTGCGTCATACTCTTCTATTTTGGGTAAGATTAACTGCTCTGGAACACGTTTTTGGTTATACAGTACAGTATACAGTATGTACAGTATTTACACAAGATGTAATGGCTGTTGCCATCAGTCACCTCACACTACAGCCATTCTTCTAGTCCCGGGGTCCCCTTGACAGCACCTGCCTCCAGGTGTGTCTGTGACTTGCTGAGATTCAATTAAATATGCTGCTATTTGGTACTAGTATTAATAGCACTTTAGATTTTATTTTAATCTTTAGTGAAATCAGTCCGTTTTCAGCTTTAAGCTCTTTCTGCTTAGGATTTTACTTGTACCCATATTTCCTTTCATGATAAAATCTGCCATTACAGTCAGACATTCTCCTGTGTTTAAAAACATCTTCAACTCCATTGATCCATGGGGCTCCCCACGCCGTGGTTTTGCTCAGGTTCTAGGAGTGAGGACGTCTCTGCATAGTTGTCGGGCATCTGTCCCTGCATCGTCCCAAGCCATGTCATCATCACCTTGATTCATGGCTTTGCTCTGACACTTTGTTGAGGCACATAGGAAACTGTTGAGGCAAGGGGTCCGGGGCCTTGATTTCCCCCCGGGGCCTTGATTTTACCCCCAGGTCCTGCCCCTTCTTCATACTCCATGGACTGACCCCCAGAGCCTGAAGCTCAGAGGACCACACACCTCTCTCAGTTGTTTGACATTAAAACCCTGCGCTGCTCCTCCTCTGGCCCAGATGCTCACGCAGCCCTCCCCTCCAGGCTTCTTGGCACTGTGCCTCGTTCGTCGAGTGGTGTTGCTTTAATTGCTCCCAGTTTGCCTAACAAAACATTCTTGTATTTTTCTTGTGACATAAAACAGGAAGGGAAGCATGTGTACGCCACATCTAAAAACCTGTGTTTACTTACAGTTGTGTGTGCGTAATTCACCAAAGTCAACGTGCTTTAATCCGAATGACAGAAAATTCACAACCTTGCCCTGTGTTTCCCCCTCATCTTGTCACTGTCCCTCCCCCCCTCGCCCAGCAGTCCAGACAGACACACCTGCTCACTGACCTTTCCCCTCGACTGATGTGTCCTGAGCCCTGGATCAGGGCAGTGCCTGGATTACCCTCCCCTCCAAAATCTTTCCCAAACCATGTTGTCCATGAAGCCTTCTTTATTCCTTAAGTCCACCAGGCCCAGGACTCTCCCTTGAGTGCAGACAAGTCAGAATTCAGTTGGCCCTCCTGCCACACAGTACTGCGCCGCCCCCACCCCTGGTTTCAGCCTCTTACCCTCCAGGCTCGCCATGACCAAGCGCAGAAGGGAGGCTCGCAGCCTCTGCCCTCCTCATCTGGGCAGCACGCCTCAGTGAGTGCCCGCCAGGTTCTGGTCCCGGGGCAGGACCGGTGTCCTGCCTTCGTGGCTCTGAAATACTAGTGGAAAAACAGACCAGAACCAGCAAAGCAAATCGCTGTAAGATGACGGTCGGTGGTCAGCATCAGGAAGTGCTGCGGGGTAGTGTGAGGAGATGGGGGATGGCAGCCGCGGCCGCCTGTGACCATGCAGGGGCCCCCCCTGGGGAGCTGGTGGTTCAGTAGAGGCCAGATGGAGTGAAGGAGGGAGCCATGCAGATGCCTGGGAGGGTGACAGGCTCGCAGAGGGGACACAGAACAGGCCTTCAGGAGCAGCAGTGGGGAGCACGGTGGTCCAGACGGGGCACTCGGGAGGGGACCCGGCAGCCCCACTGGGGTTCCCGCTGAGGGAAGGAGGGGCCCCTGGAGGCTACCACGCAGAAGAAGGTGCTAGATCTGCTGGATTTTGGCCAGGGCCACTCTGGCCACCACGCGGGGAATGGGCTGGAGCATGTGTGGCAAGGTGGCTGTGGCTGCTCTGCCCCTGAGGTGGTCGCGGCCGATTGGTAGTGATTTGTCCGCTGGTGTGTGTTTTGACAGCGGAGCCAGTCAGGACTTGCTGAGGACTGACTGGACGTGAGGTATAGGGGATAAAAGGAATCCAGTGTAATTCCAGCGTTTGAGGCCCAGCAGTTAGGGCGATAGAATTACTGTGACGGGAAGCCTGTAAGAGATGTGTGGGGGTGTGATTTCGTTTTGTTTTCTTTTGTTCTTTGGAGGGTTGGATTGGAACCAAGAATTCTGGCTTGGATGTAGTAAATTTAGAATCCTGTTAGACATCCCCAAGGTAGTGAGAGGGAAGCAGTGGAAGGTAGGAGTAAGGAGTTGCCAGCAGAGTTGGGTCTGGAGGTGAACGGGGGAGTATTCTGCACACCCAAGTCCTCGGGGCCAGGGGTCTATGTGAGGCCCTCCCTCGGTCATGGCATTCTTGGTGCCTGGGCTGGGGAGGGGGGGACAGTGAAGGAAGCCTGTTTGCTCCTCGCTTTGACCTCCTGCCTGGCCCCTTCTTGGGGTCACTCCCACTGACGTGCCATTTCCTCTCATTGCCACCATCTCCCCTCAGCCGTAAGAGACAGCAGCTGCCTCTTCACTCGCTATAGAACTGGCAGCAATGTCCGTGCTTCTTGGTCATTTGAAGTCCCTGCATGTGAGAGGGTATCATTGTGAAGAGTAATTTTTCAGATTTTTATTTTTTGGTCAGATTTGTATCAAATACATTAAAATGCTATATACATTTTTGGCCCAGAAATTCTACTTCAATAATTATAGCTATTTAGGAATTTCTCTTGGGGAAATACAGATTTCACCTAAGTTTTCCTAATTAGAAATTTCTAAATAGAAACAAAATGTTGGAAATAACCCAAATATCCAGAAATTAAGGGCTTTTGGGGCCTTTGTTATACAATAACCCAAAAGTGATATTTAAGGCCATTAAAACAATGTCACTGAGAAAATTAACTGGTAGGGAAGATATTCATAACCATATATTGTTATGTAAAACAACAACAGCATTTAATAAAACAAAACTGGTTAACATTTCTGTGTGTCAGTTACTGTTCTGAGCATTTACTGGAATCATCCCTTATTACTGGGTAAGAAACTCACTCAGGTCCACACAGGTTCTAAGCAGCACATCAGCACTTGAACTCGGCCGCTTGGCGCCCAGAATCAGCTGTGTCTCTGAACTCCAGCCTCTTCGGCTTTGTAAAATAGCCCCCATTTCTCAACAGTAGGAAGGTACACATTAGTACAAACTCACAGCAAACACTACCAGAATATAATCTACCAAATGTCCCAGTTAGTAGCTCTAGGGTATGGGATTCTAAGTTCTTTTTAGCTCATCTAGATTTACTACATGTACTCCTTTTGCTAGTTAGAGAATAAATGCTAAATAATTTGGGACTAGGTAAAACTTGTAATTGATACAATTTCTTCTTGTACCGAGAACTAAGGAATTTATCAAGCATTTTCCCTTGTGGGGAGGAAGCCTCGGGAAGTCAGGCTTTCATAGGAACCTCGTCTACCTCAGATGTGGGCCTCCGACCCCCAGGCCAGGCTCCTACCCAGGCTCCTTGCCTCCTCTGGAGCCGTGGTGGGAGATGGTGTTCGTGGTCATTGAAATGAATTCCAGCCATGGTCGTTTCCTTCTTTCTGCTTCTAGATTGATCTCCCTGAAAGTCCTTAATAGCATTGTGCTGTTGGGGAAGTCATGTCAGTATGTGAAGGAGGCCAAAATGGAAGAAAAGTTGTTCAGTCCTCCTCCAGCCAGCACACCAGGCAAACCACCCCATAAATCACAGAACAAATGTAAATCCTCTCAAGGTACGTTCCGTTCCCTTCATCACTGTGTGCGTCATTTTCTACAGAGTTAATGGTCTGAATTCTTTCTCCCTGGTGAAAACATCACTATTGGGTTGATGTTTGGCATTGCTTTCAAGATTTGATTTCACTTTGCTGAGTTGTCTTTATTTTTTTTTTTTAACTGTTTTATTTATTTCTAGGAGAGAGAGAGACAGCATGAGCAGGGGAGGGTCAGAGAGAGGGAGTGACAGACTCTGAAACAGGCTCCAGGCTCTGAGCTGGCAGTCAGCACAGAGCCCGACGCAGGGCTCGAACCCACGAACCGTGAGATCATGACCTAAGCAAAAGTCGGACGCTTAACCGACTAAGCCACCCAGGCGCCCCTTCTTTATTTTTTTTTTTAATTTTTTTTATTTTTTGGCTGAGTTGTCTCTAATGTTTCTATTTTATTTTTTATTTAAAAAATTTTTTTTATGTTTTATTTATTTCTGAGAGAGAGAGAGAGAGCATGAGCAGGGGAGGGTCAGAGAGAGGGAGTGACAGACTCTGAAACAGGCTCCAGGCTCTGAGCTGGCAGTCAGCACAGAGCCCGACGCAGGGCTCGAACCCACGAACCGTGAGATCATGACCTGAGCTGAAGTCGGACGCTCAACTGACTGAGCCACCCAGGCGCCCCTAATGTTTCTATTTTAGATCTCATCGCAGATACACCCCATGCAATGCTCTGAGTTTTTCTGTGTATTCATTGTTCAGTAGATGATTTTTGAGCACCTCATACATTGGTGGGGAAAACACGCAGAGCTGGTTCTGACTGCAGGAGACAGAGAGAAAGCCAGGGGGCAGTAGTGCTACGGAGAAAACTCCAGCGGGTCCAGAAAGGGGAGTGTGGCCTGGAGTCAGGAGCTCCCCCAGCCAAGGAGACAGCCCTCCCGGCGGAGCGCCAGCAGCACGTGCATGCGAGGGCCTGGGGCAGGAAGCTGCTGGGCGTGTGGAGACCAGCAAAGGCCAGGTGGCTGGAGTGGACCCTCCCATGGAAGAGGGACTGGAGAAGGCATCGGAGAGGCCACCTGCCGCCTGTTGTGAGGACCACGATTCTTACTGTGTGGGAAGGGGCCGCTCCAGGGTTTGGAGCAGAGGAGTGACGTGATACAGCTGACATTTTAAAAGGATCCTTCTCAAGCTTTGCGGAAAGTAGACTCAGGAAGAGTGAGCCCAGAGATAGAGGTCAGCCTGGGGCCCAGAGGGGAGACCGCCTGGCTCAGAGCTGGGGTTAGTGTTGTGAGCATTCTGGAAAGATCTGGAAGAGCACGGAATTTGCTGATGAGTTTTACATTGTAAGACAGAAGTGAAGGAGGATTCCGGGGCTGCTGGCCTGGAATGTTTGGAGGAAGAAGCAGAACACTGACGTAATGTTTGTCATTAGATGGCAGCTCCCTGTTCTCATGGTATTTGTTCATATGGCTTTGCATCTAAATGGCTTATTTTTAAATATAAATATATCACCCGGCTACTGTGTGCCGGGTGATATATGGGATGCTGGAGATACACAGATAAATAAATTGTGCTGCAGGGCCTTGCAGACAGAGGAGTGGGTAAAAGTGGATAATCCAGACAGGTGAGCGGGTTGTGGACAGGCCTGGAGCGGACAGGGCAGGCTCCCTTCCTGGAGGTGGTGAAGCCTGTGCTAAATCTCGAAGGATGAGAAGTGGGTCCAGGTGAAGATGGGTGGAGGGGGCACTTCTGAAACCCACAGGCCTGAGCCGAGTCTGGAGGCCTGAAAGGCAGCCAGGGAAACAGCAGCCCAGGGTTCCAGGCGTGGCGTGTGCTGTGGGAAGGGGCCACGTCCAGGCTGAAGGCAGGGTCGTGCTCAGGTGTGCTTCCCAGGGAGCCAAGAGGAAAGTGAAATCTTGTACAACAACTTGAAAACAACGTTTGTCATAGCAGAAAGCACATAAATACTCTTAGTAACACGGGATTGCGTCTGTGTCGACCGGGTCAGTCGTAGTGGCCCACACGCAGTCTTATGCTGGGCACCTTCAGCACGTTGACAGATGAGCGTCAGTCATGCCATCGGGGGTCCAGTCTGATGGGGGATGAGGGAGGTAACACTTTTAAGTGCACACCTCAGTTCCAGCCATCGGCTCCAGAGCCACATACTAAGAAGTGCATTTGGGACGAGAATCTGAGTGTCCGCGTAGGGTGGGAGGTCGGGAGACCACAGGCCACACACTGTTGAGGAAGGTGTAAGTCAGGTGGCTCAGGCTCCATTCAAGGATGAAAAGAGGGGCCAGCTCTCAAAACAGCGTCGTGTTCATCACGTTCTTTCAGAAACCAGGGACAATGGTGGGGGTGGGGGCAGCCGGGGGGGCAAGAAAATAGCCTCCATGTTCGTGGCCCGTCATGGCGGTGGCTGCTGCAGATGTATAGTGTGTCCGCACCCATCAGATTATTCGTTTTAGAGATGTTCAGTGCACGTGCTGTCATGTTTACCTTGATGAGGCCGCTCCCGTACGTAAGGACGGAATGTGGATTCACAGATTGGCAGCCGGGGGCCTTGGCACAGCCGTCCTGCAGGCCGCGTTCCAGGACTCCTGGGACCCAGAGTGACATTTGGGTCTTGTCGATCGGTCTGCTTCACCCTCTGTTTGGGACTCCCCGCAGGTGAACTGCTAAGTTGAGCTAAATTTTATAGCCTCACATTTCAGAAATTTCCCTCTCTGTAGTAAGAATTTACTTCTAATTGACCAGACTGTCTAATTTGAATTCTTCTGGCCTTAGTGGTGGCAAAATGTTTGATTTTTGTCCTGGAAGAAAGAAAAGAAATAGGCCGGTGCTGGTACCCGGAGGAGGTAGGATGTTTCTGAGCCCGCCGCTCCCTGACGTCCTGGCCACTGGAGCCAATGTTAACTGTTGAGGCAGCAGTCATGTCAGGACTGGGTTACGCCGGAGGGGGTTTGTTAGAGAGGAGTTCTGATCTTTCCAAAGTTGGGTAGTGGCGGTATTTGTGTGAGACTATTCACATAATAGCCCTTCTGTAGGATTTTATTGAGCAAACAGAAATGGCGCAGCCACTGAGTTTCACAATAAACCATGGCCGCTGACGTGTCACATGCTATTTGGTTATCACTTGCTCTACTGAGAAGATGGATGGCGGACACGTTTTTTCATTACCACTCTGTTGGTAAACTTGTATTTATTAGAAGTTGGGGGGAAATCCTTTTCTAACCAACGGGATCTGTTTTTCCACAGAAGAAACCCTGTCAGCTTCGGCCACCAGCCAGCCTGTTCATCCAAAGGAAAACGTCATACCCTTACTGGTCACAAGCAGTTCTGATCAGTTTCTGACGACTCCAGATGGCGATGAGAAGGACATAACGCAGGAAAGCTCTGAATTAAAGCACAGATCCTCAAAGAAAGATTTGCTAGAGGTAGACAGGTTCACAATCTGTGGAAACCGAATCGACTGAGCTCTGGGGCCGAGTCCTGGGGCGGGAGACACTCTGCTCCCGGGACGGACAGATGCGAAAAATGGCACTTAAATATTTATTTAAAAACTTAAATTATTAATGGAAAGCGAATCTTAATATCTTTCTTCCAGTAATGTGGTCTGGCTGAAGGTCAGGTCACAGAACAGCAGTGACCTCCAGCCTGGACCCTGGAAACCGGACGGGTGAGGAGAAGCCCCCCGGCTTGGCAGACAGCAGTCACTTCCGGGCCTCGTGGGGGCCGCCTCACAATCACTTTGCCGTATCCGTCTGCGCTTCCAGAACCTCGAATTCTCCCTCGAGGCCTCTTCCATACAAGGATATACCTGGAAAACTGTGAAGCTTTTACCATGACATTACCTTTCCAGCTCATACTGTTTTCACAAACAGGTTTCAGACTTGACTTCACTTGCCAAAGCATTAAAAAAAGAAAAAGATTAAAACTTAAGTCAAGATAAATGTTCTTACCACCAAAATAATCCCTGAAGATGTATCTGAATTAATCAGAATAAAAGGCTACCTAAAATAATTCATGAAGAATAGTAGCATTTTATAGGAAGAAACCCTAAGCCGGTTTGTTTATTTAAAAAATATTCATTAATGAAGGTTATGCATCTCAGAGAAAACGTTTCATAATTTTTCAGTTTACTCTTTAAAGCAAAATGTGAGGTGTGTGTTGTTTCAATTGCAATGGGGAGAATAGAAATACCCTTATCAAAAGGCACTTTTTATACTCAAAAAGCAGAGCAGTGTTAACTTTCTTGTACAGTTAACTGGTTTCGCTTTAAAACTAATTGCTTCATGAATTGTTACAGTTAAAAGGATCTGTTATCGAATGGGCTGAAGAATTGTCATTGTACAAAACCCAAAGGTGTCGACTTTAACTGAGTTTTTCAAAGTGACAGGTTTAAAGTAAATATTCTAAGTGGTTTGGGCAGTGTCTTGCTTGGGCTTAAAAAATGCGTCAGTCTTTCTGACCGGAGGCTCCGTGGGTATGCCCGAGCTGGGGCACCCGTGGGCTCAGGGCCTGTGGGCCGCCGTCTGGGTGTGGGGAGACCGTTGTGTCTGGATGCTGGGAACAGCAGCCAAAGGTGCTTTTTGGTTTTGTTCGAGATCAAGATTCCATTTCTGCTCAATTACTACTTTGTGGCCTGCGTCCTAGGACAAGTTTTTTCCCACCAGTTTTATCTTGAGAGACCTTTCTGCATTTTTATAAAAATTTTACAGCGTCTCATTTCAAAACGTCCAGATGTTACTGTTCACTGTCATTTCCTTTGATGTTTTCATTTTGAAGCCCAGCTCTCGTGCTGATATTTCAGGCATGTAACATGCAGAAAGTAAATTTTAGGGGCTTTCTCTATTTCCTGGGTGAAATATAAAGCAAGCTTTAATGTTTGGCTTCTTCATGAGAAATATGGAAGTGGATTTTAATGTTTTGCATCAGCTAAGGAAATCTAAAGGTGGATGTTCACATAGGGTAAAAAATGAAGTCCTGTTGAAATGCTTTTGTGAAACCGGAAGTATTGCAAGTTAAAAATGAAAAGACTTTTGTGTATGTTTCAATGAAGCCCATTTTAGAATTCTACTTTGTTCCGTCTCCTCATCACCACCAAAAGGAACAGTGTCCACATGAATGGAATAGTTTGGGGGAAACTTTGCCAAATGTAGCCCTGATCAGTGCAAGAATATGATTTGGGTGTATCTTTCCATTCAGCTTGAATTAGCCTGTTATTATTGTGCTGTCATTTTCGGAAGATTTCATTTCCTTTGCAGGATATATTGGGAGTTGGGAATGAAGTTCATTTCTTCTGCTAAAATGGCATTCAGTACTAATTTTATAAGTGCATCTTGTGTGAAACTCAATAAATTCAATTTTGTAATCTTTTTTAAAAAGGTCACTGAATTTATTTTAATAAGGTTTACTGCTCTATTTGCTGGTGTAAATTTCCCACTCTGTAATGAGGACTTACTTCTAATTGACAAGTGACAGGACTGTCTAATTTGAATTCTTCTTTTGGTCTTAATGGTGGCAAAATGTTTGATTTTTGTCCTGGGGGGAAAAAAAGGGCTAGTACTTGATCATAGATCGTTTAATATCTCTCAGCTGATGGAGGTATTTGCATTTTGAAGGTGTTTTGAATGTCACATGATGTGTTTTTCACATCTGGGAGTCAAGTGCAAGACAGTACTTTGGTATGTTGTTGTTTTGTTTTGTTTTGTTTTTAAACTAAGGTACAACAGAGGTCAGACTCTAATGAGCTTTTCCTTTGGAACAGAAGTGTAACCACCAGGGTCATTGAGGAACTTGTCCCAATTTTCCTTGTGCTTTGCACCTCTGTACTTTGGCTAGCAGTTAGACTTTATACCCATTATCCATGTACATGGAAGAAACGTGTTCTCATTAGACCCTCAAAAATGTTTCTGCCACCCCTGGTAACTTAGCAGAGGAGGAGATAAATTCACAAAACAATTTAAAATCACATTTTGATACATTTCAGTTTATACATTTATGTGTTGTTTCAACAGACATTTATTAATACCTTCTTTGTGTCAGGGACTGTCTGAGATGCTGGGATCAGCCACGACCAAAGCTGCTCTTCTGGGGAAGAGCGATAGTAAACGCATCAGCGGGATGACATCCTCTAGTGACACACTGCATAGTGGCCAGAGCATCTTTCGGGTTTATCCCAGGTCTAAAATAAATATAAGTCTTTTAACGCTTCATAGAAGTCTGATTGGTTTTCCTATTTTATTCGTGTAAAGTAAGAGAATTATGCAGCAGTTTCCTAGTACTTTTATAAAACAAATAAGAAAATACTTTTTTGTTTTTTGTTTTTTGTTTTTTTAATACTGAAGACTGCCAGTTGTCCATCAGAATCTGTTCTGCTCCATAAGCACAGAGCTGCCCCTGGGCACGTAGCTGTCGGCCTTTGGGGACCACGTTCCCAAGTCCTCCTTGCTGTTACTTGTGGCCTAGTGACACCAAGGGATGTAAGTCAAGGGATACATGCCATTACGGACTCCCCTCCACCTTCTCTTCCCTCCCCGCTCCCCCCACTGGAACCCAGAGAAGCTGTGACTTTGCCCCAACCATGCAGGTAAACACAGTGCCCACAGGCCACAGAACCGCAGGAGGGATGGAACCGGGCCCCTGGCTGCCTCTGTGGAGAGAGCCACCTGTCCATTAGGCACACTCAGCTGAGACTATACCTGAGAGAGAAATAAATGCCTTTGTTTCTAAGCCACTGAATCCAGAAGGTCAGTGTCCCAGCCCAAATTAACACACTAAGAAATCTGGAAGCGTCTATTTAGAGATCTTTACACAAGTGGAATGAGGTATAAGACCTCAAAGACGCGTACTTCTGAGAACACTCTGGATTCCCATATGTAGTCTGTTGTTTGTAGGGAAAAGATAAAGATGACTGGGTCCCCCTCGTTCAAAGGTCACTCCCACCACCGTGGCCATCTTGAACTGAACTTCAAATTTGCTCTTCAACGGCAAAGGCCTGTTTGTTCACATACTGTACTGAACAGACATGCATCGTCCCTTATCTCTCAGGAAACGGTGTGCAGGAAGAGATGTTGAGTATCGTCTAACAGCCCAGAGGAGTGGAGGTAAACGAGTTAATAGGAGAGCGGCAAAAATATGGTCGTCAGGGGCCAGTTTGAGGCAAATGGTTCCGTGCAAGTGATTCTTCAAAATATCCGTGTGCTCTGGTTCAGCATGATACGTGGCGTTCATGCGTGCCCAAGACATCTGGGATGGTTTCGCTTGTGTTTAATCCGATTAGATAGAAATGTCTACAGTTGAGGGGGGAAGGTGTTAAAGCAATTGGCATTCTAAGGAAGTTTTAGTGATCTGAAAAGCCTGCTTGTAGAGAACACCTAATGTTCGGCAGCGGGCTTTGCTGTTCTAAATTTCAGTAAGAAAAGAAAATCAATACGTATGGGCAAGTCGGTAAAACTCATGTTTTGACATCACGTAGTAAAGTTGTATTTGAAATCGTTTGATATTTAATGAAAAAGAAGGGTAGGCATCCGCACAACATAGTTTGCTGTCAGCTTGCAACTTTTCTTTTTAGCAGGTGGGAGGGTAAGGGTAGTGGGGGAGGGCGTCCTGGAGTACATGAGGCACCTCTTAAAAAAGATTGGATCAGGGATTACAGAATGTCTAAGCTCTCAAAGGGTGACTTGCCTGCCATTATTGTTGAAACTGCCATTTTTAATAAGCATATTTTTATTTCATCTTACATATGTCTACATAAGAATGTAAACACTAGAAATTTGCTATAATGTCAAGGTTATTAAACCAGATGCAGTGAAATACAAGAAAAATGCATAAATATCTTGTAGGGCTTGATTTAACGAATATTCATTGCACAGTCACTATAGAAAGCACAGAAGTGAATACGCTCTGATCACAGAGCTTTTTGAAGGTCTAGTGGGCAGATGGTTGAACGGATTTGGCAATTACAGTCCCATGAGCCAAGTGCTACCATAAACATGGGTACTGGCTGCAGCAGAGAACCTCATTCAGATGGGGTCCCGCTATGTTCACTGCTGGGAACCTAGCACCTACCTTGTATGGTTCCTGGCATGTGTGGGTGGCCAAAAAATATTTATTGGATGAATAAACATGGGAGTGATCGCGGAGAACCTGCACTCAACTACCTTAAAAAGAGAGTAGGAATTAGATGGATAAGAAAGGAAAGGAAGAGCCAGCCAGGCACGGACGAAGGAGTAAAGCATGGCTCGACTGCACAAGGTACGTCCACTCACTGGATGCATGTCTGAGTGCCAGTCATCCAATGCCAACCGTCATGCTCAGAATATGAGAAGAAACAGCTTCATTCCAGGGGGCAGTTGGAGAAGGAGGCAAGGGCAAGATCTGGAGAGCTTTGAATCCCTTACCAAGAGTCTTGGACTTGCTCCTGTAGGCAATGGGAGGAACTTGGGATCTTACACTGGATCATTGGAATTCTCAAATGAGACGATAAATGGGCAACAAAAAGCTACTTGTAGCCATAAAGTGTTAGGTAACTTGTTCAAGGTCACATGGGTAGCACATATCAGAGCAGAAAGCCCTTCCCTGAGAAGCCTGTGCCTCTACCTCTGGGTTCTCTGCTGCTTGTGGGAGGGAAGAGAAGCAGAGACCATGAGACCCTTAAAGCCACCGCGGTCATTCCTGCCAGAGGAACAGGACCTATGGGATGTCAGATGCGGTGACCTTTCGAATGTTGAGTGTCTATGATGTGGGGGTGGAGTCAGAGGCTTATTTGGAGACACTACAAACCTGCTTATCTGTAGATCGGGCTTGATAATATCCACTTCTCAAGGTCATTGGGAGGATTAAGAGCATCTGACACCCATTTGTAAACGATGCAGGACTGTGCAAATCGAAGCTGTTGACCCTCATCGCCCAGGCCTCATAGCCTAGATTACTGGCCGTCAAAGTGTGGTCCCCGACCTGCAGCATCCGTCACCTGGGACATGTTAGAAATGCAGATTCTTGGGACACCTGGATGACTCAGTCGGCCAAGCATCTGACTTCCGTTCAGGTCATGGTCTCACCGTTCATGGGTTCGAGCCTGGTGTCAGGTTCCGTGCTGTCAGCTCAGAGCCTGGAGCCTGCTTCGGATTCTGTGTCTGCCTCTCTCTCTCTGCCCCTCCCCCACTCACACTCTGTCTTTCTCGCTCAAAAATAAGTAAACATTAAAGAAAATTTTTTAAATAAAAAGAAGGGAGCAGATTTGCTTTCTCGAAATTGGACAGTCCAGGAAGGCCTCTGTGTCAGCTGCAGCCTGGGCTAGAAGGAACCTCATAGATGCAGAGAGCCGCAAGTTCAAAGCTGCCGGCATGAGAGCAAGCAGTGTATATTCTACCAGTAAAAGGAAGTTCAGCAGAGTCAGAGGCCATTGGTGTGGGGTCCAGGCCGTCCAAGCCCAGGGACACGAGTTAGGGTACTGCTGGTCCAAGGACCCAGGAAGAAGACAGGATGCTGCATTTTTTCTGACCTTGTGGAGAATGGGTTACAGAGCAGCTAGTGCAGAATCAGGGAGACCAGTGAGGGGACTGTTTGGAAGGGAATTCACTGGGCTCAGGCCGGCCTGGAGTCACAGCAGGGCCGTGCCGGGAGCCCCCAGGCTGACCTGACCCTGTCTGCACCTTGCCACCTCCGCAGGAACCCCTAAGCCCCCACTGGCAAAGCAGTCACAGAACAGAGGACTCAACCTAGACTTGATCCCCTCGTCTCTTCCACGCTGGCACAAAATTCACTTTTGTCTGACTCTGCTTCTCATTGGATGGGCCTGGTGATGAGCAGCCTTCGGACGTGCTGCTCGGTAGAAATAATTCCCCGAGGCTGGCTGGGCTGCTCCCTGGCCCGCGACAGAAACCACGTTTCCTGAAGGAGAAGTGGAAGAGCCCATGCTGAGTAGCAGGGAAATGGGCTCAGGCCCTCCCGCCTTGGACCCAGGAAGGGAAGAAGCTGTTGGCAAGTGGAATAAAGCCATGCGGTTTCAGATTCTGTCTGTCTTTAATTGCAAAACACAGCAGGAAAGAACGTGACTTTCCCTTGTGAATACAACGGATAGCAGTGCCCAGTTCCTTTCTCCCTCAAAGGTAGCATGTTTAAAGATGGCTCAGATCCTAGACTCATGGTGTTTTCACCCTGAAGGGGTGTAACAACACAGCCAACCTCTCCCCCAGGGGCAAGCTGTTTTTCTCCTGCACCCCTGATAGGTGGCCATCTGGCTGGGACGGGAAATACCTATGGTGGTGGTGGCGGTGGTGGTGGTGGTAGTAGTAGTAGTAGTAGTAGTAGTAGTAGTTTTAAAAGCAGTACTTATTAAACATCTGCTACAAGCCATCATACAAGGCCCTTTCAATTCATACCTCCCGTAACCTGCACAATATCCCCACAAAGTCCCCTATTCTATAGATGTGGAAACTGAGGCCTGAAGGCTCTTTTCTCAAGTCACCCAGCTGGAGAGGAACAGGAGGGAGGTTTACAGCCCAGCCCCTGCGACAGTAAAATGTCAGCCTGTCACCAATGCACGGAGCTCAGACCTCAGGGCCACCCCACACACGAGCTCTTCTCAACACACACACAATCTTTTTTTCTTACATCAAGGAGTTTTCTAACAAAAGCATGCGTAGTTAACAAACTTTCCATCCCTTCTGACCTCCTTTGGTTCACATTTTCCAGACTCCCATATGATTCTAATTCTCCGTAGATCGGCATTGCTGAGTGCTATTTTTAGGATTTGGATTATGAATGGATTGTTCTGGTTCTGTTTGTTGTTTATTCTGTTTAGCACCTTTTTCCACCTACTGAATCATGACAAAGCATAACAATGTGGATTTTTATGTGACGCCTGGCACTTTTCAAATAGCCTCTCTTTGGCTTCTCATTCACCCCTGCAGGGTGGGTACAAGAGGGATCGAGATGTCCATGTGCCCTGATTTTCCAGGTGCTTGGATGCAGTGCCTGGTCCCGACAGGAGAACTCCCCACACCACGCAAGTCACAAGGTCACTCAACACATGGTCATAAAACGCCCAGCCCTGCAGGCCCCAGGCTAAGGAGGGAGCATGGGAAGGGTACCTCCTTCCTGGCTGGGACAGTGTCAAATGCCACCCATTTTAGAAGCTTTTATTAGTTTTGATCTTTGAGTAATATATGTTCATTACTGGGAAATCAGGAAGCCATTAAGAAAAAGGTGGAGGTGAAAGGAGGAATTTTGCTATTTGATTTGGTGCATATTTTTTCCAATGGTTTTTCTAAATATACACACAGGTATGGGTTTGCACACGTAAATATGTTTGAATGACATTCTACATGCTGATTTTTGGCATGCTTTGCTTCCTTTACATGTGGTGGGAGTTTTTCCATGTCAACAGTTTAAAATAGTTTCAATGCATGCATTGAATTCCATATATGGCCATATGATAATTTATTTAATCAATTCCTTTTTGTTGTACATTTATTTGGTTCTTTCTTTGGGATAAATTCCTAGAGCTGGAATTACTTGGCCAAAGGCTCCAAACCACTTTTGATGTGTTGCTACAAAATCACCTTCCAGAGGCACGTAGCCTATGAATGCTCTCACCAGCCCCGGGCCGGGTGACTGTCCTAACCCTGGCCAATTTGACAAGTGGTTTAAAAAAGGGACCTAATTCTATGAGTATCATTAAATATCTTTAATATATTTATGAGATATTTTTCATTTTAGTGACACGCATATCCATATCTTTAATATTTCTTTTCAGTGGTAGCTGGAAATAGAGCAAAGAAATGGGGACCCGAGAACCTATTGATTGCCCTAGACTGGTGTTTTCCAACATTTTGGATAGAGATCCATAATAGGAAGGAGACCCATAATATACTTTATATCAAAACCCAGTGGTCACACACACATATATCTGAAAAGTAAACTTTTACCAAACAATGCCTACCTTTACTCTGAGTTTTTCAAATACCCCCTCCCTCTCTCTCTCTCTCTCTCTCTCTATATATATATATATATACACACACACACGTATGTATATGTATATATATTTTTAATTTATTTAAATCAGATTAGCTAATATACAATGTAGTATTGGTTTCAGGAGTAGAACCCACTGATTCATCACTTCTGTGTAACACCCAGTGCTCATCCTAACAAGTGCCCTCCTTAATGCCCATCCCCCACTTAGCCCATCCCCCCCACCTCCCTTCTAGCAAACCTCAGTTTGTTCTCTCTATTTAAGACTTTGCCTCTTATGATTTGCAAACTTATGGTTTACCTCCCTCTCTGTTCTTATCTTATTTTTCCTTTCCTTCCCCTACGTTCATTTGTTGTGTTTCTTAAATTCCACATATGAGTGAAATCATATGATATCTGTCTTTTTCTGAATGACTTATTTCACTTAGCATAATACACTCTAGTTCCATCCACATTGCTACGAAGGGCAAGATTTCATTCTTTTTAATCCCCGAGTACTATTCCACTCTATGTGTGTGTGTGTGTATATATATCACATTTTCTTTATCCATTCATTAGCTGGTGGGCATTAGGGCTCTTTCTATACTTTGGCTATTGCTGACAGTGCGCTATAAACATTGAGACGCATGTACCCCTTTGAATCAGCATTTTTGTATCCTGTGGATAAATACCTAGTAGTGCAATTGCTGGGTTGTAGGGTAGTTCTATTTATATTTTTTAAACACTAGTCATTACATACTGAATTGATTCCGTAATCTTGTCATGGATTGTGTCCCATAGTTTGAAAAACATTGGCTTAGACCCAACAGCATCAGCTGCCTGAACATATTGGCCCAGAACAAAGTCAGGGTTTTATTAGCAAAGGATAAGAGGGAGGTAGACATCAGGCAGACATGTAACAGTCATCCTCAGACCTTAAAGGGTGGGTCGGGTGAAGGCAGGTGAAGACTGGGAGAGCCCTGTGAGAGCGTTTCTGGAAGACATTAGTGTTTGATTCAGCGGGCTGAGGGCAGACGTGGACGGGCGTCACCTAATCCACACAGAACCCAAACGGAACAAAAAAGTGAGGGAAAGGTGAATTCTCTGCCCTTGAGCTTCAATGTCCATTTTCTCTCACCCTCAGAGCCTGCAGCTCCTCGCTCTTTTGGGCCCTCAGCCTCAGGGACTTAAAACCAGCAACCCCCTCAGTCCTCCGGTCTCAGCATCAGACCGAATTATACCCTCGGCTCTTCTGGTTGTCCAGCGGGCAGACCAGACTGTGGGGCTTCCTGCCGTCCATTACCAGGTGAGCCAACCCCAGAGTAGGCTTCCTCTTCTGGTAACTGTACATCTACTACTGGTTCTCCTTTTCTGGAGAACCCTGACGAACCCCAGCACCAATCCCATCCAGGGGGCTCCACCCTCATGATCTAATCACCTCCCCAGGGCCCCACCTTGGGGGGTAGGATTTTGACATATGAATTTGGGGTGGAGGAACACATTCAGGCCATAACAGAGGGGGTTATCCCTGGGCAGGGGTGCTCAGATGCCCAGCGGCCTTTCTTCCCATGATCCGTTTCTTTATCAACAGGCTGACCCCGCTCGGGCTGCTCTGTGCGTGCACTCAGGTTGGAACTATTTGTCTGAGTTATTTTTTTTCTTCACATGAAACACATTGTCCTAGTGTCTTTTCAAGTGTACAGTCATTACAAATGCTCCCCTGAAGTCCTCTTTAAACTCATCATCTGGACGTTTCCGTAAATGGCTTTGGACAACCATGTCGTCCAGAGCATGAGTCACCTGCAATGGGACCCACAGTGCCGGGAGCCACGGCGCACAGAGCATCTGATGAACTGGCCCAGCCTCTGGCACATGGCGCTCAGCCTCTCTCACTGCCTCCCACCCACTGTCGCCCCACTGGGCTGAGGACACAGCAGAAACTGGGTATGACGTGATCCCCATACTGTGTAGACTGAATATTGAATTCCCTCCCCCCAAAAAGGGCTCTGCTCAGTTTTCTTTGTGTTCAGAAATAAAGCACCTTTGTTGTTACCAGTGATTCTTTCCCATTCCCTTGGACTAATACTTCACCAGGTCTTTGATCATGCCACGTCCTGATACTTACTCTAAAGAAAGCCCTGGCTCCTGTCAGTTTGGAGTGTCAGTTTCTTCATCACACAAATGATGGCCAATGATGGCAGATGGAAAAGGGATCCCATTCCCATGATGCCTCAGTGACTGGCTCATGCTTGTAAGGCAGAGGTTATCGAACTGTTTTTCACGGACCTGCAAAAGTATGAGCAGACGTACCTCGCTTGATTGCACCTTGCTTCACAGACACTGTGTCTTTTTGCAAATCGAAGGTTTGTGGCAATGTGCCTGGAGCAAGCCTATGAGTGACATTTTTCCAACAGCATTTGCTTGTGTCTCTGTTGCATTTTGGTAATCCTTGCAATATTTCAAACGTTTTCTTTATTACTGTATTTGTTATGGTGATGTGATTATGACTTAACTGAAAGCTCAGATGACGGTTAGCATTTTTTAGCCATAAAATATTTTTAAATTAAAGTATGTACATTTTTTAGACATAATGCAATGCACACCTAATAAACTACAGTATAGTGCAAATATAACTTTTATATGCATTGGGAAATGAAAAAAAATAATTTGACTTGCTTTATTTTGATACTCACTTTACTGCAGTGGTCTGAAACAAAATCCTCAGTCTCTGAAATGTGCCTGTATCCCTGTACAAAGGAATCTTACCAAAAGCTAATCTCAACTCATTGTTTTCCATTCATTCGTTCATTCATTCAATGCAACAAGTGGGAAGAAGAGTCCCAAAGAATCACTTTTACTGCCCTGCCTCACCTATAAGAAACAGCCTCCTGAAACTCACCCAGGCATTTGTTGGAACGATGCTCCCTGTATTCTCTGTTTCTATGTGCTACTTCAAGTCCTTGAACTTGGAAATGGTGGTCAACAAAGGATAATGGAACACAGAGACAAACTTTGCCCATCTTTGGTAAAGCTGGGCTCCCCTGGACTGGTGGCTGAGAGAAATGGCCTAGATGTGATGGACTTAATACTTTCTAGACTGGGTTCCATCAATTACCTTGTTTAATGGCTTAATGGTTTAATGGCTAAATAGGTTTAATATACTCATTTTTCAGAGTAGGAAAAAGAAGACCAGCAAAGGTTGGAGAGACTGACCTGGGTACTCAGATGTGGCTGTGATGGAGACAACATCCACCCAAATGTAGGTCTCTGACCCACAGCTTTGGGGTGTGTTCCTCCACACCCCTAAGGAGAGCACCCTACTGCCACTGCAAATGAATCTGTCATTTCCTAATTAAAATGGCATTAATTAGCTGTCACTTTAACATAGATGACCCGATAGTGAAGTAGTCTTTTCTTCACTTTGCAAAAGTCCTTTTACTTCCAACTATTTAATTAGGCACCAAGATAATCCCCTCTAGCAAGCTGCTGACCCGATTCAAAAAGCCGAGGCTGTATCTCAGTGTGGAAACAGTATCCCAACAGGGAATTAGAATCTTCTCTCTGTGAACTCATGAACTCGGTCTAGGCTGGCAAGGCAGACTCCCAAGCCCTGGGTTTCATCTTGGTGTTGGCCATTTTCTTTCTCTGCTGTTTTGACCAAATGACCAGAAGCTTTTATTTTTAAATAGCCATTTACAGCTCCCCAGGAGCCCACATCTTGGGGCATTTCCGAGAGGTTACGCCGTATAATGCTAGTTTATGTTTATGGGTGCTTCGTACCACATCTGGACATCTACTAAAGTAGATGCTCTGGGACATTCATGCTGCACTTTTTTTTTTTTTTTTTGACTAGGTACTGTTGCAGCCTAGTCCCAGCAGATGAGACTCAGCCTTACAGAGAAGAAGCAAGTTCAAAGCAGCACAGAAAGTAGCATGCAGAAGGAGGATTCAAACCTGGGCAGTCTGCCGCCAGACCGCACTGGGAGCTGCTCGGCTCCATCTGCGTATCCCCGCGCACTGGGCCCGTATTTGCCAGTTGGATCATGGTCCCGTCCACCGTGCAGACAAGGGCCAGCAGAGCAGTGGAGGGTCAGAGCATTGTACTCTCCACGGCCCCTCCAGATGGCATGGACATCAGCTGGTTAAGCACAGGGAGCCAAGGGTGCAGAGAATGAAACCCACTTCTGTCGATGACCTACTCAGTGCCAGCAAGGGGGCTGAGTACTTGTCACACACTGTCTGGACCCTCACAGCAAAGAGGAAAAGGCTTTTCTCAGGTTAATAACTGAGGAGTCTGTGGTCCACAGAGGCCAAGTGAGCCCCTAAGATCACTCAGCAGCTGTGGAAATGAGAATCAAACCACGGTGGCTAACACCAAAACCATGCCCTTGACGCGGAATGAAAAATGGCAGCAGAGAAACAAACAATCCCACCAGGCCTGGTGCTGATCATGAACGACAGTTAAGGAGCCTGTTGCCAGCTGAGGAGACCTCAGTATACACTGGGCTCAGCCAGGAGTCAGAGGTGCCTGAGTAAGACCTCAGTAACGCCAAGGCTCTTGTTTCTGAAGGCTCAGGGCCCAAGGCACACAGTAGATGAACATGCCTTCCTTAAGGGAGGTGAGATGTGGCTGTTTTTAAAAAAAAATTAATGCTCACATTGACCATGTCTCCTTCTGGGGCAGGAGCAGGGACTCAGCCTGCTCTGTCCCACAGGGAGACTGAACCTGGTTCAGAGGGACACACCCAGGAGACCTGGGTGCCCAGCAAAACCAGGCTACAGACCACGCAATGGGAGAGGACCCCTTCTGGACCCTCCATCGTGTCCCCGCAGTCCAGCCACTCAAAGGGCAGCAGCACCTGATACAGCTAAGCCCTGAGTCTGTTCTGATGGGAGGTGCCTGTGCCTTTGGTGTGTGAACGTTTCAGATATCACCCTTGGTACTGACGGCAATTCTTTAAAAAAATTTTTCTTTTTAATTTTTATTTCTTTTTGAGAGAGAGAAAGAGAGACAGAGTGTGAGTGGGGGAGGGGCAGAGAGAGAGGGAGACACAGAATCTGAAGCAGGCTCCAGGCTCTGAGCTGTCAGCACAGAGCCCAATGTGAGGCTAGAACTCACAAACTGCAAGATCTATGACCTGAGCTAAAATCGGATGGTTAGCCAACTGAGTCACCCAGGCACCTCGGTAAAGAATGCAATTCTATCTCACAAAACATCTCTAGTGCCTTGAAACAACTGAAAACCTTTCTACTCCACCAAACCACCTCCTTCTACGCCCAAGGTTCTAACTGGGGCCCACGGTTGATTTTGGTCCACAAGAGTTTTCAAGTGCAGCTGTCAAAAGGTGTTTGAAAAATCCAAAAATTTTGCATAAACATGTAATTTCTGATTTTTAACTTGCTCCAGTCCCATCCTCCACTCTCCAGCTAGCAGTAGTCTTGAAAAGTAAGTCCACATTCCCCGTACTGGGTGGAGCCCAAGGGAGCTGGAATTCTCCCAAAATGTCATTCCTAAAGACATGTCATTATTTGACCTGACTGCTCGTTCCCTTGAAGACCCACTCGAAAGGCTTGTCTTTATTTAAACTGACTCAGAGTTCACCCAGCAGGAAAGTCTCTCCCATGAGGATGGCCATTATAAAAATAAATAAACCTTAGGAATAAGTGTTGGCAGATATGTGGGGAAATTAGACCCCTCACACATTGCTGGTGGGGACGAAAAACAGTGCAGGCTCTGGGGGAACAGTCTAGCAGGTGCCCAGAACATGAAACACGGAGTTACCCAGTGATGCAGCAACTCTCTGGCCATCTATACAAGAGAAATGACCCATGTGGCCCATATGGGTCTGCATAAAAACTTGTACATGGGAAAGCCTGGGTGGGTTAGTCAGTTAAGCCTCCAGCTTCGGCTCAGATCATGATCTCATAGTCCGTGAGTTCGAGCTCCATGTCAGGCTCCGAGCTGTCAGCACAGAGCCTGGAGACTGCTTCAGATTCTGTGTGTGTGTGTCTCTCTCTGCCCCTCCCCCACTCATGCTGTGTCTCTGTCTCTCTCAAAAAAATAAATAAACATTAAAAAAAATAATAATAATAGGGGCACCTGGGTGCTCCATTGGTTGCATGTCAAACTCTTGATTTCAGCTCAGGTCATGAGATTGAGCCCATGTCAGGCTTCACAATTCTCTCTCACTCTCTCTCAAAAATAAATAAATAGATAAAACACAGAGAAATATAGGTATGTTTTTAATAGGGGCACCTGGGTGGCTCAGTCCGTTAAGCATCCAACTTCAGCTCAGGTCATGATCTCATAGTCCGTGAGTTCGAGCCCTACTTTGGGCTCTGGGCTGACAGCTCAGAACCTGGAGCCTGCTTTGGATTCTGTGTCTGCCTCTCTCTCTGCCCCTCCTGCACTCATGCTCTGTCTCTCTCTCAAAAAATAAATAAATAAAAATTAAAAAATTAGGGGCGCCTGGGTGGCTCAGTCGGTTAAATGTCCAACTACGGCTCAGGTCATTATCTCACATTTTGTGAGTTTGAGCCCCGCATCGTGCTCTGTGCTGAAAGTTCAGAGCCTGGAGCCTGCTTTGGATGCTGTGTCTTCATCTCTCTCTATTCCTTCCCTACTCACGCCCTGTCTCTCTCTCAAAAATAAATAAACAATTAAAAAAATTTTTAATTAAAATATTAAAACTTGTACATGGATTTTCATAGCAACATTGTTAAATTGATAGACATCCATAGGATGGAATATTATTCAGCCACAGAAAAAGGAATGATGCACTGACATGTGCCATGCACGGATGGATGAACCTGAAAAATATTAGGCTAAGTAAAAGAAGCCAGACCCAAAGACCACATAATGTAGGAATCCATTTCTAGGAAATGTCCAGAATGAGCTAATCCATACAGACAGAAAGTCAATTAGTGGTTGCCAGGGCTGGACTGGGGGTTTGGGGAATGGCCACTAATGGGTATGGAGTTTCTTTCTGGACCCATGAGAAGTTTCTGAAATTAGATAGTGAGGAGGGTGGTACAGCCTTGGGAATATAATAAAAACCACTGAAATTTACACTTTTAAATGGTGAATTTTATGGTATATAAAATATCTTAATTTAAAAAAACCAGCAAATGAATGAGGAGGACATGGCTGTGATGTGTGCTGTATTCTTCTCCAAACTTCATTTTTGAGAGAGAGAGAGAGAGTACTGGTGGGGTAGGGTCAGAGAGTATTTATTTTATTTTTTCTGCACCGAATTTCAGCTCCAAATTACACTCTTGATACTGGCTTTCTACATCTGACATGTTTTCCAAACTTCCGTGACACAGGGCAGAGAATATGGATATTTACTCTGGATTTGATATGAGAGAAAGTAAGAGCAGAGATTGTTTTTAAAGCATTTCGGGAGGCAGCTCTGTGGCTGGGTTGGCTTTCTCATCTGTGGGGTTATTGCCTCCGACTTGTGCCTAGTGGAGTTAGTAATAGGGTGCTTTCAAAGCCCAAACCTAGAATTTCAATGAACAAATAATGGAAATTGTCAAGTTACAATGAAAAAGCATGAAGTGTGAAAAATATTTGGAAAGTTTATGACAGCTGGGATATTGCTAAGCAAATCAGTGTGAAAAAAGATAAATCACCCATTGAAAGAGCAAAAATCACACATGAAAATTTGCTTCTTGAGAAAATAAATGCATTCAGCCAATAAGTACCAAAATATACAATCTCTCAAGTAATTTAAAAATGACAAATTGAGGGGTACCTGGATGACTCAGTTGGTTAAACATCTGACTCTTGATTTCAACTCAGGTCTTGATCTTGCAGTCATTAGATGGAGCCTGGCGTCAGGCTCTGTACTAAGTGTGGAGCCTGCTTGGGATTCTCTCTCTCCCTCTCTCTCAGGAACCTCTCAAAAATACATACATACATACATACATAAATTAATTAGTTAACTTTTAAAAATTACAAATTCAAACAACAACAAGAGACCATTTGTTGGCCTATCAAATTAGTGTGCCTACTACAAAGAACTATAACACAAGTGTGGATGGGGGTTGTGAGCACTTTCCTGTATTTTTAATGGGGAGCATAAATTAGCATGAATTTTCTTGAGGGCTATTTAACAAAAGGTATTGAAAGAATTAAAGATACAGAAACTGATTCGGTATGTTTAGGCATCAGAAATTATTAACAAGAGTCAGATAAAGTTATGTAGCCTCGACCATTCACTAGCTGTTTAACAGGCAAGTCATTTACTATATCCAACATCAGTTACTCTACTAGTAAAATGAGACTAATTATAGGGCTTGCCTCCTACCTAGAGTTTTCTGAGAGTTTCTTAATCAAGACATTTGTGAAGGATTTGACTCAGTCACTGGCTCTTACTAAGCACCCAACAAATATTCGCTATTTTATTGTCATTAAAAAGTACTCCAAGAGCATGTGATGTTTATCACAGTGTATTTATACTAACACAAATTAAGATGATGTCTGAGAATATGGAGTGTTTAAATAAATTGTAGTTCATCTACATAATGGATTTACATGTAGATATCATAAAATGTAATAAAGTCTTTTTTGACATAGAAAAATGTTTACAGCATGTTGCTGAGTGAAAAAAAACAGGCTAAAACCCTATGACATGAAACTATTTACATAAGTGTTTGCAGAACCTGCATGCACACGGGTCAGGCTGCTGAGTGAGCATGCGTGTGTGATCTGACTCTGATTACTTTCCCTTATGTGATTTTTTAAATATAGGCCTTAATTTGTCTCTATTTGTATATCTTCCTTTTATTTTTATTTTTTATTCAAGTATAATTAACATATACTGTTACATTTTCAGGTGTACATATAATGATTCTATATACTACTCAGTGTTCATGACAATAAATGCACTTTTAATCTATTCACCTATTTTGCCCATCCCCTCACCCACCTCCTCTCTGCCAACCACCGACTTGTTCTCAGTATTTAAGAGTCTGTTTGGGGGCACCTGGGTGGCTCAGTCAGTTGAACATCTGACTCTTGATTTTGGCTCAGGTCATGATCTCATGGCTCATGAGTTCAAGCCCTGATTTGGAGCAGCATAGAAGCTGCTTGGAATTCTCTCTCTCTCTCTCTCTCTCTCTGCCCTTCTCCCATTCTCACTGTCTCTGTCTCTCTCAAAATAAATAAACTGTTTTTAAAAAAAGTCTTTTTTATCTTTTTTGTTGCTCATTTGTTTTGTTTCTTAAATTTCATATGAGTGAAATCATACGGTATTTGTCTTTCTCTGACTGATTTATTGCACTTTGCATTTTACTCTCTAGATCCATGCATGTCGTTGCCAATGGCAAAATTTTTTCTTTTTTATGGCTGATTAATATTCCATGTGTACATATATATGTGTGTATATATATATGTATATATATGTGTGTGTATGGTATATATATATATACCATATCTTCTTTATCCATTCATCTATGGATGGACACGGGTTGTTTCCATATCTTGGTTATTGTAAATAATACTGCAATAAACACAGGGGTGCATTTATCCTTTTGAATTAATATTTTCATTCTCTTTGAGTAAATACTTAGTAGTGGAATTACTGGATCATATGGTAATTCTATTCTTAGTTTTTTGAGAAACCTCCATACTGTTTTCCACAGTGGCTGTACCAGCTTGCATTTCTACCAAAAGAGGGCTTATTTTTTAAGACAAGTTTTTGGTTCACATAAAGATTTGTGGAAGTACAGAGCTCCCAAATGTCCCCAGCACCCCCCCTCCCCAGCCTCCTCCCCCACTATCAATATC
>NW_027551568.1:11844758-11869038 GCF_008692635.1 Crocuta crocuta | reverse complement strand
TCCCCATCAGAGTGAAACATCTGTTAAAATCAGTGATTCTACCCTGTACATCATTATCACCCAGAGTCCATAATTTACATGACGGTTCACTCTTAATGTTGTACATTCTATGGGTCTGGACAAATATATTATGACATGTATTCACCATTATAGTCTCATACAAGATAGTTTCAGTGCCTTAAAAATCCTCTGTGCTCATTACATTCATCCCTCTACCCACCTCCCTCCAACCCAAGGCAACCACTGATCTTTTTACTATATTCATAACTTTGTCTTTTTCAGGATGTTATCAAGTCAGAATCATACAGTAACATAGACTTGTCAGAGTAGCTTCTTGAACTTACAATATTCATTTAAGTTTCCTCTATATCTTTTCATGGCCTGATAGCTCATTTCTTGTTAGTACTGAAAAATATTCTATTTTCTGGATGGACCACAGTTTACCCATTCACCTAGAGATTCTTGGTTGCTTCCACACTTTGGCAATTATAAATAAAGCTGTTATTAACATCCATGTCCAGGATTTTGTGTGGACATAAGTTTGCATGATTTCTTTTATAACAGTTTTATTGAGCTATAACTCATATACCATACAATTCACACATTTAAAGGACACAATTCGATGATTTCTACCATATTGGTAGAGTTGCCCAGCCAGCCATTACCACAATCAATTTTAGAACATTCTTGCCACCCCAGAAGAAACCCTGTACCCCTTAGTAATTCCTCCCCATCTTATCCACCCTGGCCTTGGGCAGCTACTAATCTACTTTCTGTCTACAGATTTGCCTCTTCTGGGCATTTCATGAAAGTGGAATCACATGACATGCGGTCTTTCACTTGGCATAGTATTTTTAAGCTTCATCCATGTTGTAACATGTATCAGTACTTCATTTCTTAGTATTGCCGAATAACTTCCATTATGTGGTAGACCCTATTTTCTTTATCTCTTTGTCAGTTGATGGACATTTGAGATGCTTCCACCTTTGGCCATTATGACTAATTCTGCTAAGAACATTCAAGTACAAGTGCTTGTGTAGACATCGGTTTTCATATCCCTTTAGTAGGTATATCCCTAGAAGGGAATTTCTGGGTCATACAATGGCTTCACATTTTAGCCTTTTGAGAAACTGGTTTGCCAAGCAGCTGTACCAAATGCCAGCAGTCTCCCCACAGCCTTACTGAACCTGCCATCACCTATCTTTTATTATAGTGTCTTAGTGGGCATTGTGATTTATTTTTATACAGCATACCTTTCTCCATTTTACAGTGAGGGTGAATCACTTCTGTAATTGTGAGGAATGTGTTATTAAAGCCAACCATCAAAGTGAAAAACCCCTCTTGGTGGGATTGTCATGATTGAAAGTGTGTAGAAATGCAATTGCATCCTGGGACATTGGTGGGGGTGAGCCAGCTGCAAGAGCCAACGATGGCCTATGGAGGAGGTGGGCCTGTGGTCTGCTGCCCTTCACTCTCCTCAACACTGGCCGCTCCACAGTTCTGATTGTTTTGCCTCCTCAACCCCAGGAAATGCACTTGGGGTGACCCTCCCTGGCTGGACTTGGCGTTTGCCCCTCATCAACCTGGTTTGGGTCTCACCTCACTCTGTGTCTTACCTGCTGGGCAGTAGAAAATGCTCCATGTAGAGAAGACCTCTTAGGTATCTTGGAAGATGCCAGAAATGGCATTGGAGCTTTGCTTGGTCCTTTATAGGCAGTATAACCACCAGCTAGATGCAAGCCATTCTGAAAAGAAGTTCAGAGCTACTCTCTTATCCCAAATATGCAGCAGTCCAATTTAACTTGGTGCATCTATTGTGGCCAGTACATGCTGTGATCAGAACTTTGACCCTGGGACTATTGTACTGATGGAAAATCAGATGACAGGGACCCTGTCCCTTTATAAAAGCAAACCTAATGATATGATCATTGTTGCCCATGTTGCAGAATCTAACACAGTAATAAGAAGAGTAGGGCTTAACGAACTGAGGGCTTAATGCCTTCAGCTTACTGGAAGTATATTATATATATTATCTTCACTCTCTTGTGCTCAGTAGTTTCCTTGTGGCCTTCTGTCTCCTTGCCTTCCAGAAGGTTGCAAAAGCCATTCCTCATCCAATTGGTCAGTTCTATAGCAGTAAAGAAATCCCTCCTGTACTAATCAAACTGATACAGAAAATCTGTTGTAAGATGGCCGACAGGGCTAATAAGACACCTGTCCCTGATCAAAGACCCCCCCCTCCCCTCCCCTCCAGGTTCTTCTTCCTACCCTGCTTGTCGCGTGCATTAATGAGGAATGTGGGAATGACAGGCTATAAATTGTTCCCTCTGCTAATGCTCTGGGCTCAGACTTCTGGAGAATGATCTCCTCTGAGCCCACCCGTGTGAAATAAACTCCTGCCTTCCAAGATCTCCGAGTGCCTGTTGGCTCGTCTGCTGGGTGATCCAGACCAGATTCCATAACAAAATCATTTTATTCTGTATTCTTGATGCTTTGACACTGTGGCCCCAGAGGACTGCTCCTCCCCAGGCTAGTCAATCCCTAGAGATAGGAAATGGCTGGCTTGTAAAGAGCCTTTCCTGTGCAAACCAACCAATCCAGAGCCCTTACCACAGCCACCATCTCAATAGGGTCTCACTTCTCAGCCACGATCTACCTGACTTGATCACCAGAGGGCCAGGTACAGACGATGATGGTCAGCACCCATGCATGCCCCAGGGTCCACTGAAATTATGCACACTAGCCAATCCCAAGCCTGCTTGTCCCGCAGCACATTCCTTCCCTGGAAACTATGAGAAAGGCTCTTGTCCACATTTCCATTTGTTCCCTCTACCTCCATATGGACACAGACACTTCCCTCTGTGGCCCCACATAGCATGTTGAGCCTCCTGTCTCTAGGGCTCCATGACAATAACATACTTCTTCCTTCATGACAGTCACTTCTATGCCTGTATGTCTCACCATACGTGATTGAAACAAATCCCAGCTACTCTTTAAACACTCCTGGAGACCCGGTCTGGAACCCCTCACCCCTCAACAACCTTCAGATGATTTTGTAAGTACTCCATTCCCTGTATGAAGTCTCTTTTTGCCTAGAAGCCACTAGAGGGTTTTTGTTTCCTACAGCTAATCCTGACAGTAAAGCCACTGACCCCAGACTGCACAGCGGGCCAGGAACAAAACCTCACACCATCTGCCTCGAACACCCAAGCCCTCATGCCAGAAGACTTGCTTATTTACACTGGCATTTGTGTCACTGTCTACAATCTCACAGATTTTCCCCTATGAAAGCACTTCCCTGCTACAGAATGTTGCCCTGGCCAGTACGTGACCTTCACTGGCCAGCCTCCAGGTGAAACTATTGCTTGAACAAGTGTTTGGCCATCCCTTGAGGTCTGGATCATTTCCCTGCAGTGACCTGGGCTCTGGGTTAGGTTTCAGCCCTTGGAGTGGAGGAATCTGAGATTTCTGTGAAGCTGAACTGAGGAGGGTTCCTTCCACTTATGGAAAACCCCAAGGAATTGCAGAGAATCCAAGATAACTTCTGGATGCTTCTCGCTGTCTGCTGGAGACAACTCTGGCTTTGAGCCCGTCAGATATTTCTACCTGTGTGTTTCCTGTGGGTTCTTCCTAGTCCCTGCTCCTTGAGGCAACTTCCCACGTTAAAGGTCGACCCTATGGCTTGTTCCAGTCATGTTCAGGTAGCAGAAAGATTCCAGTGCAACTTGGGGCACCTGGGTGGCTTAGTCGGTTAAGCGTCCGACTTTCGCTTGGGTCATGATCTCGCGGTTCGTGGGTTCGAGCCCCACGTCGGGCTCTGTGCTGACTGCCAGCTCGGAGCCTGGAGCCTGTTTCAGTCTGTGACTCCCTCTCTCTCTGACCCTCCCCTGCTCACGCTGTCTCTCTCTCTCTCTCTCTCCTAGAAATAAATAAAACATTAAAAAAAAAGAAAGAAAGAAAGATTCCAGTGCAACTTAAGCCAGAAATTCCTTTTTCCTTTTTTCAATCTCGCATCCCACTGAAAGCAGTGCCTTTTCCCCCAGCTCAGGCAGAAGAGCAGCAGGGGTGGGGGAGGGAGGTGTCCTTCAGCTCATCTGTTTCCTTTCTTCTCCCCCCTGTGCCTTGCTATTCAGCTTCTCTGGAATTAGGGGGAGAAGAGTGGGCAGGGCGACAGAAGATGTGAAGACAAGCCAGTCCTGCCGGACTCCTGTTGGATATTCCCCTGACCACTGGCACCTGCTGGGGTGGATGCCCAAAGGTCGGTCCTTATGTTAATTTCGTAGGGCTGCCATAACCAATTACCATAATTCGGGTGGCTGAAATCAACAGAACTTTCTTCTTTCACAGTTCTGCAAGCTAGAGATCCAAAATCAAGGTTTGGGCAAAGCCACGGTCCCCTTAAATTCTCTAGGGGAGGGTCCTTCCTTGCCTCTTCCAGCTCGTGGTGGCTCTAGCATTCCTTGGCTTGTGGCCATATCACTTCAGCCCCTGCCTCTGTCCAAACTTCCCTCTTCCTATAAGGACACAGTGGATGAAGGGCCTGCCCTACTCCAGTATGGCCACCCCTTAACTAATTACATTAGCCACAACCTCATTCCCAAATTAGGTCATGCTCACAGGTACTGGAGGGTATGGACTTCATCATATCTATTGGAGGGACACAGCTCAACCCACACATAACAGCCCTCTTTCTCTTCTGTCTTTGAAGGAGTGCTTTTGTGGGTTCAGAGATACCCCATCTGCTCACTCCCACCCCTGCACCCCCAGGACTCCCTGGCATGGGAGACACATTCCCTGCCTGACTTCTCATGGCTCTGTTACTACAGTTCACCATGGAGGTCTTTGCTCTGTAAGCAGCCCGTGGGGCAGTGTTTTCTCCAGGATGACTCTGCTCTGGTTCCTTCCTTGGTAATTGTTTGGCCACAAGAAGATTCCCATGATTCTGGCCCCACTGGCCTCTGGGAAAGCAGGACGTTCCCTTTGCTGCCCTCGCTGTTCCTTGTGCATCCAGGAAAGGGGGCTCCACTTGTCACCACACTCCTCTGGTCTTGCAGTGGCTCCCGGCCTGCCCTCCCAGCTCAGGAGACATTCAGTGCTGAGTCCAATGATGCCAGACTGACCCACTTGCACCCCTCACCTCTTTTAGGGTTTCTCCTCTGACCCCTTGCCTCCTTTTGGGATGACAAGCTCACCTGTTTCTTTTTCCTTTGGGAGAGAAGGAGAAACACCATAACATTCCTCACATCTATGGATTTGCTTTAAAAGATAGCCTTGACGGGGCGGGTGGGGGTGGGGGACGCCTGGGTGGCTTAGTCGGTTAAGCGTCCGACTTTCGCTTAGGTCATGATCTCGCAGTTCATGGGTTCGAGCCCCACATCAGGCTCTGTGCTGACTGCCAGCTCGGAGCCTGGAGCCTGTTTCAGAGTCTGTGACTCCCTCTCTCTCTGACCCTCCCCTGCTCACACTGTCTCTCTCTCTCTCTCTTAGAAATAAAAATTAAAAAAAAATTTAAAACAAAAAGATAACCTTGACGGGAGCCTGGGTGGCTCAATCAATTAAGCATCCAACTCTTGGTTTCAGCTCATATCACGATCTCACACTTTGAGTTCAAGCCCCACATGGGACTCTGTGCTGACAGTGCAGAGCCTGCTTGGGATTCTCTCCCTCTGACCTCTTCTACCTGCACTCTTTTTCTCTCAAAATAAATAAATAAACATTTTAAATATTAAAAAAAGAAAAAAGGATAGCCTTTGATCAATCTCTGAGTTGCTCATGCAGGAGGAGCGTGGTGAGCCAAGGTCACAGGTTGTTGCAAATTTGGGCATTACTGTGGGGAATGTGTCAACCACCTCCTTTCAGAACATGTGAGAACCCATTGCTTTCAATTGGAGAAGTTCAGGAAATCTCCCCAGACAGGAGAAGTCTATCTAGCATCCTGAAAGATGGATGCAGTGCTTCGTTCACATACGCAATAAGGGGCAGTCTTAAATGCCCAAATTCCAACCTCTACCATCCTAACACTCTACTGTTTCCTCTCTCACTGATGCACAGACATTTGCAGCCACAAAGGCTCCCCACAAGCTCCATTCCTCCAATTCATACTCTATAAAAGACAAGCTACCAAGTTTTTACTCTCTCCAAGGTATGATACTGCTGCCTTCCAGGCTCCTGGGCTTGGATAGATCGGAATCTGTGTGTGTGGGATTGACATGAGCCAACCAGCATCCCTCTCATTGCACTGCATCCTCCACGAAGACTTCTCCAACTACTTTTTTTTGAAGAGATCACCCTCAACCCAGATCATCTCTTCCCCTTTTCCCTTCCCAAGTGCACTTCAGAGTGGTTCTCACTATCAGAAATTACATTAAATTATAGTTTGTTGTTTACCTCTCCACCACCGAAATATAAACTTTGTAAAGCCACACTTCCTGCTGCATCCAGGGTTTAGACGGAGTTAGAGTCTGTGGTAGGCATACTGGGTTGAATGGTGAACCCCTTGCCCCCCCCCCAAAAAAATATATGTCCACCAGAAGCTGTGTGTGTGACCTTATTTAGGAAAAAGGTCTTTGCAGATATAATTAAGCTAAAGGTCTTGAGATGAGATAATCCTGGATTAAGGTAGGCCTTAGGGGCCCCTAGGTGGCTCCATTAGGTGAGCATTTGACTTAGGCTCAGGTCATGATCTCACAGATGTGAGTTTGAGCCCTGCATTCAAGCACTATCAGTGCAGAGCCTGCTTGGGATTCTCTCTCTCTCTTTCCCTCTGTCTCTACGTCTCCCCTGCTCTTGCTCTCTCTCAAAATAAATAAACATTGAAAAAATGTTGGGCCCTGAAAACATGGCACACGTCTTACAAGAAAAGGGAAGGAGACACAGACGAGAAGACCACATTAAGGCAGAGGTGGTTCAGACACACGCATCTACAATACAAGTCAAGGACATTGGGAGGCAGCAGAACCGGGAAGAAGCAGGGAAGGAGTCTCCCCAGGATCCATCAGAGGGAGCACACCTCTGTAAGCACATCGGTTTTGGACTTCTCACCTCCAGAACTGCAGGGATACAAATTTCCATTACTCTAAGACACCAGGTTTGTGATCATTTGTCACAGTAGCTCTGGGACACGAACACAGTAGACATTCAGTAAATGTTGGCTAAGTGAATGCATGTATGCACCATCCACCACAGCAGTACCCAGCCCCTTTCTGTGAGATCCTGGAGAGCTTACTACTTCCAATGGTCATGCCTAAGGGAGGAGCAGATGTCAGTCCCCGCTCTGCTGCTAAATATCAGTACCCAGTTGTGGCCTCAGTCTCCCCAGTTGGAAGAAATGGTCTCCAAGGTCCCTGGGTGTTTTAGGATCCAATAGGAGCGGTGCAGAGACCAGGAAGCCTCTCTGCAAGCAGCTCTCTCCAGGCAACCCTGTATGCCCTGGGTCTGAGGCCTCAGCTGGCGGAAGGCCCGCGGGAGTCCCTCCAGAGAAGGGTACAGGCTGTGTGCCCAGCCGTGGCAGCTGCTGTGTGTCTGCGTCCGCCCACCCTTGGGGCCTCGTGGTTACCTTAGTGATCATCTCTCTCCCAGGGCTCCCCGCTGCAGATGGGACCAGCTGGCGGTACGGCTGGGGGTGAACTGCCCTCCTGGCTAGGAGACAAATCTTGTGCTTCACAAAGGACTTTCACCTCTGGGTCTGGGTGGGGGACGAGTGGCTTAGGGAAGCCACCTCAGTGCTTAAGGCTTGTTTTCCTTTCAGTGGATGTAGGATGTCCCCTGGAATTGCCATGTCTCCCGGGAAGACTGGCAAGCTTCCCCAACATAGAAAAGGGAAAGTCTTTTTGGAAACTTGTAAATACCTACAGAAATTGATCCACCAACTGCATCTGTACCCTCCTGAGAACATCGGTGGATGGCCAAGCCTTGGTTACTTTCAGCAGGCTTAGATGGGCTTTAAAAAATTCACATCCTCAGATATTTGAGCTGAATTTCAGATGACCTCCATCTCCTGGCCTTTCCAATGACTGATTCTTCCTGGGCAGCTGCTGCCCATTGGAGTGATTCCTGTCCCTGGGCTTCTAGGTGAAGCCGAAAGGACACAGGACTAGGTCACCAGATGTGATGCCTCAGAATGATCAGTGCGACTTTGGGTCTGTCTGGGCCTCAGCTGACTCATTTGGGAAACAGAGATTACGGCATCAGCTATACTTATCTCAGAGGCATCAAAAAGAGCCAGGAAGCTAGGAACTTTGGAATGGCTTCCCAACAGAAGGCTTGGGGCATGCAGAGAAAGGGATGGGAAGGCTGGGGGCGATGTGATGTGCTGCAACCTTACCCAGAGAAGGGTATAGCCTTTGCCTCTAGCTCCTGGGAGGTAACCACTAAGCCACTGGAATGTTCTGCTTAATAGGAGGGTCTCTATTTACTTGGGGGCTCTTGAACCATGCCAGAGAGTCTACATTAACAATGTGAACTCTGCCAGGGCCTTGGTCCACACAGTACCAGCTCATCCTCCAGAGCGACTGGATACTAAAGTCAGCCTTGTGGGCAGGGCAGTCAGCTGTGTTGACATAGCCAACGCTCATAGAAACTCTGGAAACTCAAACAAGGTTTGAGTGAGTGCCCTTGGTGTCATTAATCAAAGCATAGGACTGTCACGCTTGGTTGGTGGGAGAAGTTAAGGGCTGCCCATAACTCGTGTGGGAGATGAAAATGGGATGCTTGCTCCTCGAACACTCCTGGCCCCTCCCCTGGGCTCCTTTTCTTAGGGCTGATTTTAATCTATGAGGTTTCACAGTAGAAAAGTGTCAATGTGAGTATGTCAGCATTGCTGAACCTGAGGGTGGTCTTGGGGACTCTTCTGAACTTACATGTTGGAAAGGGGGGGTAACATGAAGGAAGGGCCAGTGACAGAGAATCCAAGAATAGTTCCCAGGGAAATATGGGATGGGACACTACGCGTGGGTCCCTCTGGACACTCACTGCTGCTCTGTCTGGACCCTCGCCTCTGTCCAGGCCTCTTGATTCTGTGACCGCCATAGAGAAGTGTCTCTGAGAGTCCTGCATCCTAAGAGTAATGCAACAAAATTGAAATCCTGGCAGGAAGCAGCTGATGAGCTAAGCCTGGTTCACATGCTTGCTCCCTGGTATCCTGGGGGCCGAGAGAGGGTTTTCATGGTAGAGGGGCCATGACCCCCACCTGCACTGATACAGTGGGGAATCCCTCCATCTCCCAGACAGGAAGGGTGGTCTGATGCTGAGCAGCCAAAAGAACTATCAATTCCAAATAACTTAGATGGGGCAAAGCATCTCGAAAATTCTCTCTTAAATTAGAGGAGGAAACTGCTCAGAGGCAGGTAGGCTTTACTGGGCGTCCAACCTGTGCAGTCACACAGCACCTCACACTTGTTCTAATGTTCTGTTCCCACCATCTTGAAATTCTTAGTCATTTTCAAACAGGGACCCATGTCTTGATTTTGCACCAGGCCCTACAAATCATGTTGCCTGTCCTGCCTGAAAGGCACCAAGCATCATGCAAATGTAAGGGCTCGTTATAACCTTTGTCTTACTAGCAAATGGTCGGATCCATCAATGTTATTTTCACAGCTGCCTTTTATTGATTGATTGACTGATTGATTGATTAATGTTTATTTTGACTTAGACTTAGTGAAACCATCATCTGCCCCACTTGTAAGAGGCCCTGAGCAACACCCTCAGTGCTCTGATGGGGCCAGCCCCGCCTGACTGATTTCTTGCTGCTTCCACTCCATTTCTCCTTCCTTCCAGAAGTGCTCCTGCCTGGCCCTTGGACATCCTATGCCTCCCATTTGCACTTTCTCAGGCGGCTGCTTTTTTGTCTGTTCAATCAACTATATCTGCTCTACTTCCTCTCTGCCCTTCGATCCCGGATGCATTCCAGGGTGAGCTCCCTCTTGGGGCTGCCCTCCTTTCTAGATTTGTTGTGCCCGAATCGCGAGTCCCCAGAGACCTCCAAGGAGCAGACACCGATGCAAGTACAAAAGGGTCTTTATTCCAAACTTGAGCAGGGGCTCATCCGTCTACTGGTGTCATGGCAGCAAGGTGAAACCCCGAAGAATAACGAGTAGGGTTTTTATGGGGTCAGGGACGGGGGTGTTACAGTGCACATGTTGTACGTATGGCATCATCACATAAGCACCAATGACAATTGTACAGCACCCATGGTAACAGCTTTGACCATTCAGTACCTGTGAGGTGTTCATTACTTTTGGTGAGACCCAATCATGACTTTTGAGAATCCTTTGAAAATGACCAATTATCAGGTGAGTTCAAAGGGCCCGCATGTTCAGGCAAGTGGTGAGAAATTGGCTAGTTTGTATAAAATAACTGTCTGCAGTTCCCAGCCTTGATCAGACCATAGGAATGTTTTTTGATTAGCTGATCGGAGGGCGGTCCGAGGATGGCTTTAGCCTTGAACAGTCTGAGGCTTTTCCTGGGACTGGGGCTACGTGCAGCCCAAGGTTGCTCTTAATGGAGGCCTTAATCTCAAAATGACATTACTCGGGCTCTTCAGATTCACCAGTCTCTTCTTATGCCTTCAAACAAAAGTCCCTGAGAAGCCTTCTAAGATGGCTGCTCTACTGGCTGCTGGGCATCACCATGTGGATATCATCAGCTCACACCACATCCACCCCCTCCCTTGTCCTCTTGAGTCTGCCCAGGTCACCATCAGCCTTCCAGCATATCTTGTCTCAAGTTCTTCCCTGCCTGCACATTGTTATCACATCTAAAGCATGTCCATCAGTGACATTGTTCCTATAATTATTTCAAATAGGATAGGGGGTTGTGTCAGAATCTCTGAGTAGGAAACTGGGGTGGGAAATTATGCAAAGTTAGTGGAAGCTCCCTGGAGATTGGGCTAAGTGCCCCAAATAGGGCGTGGCTCTTCCGTTCCGATCCCCAATCTTCTAGTGTAGATGCATTGTCCAGGAGTTGATGGCCATCTGTGTATATTTGTGGCCATTGTGAGATTTGTTCAGCTGCTGTAACAATGGTCAAAACAACAATGGCTGTGATATTTGTTCAGCTGCTCAAACAATGGTCAAAATAACAAAATCGAGATAGGAGTTTACGTCTCTCCCAGAAGAAAACAGTCTGCTTGGATGCAAATTAAGTCTTACAGAGTCATTCCAGGATTGTCAAGGACATAGACTCCTTCTGTCTTGTTGCTCACACCCTTAATATGTAGCTTCCACCCCACGGTCCAACATGCCGTCTGAGTTCTAGCAAACATTTCTGCATTCTAGCCAGCAGAAGGAGAGAAGAAGAAGGGCATGCCCCCGTCCTTAAGGATGCTTTCTAGATGTTAGTTAGACATGACAGTCTGTCTCCTTTCCATTGGCTAGATGTCTGAGATAGTTTTTATTTCACACAATTATGAACCCGGCTAAAAATGGGTATGTTCTATTTCTAAGGAGACTTGTGTTCATGGACAAGAAGCATCTCTACAGCCATAACACAAACAAAAGTCTTATGTGGAACTTCCAAGAAGGCTCAGTACAAGGAAGAGAGTGTACCCTTTGGCTTCGTCTATTGTGCCTTGTTCTGGCCTCTGAGCAGTCCATCTCTAGAGTCTATTTACATAAGAAAGAGATAAACATCTGTCTTGTTTAAACCACTGTCATTTAATGCTTTGGTCACATGTAGGAAAGCTAATCCTAAGGACTAAATGATACAGATGTGAAATGAGTCACAGATATTGCAAGCGAGTTCCCATTGTGACTTCCCTGTCTGTCTATGAACCAAAGGAGGGGTGAGTTTACACAGCCACCGAAAGTGCTGCACGATGCTTGCAAGAGAATTAAAAAGAGGAGTGGCATTTTGGCAGAACAAGTCAGATTCAAGACTTAAGCGACTGAGGAGAGTACCAGGGACCTGAAAATAATTTGGAAGCTAATATTTGCAGTTCATTCTGACCCAGTAACTATGTACTTTGAGGTAGGAAAGGCCCAGAATGTAAATGCAAACAAAAGCACTACTTGCAAACCATAGAGATTATTGTCAATGGGATCATAACTGTAGCCTGGTGAGACTTGAAGACCTTGAGATAATAAGGGGTGTGTGTGTGTTCAAGTGTGTGCATTTTCAAAGCACAATGATTATGCATTTGATGAAATTATTATTATTATTATTATTTATTCTGGGGAGAGCACAAATGGGGGAGGGGCAGAGAGAAAGGGACAGAAGATCAGAGGCAGGCTCTGAGCCAACAGGCTGACAGCAGCGAGCTTATATGGGGCTCAAACTCATGAGATCATAACCTGAGCTGAAGTCAGACACTCAACTGACTGAGACACTCAGGTGCCGCTGTATTTGGCCAAATTCTTAACTGGCAAATGGTAAAATCAGTCTTTGGTAAGGCAAAAGGTGAATGATACAATCATAGTAGAATAAAGTAAGGCAACAATAAATAAATCTGATATTTTATCCAAAATACATTAATTTGGGGGCATCGGGGTGGCTCAGTTGGTTAGACATCTGACTGCAGCTCAGATCGTCAACTCTTAGTTCATGGATTCGAGCCCCACATAAGATTCTGCAGACAGGTGGGAGCCTGGAGCCTGCTTAGAATTCTGTGCCTCCCTCCCTCTCCCTGCCTTTCCCCCTGCTCATGCTCACTCTCTCTCTCTCTCTCTCTCAAAAATAAACATTAAAAATTTTTTTGAAATAAAAAATAATTTTACATTTTTGTTATTAAAACAACTTAACAGTCAACTAAGACACGGGGCTTGAAAGACAGACACTTGACCAGCTAAGCCACCAAGGTGCCCCACAACTTAGTAGTCAATTTTAAAGCTTGAAATGATAGTGTAGGAACTATGTATCATCACTCCCAGCTGCTGTGTAGTTGCTAAATCACTATCCTGCACATTTGTTATACGAAATAAATCCTCACTTTCTACTATTAAGACAGGAAGATATGTTAGGCCAACTCTGTCGGGAGAAGTATGGCTGATGGCAATGTTGCCAACAAATTAATTATCAGGCTTTCCCCAAACTCTAAGAAAAGCGATTAAAATAAAGATTTATCATCTTTTCTCCTACTTCACTTGAGAACTTGGTTTCTGATACTCATGCAATTTGACAGAAGCAACTTCACAAACCAAGATAGTTCGTCACAAATTTGATAACTTAGATGAAATAGACCAATTCCTTATATGAAACAGATATCAAAACTCACATAAGAAAACGATACCCTTCAGATCTTTAATATATTTAATAAATATTAAAGAAATTGAATTGATAATTAAAACTCTTACAGCAAAAGAAAACACTAGAATTTCACTAGTGAGTTCTATCAAACATTTAAGGAAAAAAATAATACCAATTCTCTACAAACTTTTGTTCAGAAAATTTCTCTTCTCATTTTAAGAGAGCAGAATTACCCTCATAGCAAAAGCATATAAAAACATTACAGTAAATGAAAACTAAGGACCAATTATCTCTCATGAATGTGAATGCAAAATTTCTTAACAAAATATTGACAAATAGAACCCAGCAATATATAAAAAGGATAATACATTACAGCCAAGTATAATTCAGGAATCAGGAATACAAGCCTGATTCAACAGGCATAAATCAATCAGTGTAATCTTAACAGACTTAAGAAAAAACATATAATCATAAATAATGAGAACTCTTAAAAATCTAGGAATAGAAAGTAACTTCTTTAATACAATAAGGGAATATGCAAAAATCCTATGGCTAACATCACATTTGGTGATGAGAAACTGAACTGTTTCATCCTAAGACTGGAAACAAGACAAAGAAGTCATCGCTCACCCTTGATGTTTAACATGGTAACAGAAGTTCCACCTAGTGCAATATGACAAGAAAAAGAAATTAAAGGCATACACATTAGAACCAGAGAAAGAAAATACTTCATTAATATTTGCCCTTCTTGAATTTTTATTTAGGGGTGTACTTACTGCTTTATGTTATCCTTTGAAAAAAATGTGTTCTCAAATTTTGGATCTAGGAACGTGGTAATGGACCAATATTACTTGCTTTTGAGGGAATAACATCACACCTGATTGTCCAGCACACCTCCATTTTCATCGCATGCACACAAATTTAGCCTTTTCTGGATGTAGAAGAATAAAATACATCTTTTTTTAATTTTTTTTAATGTTTTATTTATTTCTAGGAGAGAGAGAGAGACAGCGTGAGCAGGGGAGGGCCAGAGAGAGAGGGAGTCACGGACCGAAAAAGGCTCCAGGCTCTGAGCTGGCAGTCAGCACAGAGCCCGACGCGGGGCTCGAACCCACGAACCGCGAGATCATGACCTAAGCGAAAGTCGGACGCCCAACCAACTAAGCCACCCAGGCGCCCCAAAATACATCTTTAAATAAATTCAGAGATGCCAGATATGATAAAGTGGTAGACACTTGGCTATTTAGCCTCCCAAAGGGCAGGGCTAAATGTAATCATGAACAAACAGTGAGAACAAAGTCAAACTTCTGTGACCCTTTAGAATTTTAGTTTTTACCCAGCTATCCCCAAGTTGCTCAATCTATGAGAAAACCTTCCCTTAAATAGCCAAGGTAAGGCCATGCCCCAAATAATTCATTTAGCAGGAAGTAACAGGGTTTTAATAGGTTCCCACCCAGAGGTGCCAGAGGGAGACAAGCATGTTTCAAAACTTGCCCTACATGTTACTTATCACTTCAACAACAACCTCTCCACATCTAGCTCATTCCCTAGACATATCCTCTTAGTATTTTATAACCACTGCTTTCCCAAGCATGACTACCTCCTCCCTAATCCCCAGACCACAGCTGAGGCCAGGCTCAGATAGTTAATAAATTATTTCTGTAGGCAACATTCTTAAAAGCAATCAAAACAGAAAAGAAAACACATAAACAAGATAGAACATATTTTGGTTCCTTAGATTCAGGGGCCAAGTCCTACCTTGAGGGATCCCTCAAGGGATCCTATCTCTGACCAGCTTGGTCTCCGAAACAGGATGACAGACTTTGCCATTTCTCCCTGCTTGATCTAAGGATCTTTAGTCTTAAACCCCAAAGGAAGGATCAAGCATGATCTCCAAAAGTATACGATGCTGCCTTCAATGGACACATCTACCCATGTCACTTTGCAACCAGTGGTTTGCAACAGCTTGCTCAGAATTTCTTCACTTCAGAAGAGATTCTGGCTTTTTCTGTTTTCTGTTGGATGACAGGAGACTTATTACAGGGTCCTTGCAAAATCGATGTGCAGTTTTTGTCAAAAGGAAATCTGCCCGGGGCACCTGGGTGGCTCAGTCGGTTGGGCATCCAACTTCGGCTCCGGTCTTGATCTCACAGCTCATGGATTCAAGCCCTGTGTCGGGATCTGTGTGCTGACAGCTAGCTCAGAGCCTGGAGTCTTCTTCAGATTCTTTGTCTCCCTCTCTCTCTGACCCTCCCCTGCTCACGCTGTCTCTCTCTGTCTCTCAGAAATAAATAAAACATTTAAAAAAATTTTTTTAAGAAAAAGAAAAGAAAATCTGCCCTAGAGTGATAGGAAGACTTAAGCTTTCAGGTGAAAATAGTGATTTGTCCTCACTTTTATGCGTTGAAGTTTCAAAAATGCTAAGTCCAATCTCAGAGCATCTTATTACAAATATAGATTATGATGAACATTCCTGGCGGCCTTCTCAGCATCCTTTCTCCCCTCTTTCCTTCCTTCTTACTATCTATTTAAGCCCTATATTGGGTTTTCTGTTATATGTAGTCAAACCCATTTTTAACTGGTGTGTGTGTGTGTGTGTGTGTGTGTGTGTGTGTGTATAGCAGATTGTGATTAAACAAATTTCTGTTTCTGGAGAGTGTGATAAAGGGGATCTTTCTAAATTTTTTTTTATTTTATTTATTTCTAGGAGAGACAGAAACAGCGTGAGCAGGGGAGGTTCAGAGAGAGAGACAGAGACAGACTCTGAAACAGGCTCCAGGCTCTGAGCTGGCAGTCAGCACAGAGCCCGACGTGGGGCTCGAACCCACAAACCGCGAGATCATGACCTAAGCGAAAGTCGGACGCTTAACCGACTAAGCCACCCAGGCGCCCTGATAAAGGGGATCTTTCTGCCACAAGGCTACCTCTCCCAGAACCCCCGGCCCACCTGGAACCAAAATGTCCAGATGCCATCTCCTAACAGACCAACATTACCAGTGACATTCCCTGGCCCACACAGCAGGGCCAACACATATTTGCCAAGGAAATAAATGAATCAAATGTTTCTTGCCATCAGGGTCCATATTATCTAGTGGGGGAGGTAATAATCAGTATTTATAAGCTATAGGGTCAAATAAGAGCTATAATCACAGGGACCGCATTTTCAAGATCGAACCCTGCAGAAAGAATTCTGATAAAGCAGTCTTTTCTGATTTTTAAATGTTTATATGGAAATCCTACAATGGTATCTGAATCTAAACACATCCAATTGCTTTTCACAATCCTCACACCTCCCACCTGATGGGAGCCATATAGTTTTTCGCCTAGCTATGACTGTGTCTCCCCAATGATTCTGTTTCCATTCTTAAGGGGTGCAGACCTCTGGGCAAAAGTAAACCTCTCCTCTGGAGTCCCAATCCAGTGTCATGGGATGGGAACCTTGGGTAGCCAGTGGTCAGGTTCTCTGCTACTTGAAGGAAGCTGGCCAGCAGTTGGGAAGAATGAAATGAAAAAAGCCAACAACACATTGTAAGTCACTGGCCTCAGCAGGTCCTAGGTTTGCCCCTGTTCTGTCTAGATAACTGAGTCAACAACTTTCCCTTTGTGCTAAACTCCTTTGGAGTCAGGTTTCTGTCACTTGCAAATAAAAAGGTTCTGGAAAACCTCAGTTTCTAAGTTTCTGTTTCCCCCTTCTGCAAAATCAGCTGTTTCAGCCTGTTGTGAGGGTCAAATGAACTTAGGATTGCATCAGAGCTTTGCAAGTAAGAAGCAAAAGTATCCATTGTCACATACCCTCCAAAAGCACTTAGCAGCTAGGATGGTTTGGGTTGCTAGAAGTCAAGTGTGCAATTTAAATTAGTTTTAGCCATGGCTACTTAAAATGTGGTTCCTGGACCAGCATCAGAATCACTGGGAGTTAGAAATGCAAATTCATGGGCCTCACTCCACCCACACTGAGTCAGAATTTCTATGTTATAACAAACTTCTTGAGTGATCTTCATACACACTGAAATTTGGAAGTCAATGGCTTTAGCAACAAAAGATTTGCTATCCCATATAATAAGTAGTACACAGATGGCTGGGAGCAGGTTGTTTAGGTTTGCTAGGTCAAGGGTCTGGGTACTTTCTACACTGCTGCTTGGTTCACTGGAATGTATCTCACGGCCACAAGATGTGGCCTTGGCCTCCAGTAGCTTATCTTTATAGAACTGTGTCCAAGAACAGGAAGGGTAATTGCTCCTCACATCCTTTTCATCATGGAGGAAGCCTTTTTCCCAAATCCCCAAAGGATCTCTCCTTTCACCCCAGAAGCTAGGATTGCCTCCCATGCCCGTGCCTAAACAATCATGATCACGGGGAGTGAAATGACCACAAATGGCTTAGGCTTGGTCACTTTCAAAATCACCTGTGGCTGCAGAGGGGCCGGCTCCCCTGGGCACATGAACAGTGAAATCCAGACCCGGTCAGAGCTTTGTCAGCAAGGGAAGTGTGTGGAGACACCTGTGGAATACAACCAGAAGGGGTGTGTCACACGTATAATAAGAGTGCAGTCTGGGGGCGCCTGGGGGGTTCAGTCAGTTGAGCGTCCGACTTCGGCTCAGGTCATGAGAACACGGTTTGTGGGTTCGAGCCCCGCGTCGGGCTCTGTGCTGGCAGCTAGCTCAGAGCCTGAAGCCTGCTTCAGATTCTGTGTCTCCCTCTCTCTCTGACCCTCCCCTGTTCATGCTGTCTCTCTCTCTCTCTCCTCTCTCTCTCTCTCAGAAATAAATTTAAAAAAAATTGAAAAAAAAAAGAGTGCGGTCTGGAGTATGGAGCAGTTGTGGTCACTCCAACTCCTCAAAGTAAAGTCAAAGTTCTGAAAGTTTCTCCATGTCTTGCCTCAACCATGGGTCACAAATGATGGAGATTTTTCAAGGTGTATCAGGGGAGTTTTTCTTTAGTTCAGAAAGGTCCAGGAAAGAGGCCACCTGAGGCATCACATGCCCCACATGTCTATCTGGCATGGACATTCCAAGCCTTTCTCTGTGTCAAGACCACACCCATTACACCAACAGTGGTCCCTACACACTCAGCCATCTTATTATCTCGTGGGCCCCTGACATTCTCAAGGGATAGGTTCCAAGACTTCTGTAATTTCTAGATTCAGGAACACCGCTATAGCATGTAAATTCTCCCACAAAATGCATCACATCAGGTATGACCACAGGTGTAATGAGGAGTGAACTGAGATGTGGGTGCTGGGCGGGCAGGCTGGCTCACTCACTTGTGCATGATTCTTCCTGCACACAGAGTGGAAAAAAAGATCATGGACATGGAAGGTTTTAAAATAGAACTTGAGTTGTCTCATAAAAATTCTGTGTACAGGAAGAAGTGAGGGCTTTATCCAGTAGGCAGAGCCAAGTGACTATTCCTCAGTTTCATAGGTTCTGTTTTTCACATGAGCAGAGCTCAAAATTCTATACCCTCCCCACACATGCACCTTCCCGGAAAGCTTTTCATTGTATTGAATTTGGGGATACACAGGGAAGGGCCTGGTACTTACAAGTGAATAAACGTTTAGCTCACATTTGACAAGTGCTGTGAGCCTATATTTTTAAAACAGGAGAAATAATGGTACACAAGGTAAAATATACATCTGAAAAGAGATTTGAACATACATTTTGAAAACCAGGGGAGATGCAGATTGAACAGAAGACAGCAAGCAGAATCAGATCCACGTCTGAGAAGGACGGAGTCCTGGTATTTGTCCACTGTGACATCAAACTATTTTGATGGATCTCTCTCATCACCACAGTTCAACTCTTAGCTCAGAAAAAAACAAACAAACAGGGAACTGGGGCAGCTGGTGCATCCGACTCTTGATTTTGGCTCAGGTCATGATCCTAGGGTTGTGGGATGGAGCCCTGCATCAGGCTCTGTGCTGAGCAGGGAGCCTGCTTCAGATTCTCTCTCTCTCCACCCCTCCCTCTCTCTCAAAAAAAAAAGAAAAAAAAAGAAGAGAAAGAAAGAAAGAAAGAAAGAAAGAAAGAAAGAAAGAAAGAGAAAGGAGAAGGAGAAGAAGAAGGAGGAGAAGAAGAAGAAGAAGAAGAAGAAGAAGAAGAAGAAGAAGAAGAAGGAGAAGAAGGAGAAGAAGAAGGAGAAGAAGAAGAAGAAGAAGAAGAAGAGGAGGAAGGAGAAGAAGAAAAACAAGCAGAAGAAGAAGAAGAAAAAGAAGCAGAAGAAGAACGAAGAGGAAAAAGCAGCAGCAGCAGAAGAACAAAGAGGAAACCCAGCAAGCTAACACGTGAACTGCTGGCTGCCTGGACACAAGAATGGAGTCTGTCCAGTCCCGGGTAGGAAGAGGCAGGAAGGGGTGCACTGAGCTCATGAATCAAGTCCCCCACAGCCGTCCGTAGTTACGAGGCTCATGCCAGAACCGCAGCCCTGGCATCAGGTTATCCACAGATTCTGCTGTCGGCTGTCGGGTCTCTTGTGCTTCCCTCTTCACCTGATGTGCCTTTGGAACTAAACGTTCTTGCCTCCTCCTCACGAGCTTCTCGTTTCTTCTCAACCGCCGAGCAGGACTCCATGAACCATCCCGTGACCAGCAGGTCTTCGCAGACTTGGACGTTCGTGAGGACTGGTGGCTCTGGCCTCACCCCCACCCACACAGCCCCCGTGAACCCCGGCTGCTCTCTGGAAGGCGACGTTCGCCAGAGTGTTCCCCTCACAAGTGCAGGGGAGTGACATGCTGTGTCGCCTAGGGAATGCCTGGCCCCAAACGGTGACAGGGAAAATGCAGAGGACCAAGGCGGTCCTCTGACACCTCTCACCCGGACCTCCTAGGACCCCGGGTGAGGTGACGGCTGGGATCTGCTGAGGTGGAGAGTGAAGAGCAGTGCCAGCCAGGCCCCAGGACTCTACTAGGAAGAGGCAGTGACTTCAGGAGCCTGGCGTCAGGAGGGTTCGCCTGTGGGCGCTCTGGGAACGTCATCGAGGGGAGGGACACCCTGCCTCCAGACGCAGCTCCCATTTGGCAAGCTGCAGGCTGACCGGGCGGCACCCCCAGATGGGTGGGCTGCCAGGACCAAGGCGGCTGTGCAGGCCTCTCGTCCCAGGGAGTCAGGGCGGCTCGAGCCGGTGAGCACCGCCCTCCCGGGGCCGTGTGAGCCAGGACGGCGGGCGCTGCAGGGATTTGAGCAGCAGTGTGAACCCTGGTCCCCAGGCTCCTCCAAGTTGAATTATTTATGCTGCTGCGCTGGTCGACTTGTAGTTTTAATTAGCATCCTGGGAAAAGGCCGCAGCCTTGCCGTCCTCCCGTGGAATCTCAGGGAAAGCTCTACGGCCCCTCACATTGATTGCTTTGGTAACAGGATCCAACACCTACCATTGTGAGCTGGCGCTGCCGCCGGACAAGAAGCCAAGCCCGAGACCTCTTCCTCGCGTTACGGGGCCTGAGGCTTCTTTCCCTCTTGCTTCCCAGGCGGAGTCAGGAGACTCTGATGAGATGGCGCGCGCAAAGGCAGGCCAGGTGCCCGGCCCCAAGCAGGCAGCACCCAGGGGTTCCTGGCGAGGCATCACCCGAGGGCCTTGCACGGTCTCCGAGCAGTGCCTGAGCCGCTCTGGCGGCAGAAACCCAGAGACTGGAAAGCCTGACTCCACAGCTCTGCTTTTCGGAAGCACCGTGTGTCTCCAGTCACAGCCTCACAGCCAGATGACAAGGACAAGCCAGGCGGGAAGCCCTCACCAGCCCTGGAAGGCGGAATTAGATGCTTGGAGCCACACAGAGGTGAGGGGCCCTGACCTTGTGATTCTAAACCCCAGATCAGGAGCCTCCGATCCACAGGAGGAGGCCCTGGAGGGGAGATGGAGGAGCACCCGAGGCCTTCGGCCCAACTGGCTGCGTGACCTCGGGCACACTTACCTGCTCAGGGCCTCAGTTTCCTTCCCTGTGAAATGGAGCAGTGATGATGACTTAGCAAATATAGGCACTCAAAAAAATACATATTTGCTTTTTTTTTTTGGCTTTTGGCAAGTTCTTCTGGCTCTCCCTTCTGCAGATATGATACTCCCCACATCCCTACGTTGGGAAAAACATAATAATAACTGGTGTGTGTGCATTGACTGAGCATTTGTTCTGTGGCTCACCCCATTTTTACTCTACTTATGATATTCACTTCTTCCTCTTCCCAGTAAACCCATGAAGTAGGTACTATCCCACCTGCATTTTACAAGTGAGGACATGAGTTCAGAATCCAGCCCAAGGGTCGCAACCAGGCAGGTGGCCCAGACGCCTCTCAACATTTGCACAGGGGTAACACTGAAGGTTTTTCTCTGAGATACTAGCACCCTGAGTGTGAGAGACGTCCAGGATTTGCACCACAAAAAGTGCATCTTTAGCACACACACAAACACACACAAGTCTCAACAAAGGTTGGGATCTATCAAAAGGAAAACCACAGTTCAGCCACCCTCAGCCTGATGCCCTGTAGGCCGTGATCCAAGAAATATCAGAACGGGTCGATCCGCACAGACAGGTGTGGACTGCTGGTCGCCAGGCACTGGGAGAAACGAGCTTTGTTCTGAGGGTGCTGAGGATGTCTTGGATCCAGAGAGAGGTCGTTCCTGCACAGCGCTGTGAATGTGCTGCACGCTGTGACTTGTACACTTTAAGATGGTTAAATTTATGTTATGTGAATTTAACTTCAAGTTAAAAAAAGAGAGAGAGAGAGAGTGAGATCATACCTGTAGCTCTTTCCTGTCCAACAGCCGGATCTGCTACAATGAGCCTCCCTCTTCTCCTCATCAAGGCAGGAGCTTCAGCTGAAAATTCCTCCTCCTGAAACTTTTTGGGGCCCCCTGGGGAGAGGACAGCATCCCTCTTATGGGCCCCGCTGCCCCCGGTGGGGTAGGAGGCATTTGACAAGCCCCTTTGGAGCCTTGAGGGTCTTTTCTGGAAGACAACCATGTCCTCCCCACTTTGTTAAAACTGTCCCACAGTGGGGCCCAGACTGGTCCCAGTGCTGCCCCCCAGGGCCCAGCAGTGGGGGGGGGGGGGGGGGGGTGGCTAACTGAATGCTGGTGCCTGCTCTGGACTTAATCATTGTTCTTTACCTGTGATGTGGTCACTCAAGGTAAATCCTTTTTGCCCATAAGCACCTTCTTCCTTTGAATCTGACTCCCTGAGTCCCCCTGAAAAGTTGGACTGGAAAGCTGATTTCACAGGATTAACAAGACAGAAATGGGCTAGTAGAATTTAGTAGCCCCCAAGCAATCTCATAACCTGGAGTTTTCTCCCTGCTCAGTTGCCTCTCAGGAGACAGTTCTGTGAAAGCCAGTTAGGCATGGTTGTTGCACTTGCTTTATAGCCTTGGGGGCCTCGGTGGCCATACCATCGCGAACCCTGATTTTGACAACATCTGGGAAACCCAGTTAATGAGGCAGCCCTTAAGGAGAGAGGGCTCAGAAGAGCCAATTCCAGACAGTCTAGAAGAGCTGGCGATGTTTACATTCTTCCTTCTTCCCTCGTACGAATAGCAAGTGCTCAGTAATGGTCTCCTGACGAATTCTATGGAGAGACAGCACAAGCTTGAATCTCTGCTCTGTCATTAACTAGCTGGGTGACATTGGGCTACTTCTCTGCTTCCTGGAGCCTTAGTTTCCTTAAGAGCAGCCTGTGCCTCCTCAAGGTGTTCTTCTATCCCAGCCTGTCTGCACCTTGAGGAGTTCAGTTAACCCAGAGCCTTGATATGAAGACACCAACCTGGGACAGGGGACAGCCACTTAGAGCCACACTTTTTCACTTTCAAAAACTGCCTGCAGCCACCATATTTACTTTCCCAAGGTAAGGCTCCCAGGTTTAAAATAAGGAAATATGCTGCTGGGCCTTTCTTCCTCCTGGCTGCCAGGAATCAGATTGCTTCAGAGAAAGAGGGGATGGACAGCCCCACCCAGGTCACCCCGGGAGATCTCTGGTACCATTGCTACCCAAACCACAGAAGGGCAGAGAGTAATCATAATTACAGACAGAACCATCTCTGTTTACAGCACAAGGGTGCAGCTTGTTCCGGGTGTGGGGAAACCCCAGCGCCCCTGAACCCCCCTCCCCCATTGCCCTGAGAAAAGCAGCTCTTACTGAGTGATTTCCTACCATATTCCAGACAATTCCAAGTACACTCTTTGATGGACATGGGCTGTGAGTTCAGCATAAAATACCATAGTGGCCAGGAACCTGGTTCCGTGACTCCTTCCAGACCTTGCTTTCTCTTCCTCAAGCTTCAGGCCTCTTTGCTTGCCAAGCCATCTAGTGTGGTGGTCGAACCCCCAAGCCCGGAGGCAACGGCTGTCTGCATTCCAACCCCCGCCTCTATTCCCCAGCAATGGCATTTTCCCAGCTCTCTTCACCCAGGGAATCAAGAAAATGAATCTATGCATCTGGGGTATAGTACAATCTTGAATCCAGTCTCTCAAGGTCACACATATGCAATATCACTATACACACCTGTGTTACGTGACCTGCCAGGTTTTTTAGTCTCTTTTTCCTGTCCAGGCCGTGTTCCTTTTGTGTCCCATTTGAATTTGGACAATAGCTCTGGACCATTTGCTTTAGAACCTATTCTGTAAACACGGTAGGACTCCCTCAGCCCGAGGCACGATGGGTGCAAGGGGCCACATCCACACCCTGAGACTCGTGGGTCTTCAGGATTTCCCCAACGAGCCCACCACGACCACCACCAAAGACTCAGCTTCTGTTGAGGGAGGGCTGAGCCCCTGCCACGCTCCCTGGCTTCCCGCGTGCTGAGATGGTGGGCCGAGATGACCAGGTGGGGATTCCTGCCCCAAGCAGCTCAGGGGCAGACCGAGTCCAGATGCAGTGGGTGGGGCTTTGAGGAGCCCCTCCCGCAGGAATATCCGAGACCTCTGAATGACAGCAAAGGGACAGTGCGCTGATGGGGCTAAGCAGGGGCTTCAAGCCCCTGGGGGGGCTAGGCAGGGTCTCCCAGATGAGAGTGGACGGTCCTGATGTCAATCAGTGGAGGGGGTGGGAAGAGAAGGATGCTGGGACAGGAAGTGGCTTGGAAGGCGGGTCTTAAACTGGTGAGGAGCTGCTACCTTCTTGTAC
>NW_027551568.1:11820613-11844488 GCF_008692635.1 Crocuta crocuta | reverse complement strand
CTCTGTGGGAATGGAGACCTGGGTTGGGGGGGGGGGTCGGCAGGAGAGGTGCCAAGTACTTGAGCGTGGTGGTGGCTGCCCAGAAGAGGCTGAGCCAGGCAGGGGCCGGTGTGGATGGCCTTGAGGGTTCTGCAAGCAGTCATGTTGGTGACAGTTGTCAGTTACTCTGTTTATACCCCTTTGGTGCTCCAAAGACTCCCTGTAAAATCTGGCTCAATAGCTTAGCCCCGTCGCAGCTGGGCTGGGGCAAATTGAAGGAAAGGTCTGTATTCAGGGTTGGGTCAGAGGGCATGAAGAGGTAGGACCTTGGACCTCAGGGGTGTGATGACACCAGGCCGACCCCGGAAGGAGAGGGGAGTCTCAGAGGCAAGACTGACACGGCCCTGGTCCCATGGTGGAGAGCCCCTCCCCTGCCGCCCCTGCGCTACAGAATCAAGGTGAGAATTTGCTGGGGACACTGGTGGCGGAGGCACCCTTCTCCCTGGGCTTCCTTTCCCGAGACTGGCGGGCAGGCCTGTGTGCTGTGACCACGTGTGAGTCAAGGGTTCCTGTCAGGGCAGAGGGAGCCAGCAGGGGCCGGGAGAGCCTGTCCTGGAAAGCCCAAGCAGGGCCTCAGACTCAGGGAGAACTAAGCTCAGAGGGCCAGAACAGGAAGGGAGTGAGTGAGAGTCTGGCTTTAGAAACACCTTCACTTGGGGCGCCTGGGTGGCTTAGTCGGTTAAGCGTCCGACTTTCGCTTAGGTCACGGTCTCGCGGTTTGTGGGTTCCAGCCCCGCGTAGGGCTCTGTGCTGACTGCCAGCTCAGAGCCTGGAGCCTATTTCAGAGTCTGTATCTCCCTCTCTCTCTGACCCTCCCTGGCTCACGCTGTCTCTCTCTCTCTCTCCTAGAAATAAATAAAAATATTTAAAAAAAAGAAAAAGAAAGAAAGAAAGAAACACCTTCACCTGTCTCTTTACACCTCTTTGGCCCCATTTTCTAGCACTGCATTGAGGTCACTCAGGCTCCTTACTGTTCTGTTAGCACACGAAGCAACTCCATATCCGGGCCTTTGCACGTGCCAGACTTCTCCCAGAAACCTTCTTCCCACAGACACTTACTTGGGTCTCTGCTCACATATCACCTCAGAGAGAGCCCCTGACCACCCCTTGGAAAACTCTTGTCTCTCCCTCCACCTTCTCTGCCTTCACAACGCTAGTTCCCTAAAAGTATATTCTACAGGATGTTTATTTGTTGATTTGATTACCATCTGTTTGCCCTGGTAGAATGTACTCTTGGCAGGAAGGCAAGAACTGTATTTCTGTTCACCGTTGACTCCCAAGGACCTCAGACAGCGCCTGGTACATAGTCAATACTCAACAAATACTTGCTGAGTGAATGATCAAAGGGGATAACTGTCTACTGAGGGGCGCCTGGGGGGCTCGGTCGGTTGGGCATCCCGCTCTTTGATTTTGGCTCAGATCATGATCCCATGGTTCATGAGATCAAGCCCCCCCAGTCACAGCGTGGAGCCTGCTTGGGATTCTCTCTCTCCTTCTCTCTCTCTGCCTTTCCCCCACCTGTGTGTGTGTGTGTGTGTGTGTGTGCTCTCTCTCTTTCTGTCTCTCTCTCTCTCAAAGTAAATGAATGTTTCCTAAAAACAAGTTTTCACAGGTCTGGAGTAATTAGGACACAAACAGGTCTCTGTCCTCCTTAGCAGACTGTGAGATCCTTAAAGCCATGGACAGGGTGTTGGCACCTCTTAGACTTTCTCCGTAAGTGCTCAGTTAAGGTTCACCTAATGGAAGAGGTTGGCGTCGTTCTCTGAAAACTGGCTGGAGAAAAGAAAGTAAATTTAAATATACACTGTGTGCTATGCACTGTGCTAATAAATGCCATCACGTAGTTTATTTTCCAAAGTCCTTATTTCCAAAACACAACAGTTTTACTGCATATATTTTACCATCCCTGTTTTATAAATGAGGGTCAGAGAAGCTGTGTGAGCTGCCCTGAGTCACAGAGCTAGTAAGATATAGAAACAGGGTTTAAATCAGACTTATTTATTAAAAGACAAAATGGCTCTGGGGCGCCTGGGTGGCTCAGTCAGTTAAACGTCAGCTTTGGCTCAGGTCATAGTCTCGTGGTGGGTGGGTTCAAGCTTTGCATCGGGCTCTGTGCTGACAGTTCAGAGCCTGGAGCCTGCGTCAGATTCTGTGTCTCCCTCTCTGGCCCTCCCCTGCTCACACTCTGTCTCTCAAAAATAAATAAACATTAACCAAAATTGAAAAAAAAAAAAAAAAAGAAAATGGCTTATATTCAGTTAAATTATTTTAAGCCTTATAAATTCATAGAATTCTAGAAGATGACATAACTGGACATAAACAGGCATGGATTTGTAACCCTGATTCTAACATATCAAAAGGTAAATAAAAACAGTATGCCCTTTTCCCCACAAGGATGAAAATAACTTGATATTGTCTTCTTTTTGCATGAGGAAACTCTGAACTACACAGACACTTGCCCCAGATGAATCAAAGCAGTTGGCTGACAGTGAGGCCCCATAGGTTGGTGATGCCTAATTCACATTTTTCCAGAGGCCAGAACAGCTGCCGTTGCTCACTCAGGGCTTGAAAACGCAAGAGAGGTATTTATAGCAACAATAACAGCTGATTGTAAGAATTTGCCAATTAATTTATTTTAGGAAATCTTGTAATTACTGACTTCAGTAGCTATCACATGAATTCATCAGCTGAAGCCACTGATACGGATTTAAAACCGATATTTTTAAAATCCCTATTGAAGCTAAGAATAGAAAAGTAAGAGAGAGCTCCCTAAGTGGTATCATGGGGCAAAGTTAGCTCACTGAATTTAGCCCAGTCCCTGAAGAAATAAATCTTTACAGTAGATTAAATGAAATAAAAACTATCCATAAAAAGGGCATGTTTCCAAATCATGCACTCTGCAGTTTATTGGAGTTTATAAGAACATGACAATTGTTAAAGCATTTCCATGTTAAAGCATTTCCATGAACATCTTTAACTAAACACTTTCAGTGCGAAAGGTGATGCTCTTTTAAACCTTCATGCTTTTTCCAGAAAAGCTGATTTCCAAAATGTATCACCCACAAACTTGAACAGTAAAGAAATTTTTAAGAACCCCCAAAAATAACAAAAGAAGGATTGAATGGAGATACTTTGATACAATTGCAGCGATTTTTTTTCCTTCAAAGAAAGCTTTCTTTCAGTGGTAAAAGACCAAATGTTTCTTTAGTAGAAAATAGACAAATTTTTAAGAAGAATAGGAAAGAAAAAAGACTTTTGGCTCACTGCTCCTTGAGACAATCATGGCTAACGTGTTGGTATATTTCCTTTTGCTCCTCTCTGTTTTTTTAAGCTAAGTTTTTATTGTTTCTGTGTTCGCTGTTGTTTATCTGACCCTTGTTTTGTCGTCAACAGTACTGGTGACNGGGGGGGGGGGGGGGGGGGGTTGGAAAGAGGCTGACCATAATTGAGTTCCTTCTCATCTGCAGGCTGGATGTTTATAGGTGGGTTTTGAGAAGCTAAAAATGCAACAAACCCTCTCTAGACAGAGACTTGCAAACAAGTTCAGTGCCCATGTCCAAACCCCTTAGCCAGCCGGGAGCCTCTGAGGCAACCCTTCGGAAACAGGTGATTTTAAAGGCCACCCCTGGCAGCCTGCATCTCATGCCCCATTTATTTATTTACACCCCTGTGAGTTCTGAGTGGGAAGCAAGGAGGGGAGAGCCTTCCCACACTGCCTGGGCCTCCCCACCACAGATCTCTCTGCCATTTCCGTGAGTCTTGCCGTTAGGGTGGGGAAGGGCGGCTCTCTGCACATGATCCCAGGTCCACACTGCTGGGGTCACAGCCTGTTTGTGTCAGGGCATTAGAAAGGAAGCCATCAGTCAAGGCTCAAGGAAGCGCTTTGTATTTTCTATGCCTGCAAAATGGTCCCGATTCGTTACAGGCCCTGGCATGCCTCTGACGACGCCCAGGTGTGAGGGCCACAGCCAGGCTCTGACCACACACGTCCAGGACAATGAGTAGTTTTGAGTGGCCAGCCTCCAACTCCCCTCAGCCTTCATGTGTGGTAACTGTGGCACATCCCATTTCCTCTAGGGACGCGGCCAAGCCAGAGCTGGGCAGCGCGGAAAGGGCAGGGCAGTCAGGGACAGAGCCTGGTACTGGCAGGCAGAAAGATGATCCGGGGGCCACTGGGGGCTCAGGGGTAAATAGTGCCCTGGGAAGGACTTCTAACTGGGAGTCTGGAAGGAAAGGGACCGGGGTAGAAAGAAAGAAGGAAGCTTCCACTGGCTAAGTACCTGTTGCTCCCAGTACTATGTATACAGCAATTCTATTATTTGAGCTTCTCTTGACCCTGCGAGATCAGTATCGTTCAGCCATTTACGAACTAATATAGGCTGGTAGCGCTGTGTCAGACCCTGGGGAGAAGGCTGCAAGCAGACACTATGCCCCCCACCCATTAGAGCTCGGCCTCTAACGGGGGGAGCACACAAGAAAGAATGGTGCACACAAGTACAGGAGACAGTAAGTGAAAGCGCCTCAAAGAAGACCTGAGCTACCTCAAGGGACAGCGAGGGGTGTCGTCAGTGAAGGTCTGGGAACCACATGGGTATCTGTGGCTAAGCCCTCAGACAGAGGGCATGGTCCATGCACAGCCCGGAGGGGAAGTGCACCCTGAATGCCAGGGGCAGCAGTGAAGACTGGGGGAAGTGGTAGAGTATGATAGGTGATTCTAAGACCACGCTGGGCACTTTGGACATGGTTCTGAGCACAGGGTGGGACGGAGACCACCGGGGACACTTGAGCCAAGGAGTGATAGGATCTGGCTTCCATTGTGAAAGCCTTGCTCTGGTCCTAGGGTGAGGAATTAGCCCATAAATGGGCAAGAGAGGTGGGCTGGGTACCTCTGTAGGGAGAGAGAGCAGGGTAGGGGGCAAGTTATGACCCCGCCTTTCCAGATGAAGATTCAGAGGCTCAGGAATGTGCCTCAAAAATCTGGTGGCACCATGACTGTCTGGAATCTTTGAATGACTTCCCTTTGCCTCTTTGAATGACTTCCCTTTGCCTTTAGAATAGAGCTCATGTGCGCAGATGAGATCCCACATGGTCTGCCTCAGCCTCCCTCCCCAGCTCCCTGGCGGCCCATCATCTTTGGACTTGTCTCTTTGATTCCTCAAGAGCCCTGGGTTCAGGTACTTTCCTGGCCTTTTAAAATCTTTCCAGGTACCTGTAGTGCCTTCATCCCACTTGCTCACCTGGCTAAGTCCTGCTCATCCTCTGAGCCCTTAACCACCTTTTCACAGGGAAGCGGATCTTGTCCCCGCAGACCAAGTCAGGTGGACTGGGTACCTCTTTAGGGTCTCCCTCCACTTTGGCTGCAGTCCTCACCTTTGAGATCCCCCTCTCTTTGTTAGTCTCCCCTGTGGGCTCCAAAACACCCAAGGACAGGTTGGCTCCCCTCTTGTTCACCCATCAGCACTTAAGCCAAGCACCCTATCTGACACATAGTACAAACACTTGTTAATTAATACTCTGGGAGTTGAATAGAAGACTTGCCCAAGACCACACAGCTAAAAAGCCAGAGGATCAGGGTTCAGATTTCTCTCCAACTTCCTGTAGCTTCAGAACTTGAACTCAAGTCTTGACTCATTTAGCCGCAGACCCTGATGGGTCATGAAAGAGACATTTCATTTTTCTGGCCCTCAGTTTTTCAATGTTAAGAACAGAGCATCAGACACTGAGTGCCTTTCCGATTGCATGCCCTGCTGGTGCTGACCACAGGAACCTCCTGGGCACTGGGCGCTTCTTAAAAACATCGATTCCTGTCACATGCCAACTGACAGGACCACGACTCCAAGATCTCCTTGGGATCCTGGTTCTGTGTGTTCGTCAGTTTCATCAAGAACCCCAAGTGATTCTTATCACCACAGAAGTCTTCGAAACACATTCAATGAGACTCCTCAGAGAGGTCCCCAGAAGAAAAGGTCCAAGAGGACATAAAAGATGATTACAGTGACGATTTCAACTCTAATAAGAGCTCCTTCTCAAATGTCTCCTCTCTTTTATAAAAAGAAACTGCAACTGAAGCCTGATATTTATTTATGTGAATTATTTTGGGGGCCTAACAGAAGGTTCCCGAATTTCCACTGAGAGTGTAATTTCCTGGGCAACCCTAAATAGCACTACTTTGATGAGATTTGGCCAAGTCTGAATGACTCAAAAGGAACACAAGCAAAGGGGAAGCTCTCAATGGCCCAGCTTATCTGAAAGTACACAGCGGGTGGGTTGTAGAAATGGAACCAGACCCCGCGCTCTGCACCCCTGACCAGTGTTTTCTCTTCTGAACCACAAGACAATGTGGGTTCTTCACAGAAAACCGTGATGTCCACACTTCAGGGCAACAGGTGCCCCATACATATCAGTGGTGACAAACCACAAGAACAGTGCATGGCACTTAGGATGCACACAATACATAGGGGTTAACTGATTGGCCAACCCCACCCTCTTATGAATCCAGATCTGGAAACAGAGCACTTTTCAGACTATTTCATTCTCTGCCTTGTTGGAGTAAATCTATGGAATAGATTTCCCACTAGTCAAACAGATATAGGCTTGATGGCTTAAAGAATAATCAGTACAGGATCAAGGGAGGCAGACTGATTTTCACTCTGCCATTTCCTTACCTCTTGGAACCTCAGTCTCCTCATCTGGGAGATGGTTATGATGCCGCCATCATTATGTTATTAGTGAGGAGTAGGTGAGATGTCGCATAGTCACTGCACACAGCATCAGTCAGCGTTGGCTATATGAAAGGACAAGTGAGTAGGTGCGGGGGAAGTGGTTTGTTCTGCTCTGGATTTGGAATTTGTTCCCGTTCTTCCCAGACCCTTGCTCTCTGTAACAAGTGTGCGGCACCTGTAGCTGGGCCTTTCCTGAAAGAAATCTGGGGCTGGGGGGAAGGTATGAGTGCAAATACACTAGAAGAACAAAGGCAGAAATGAGTGACAATTAAAGAGGCCCCCACAAGATCCATCATTTTCCACTGAGTGTGGTATATTTGCATTTTATTAGTTAAGAGGAAGTTTGGCTACAATTAGTAGAGGAACCTAACATCACGGTAACCTAAGCCTTCTTAGGTTTATTTACTTGTCAGTCATAATCACAGTGGCAGAGCGAAGCCAGTGCAGGACTGGACTGGTTCTCCACTATTGTTCCTGGGCTGTGCATGGCTTCTATTTTCAAGGTCAACTCATGGTCCAAGATGGCTGCTGGATTCCAGCCATCAATGCAAATTTTGGCCAACAGGTAGAAGGAAGAAATGAACGAGGCATCTTCTCCCTCTGTGATGGTTAATATTATGTGTCAACCTGACTGGCTGCAGGTGCCCAAACTAAACTCTGTTCCTGGGTGTGTCTATGAGAATGTTTCCAGATGAGATTAGTGTTTGAATCAGTGGACTCAGTAAAGGAAATTGCCCTTCCCATGTGGTTGGGCATTGGCCAATCTGTTGAGGGCTTGAATAGAACAAAAGGCTTTTTTCCTGCTTGAACTGGGGCATTTTATTTCATCTTCTCCTGCCCTGGGAGAATCTCCTGGCCTGGGATTTGTGTCATTGGCCGTCCTGGTTCTCAGGCCTTTGGACTCAGCCTGAGCTCACCACCCGTTTTCCTGGGGCTACAGCTTGCACGTGCAGACTGTGGGACTTCCCGACCTCCAAAACACGTGAGCCAATTCCTGCTAATATCTCTTCATATAGATATCCTATGCATTCCGTTTCTCTGGAAAATCCTGAGTAATACATCCTCTAAGAACCTTTTCCTAAGATTGCACACAGCACTACTGCATAATTCTATTTGATCAGAATTAGTCATACGGGCATGCCCGTGCCAAGGATGGCTGGGAAACATATCTTTCCTCAAGGAGGCCATGCATGCTGCTTCGCTCAAGATCTCCAGGTGGAAGAAGAAGAGGGAAATGGAAATTGATGGACAAGCAGTCTGGGCTACATCCTCATTATTTGCATACTGCTTGAATGCTCACCAAGGCCAGGGCTTTACTTAGGCCTGCCTTCTCTAAATGTTGAATTGAGATTGAGAGAATAGAATGCGTTTTCTGAAGTGGGAATCGTATTCAGTAACTAACATCTGGGCATTTGCTGTCCTTGAAACAGGCCTTGGGAGCCAGGGGGGATATCTAGGCAAACTCTAGGGCTCCTTGTATCATGGCAGAAAGCCACACTCTCAGACCAGAAAGTCCTTTGAGAGAAGCTTCTGGTAACAAAGGCATAAATAGGCTTTTATTGAGTGCTAGCTTTGTAAGACGCACATCCCTGTCATACTGTATTTTGTGGAGCAGAAACCAAGGCTCGGAGAGGACAAATCACTTGTGCCAGGTCACAGAGTCAGCAGGCCCAAGACAAATACACCTTTGCATCCCCAAGCTGCCCCCTTATTCCACAATGAAGGGGTCCAGTGTGGTCTTTCCTCAATATTCTGCTGTCCCCTATAGGATTCCTCAGCTGAGGAACCTGGAAGCCTCTGCAGTCTTCTTCTAGTAATTCTCTAGCTCTCGCCTCCTGAAGCCTGCTTCTTCTGCACCAGCACCAGGCCACGTGCAGGGGAGTCCATGGAAAGCAGAGCTGGGGGGAGGTCCGAGCGGTGCTGTGCGGAAACTGGAGGGGCAGGGCACTATGAGTTGGGCCATGTTCCAGGAGACTGGCCACAGTCACCACGCAGGGCATTTGGGAGGCATGTATATAAGTGGGTATTGTGCCTACAACGCCAGGGCATGTTAAGGCAGCCTAAAGAGGCAGGAAGTTCCACGTTTACTTGGGTTACAGTGGGTTGAATGGGGAAACCCCAGGCACAGCTCTCAATGATGGGTGGGCCAGATTTTGAGGACCCATGGGCCAGGTGCTTTCTGGGAGTCCTATGGCCTTATTACTCTATCCTGAGCAAGGGTACCCAGGAGCCAGGAAACCCATGGGGGAAACATGTCCCGAGTTCTCCTTATTAACAGGAATGGTTCTGCAGCAATGGTGATCTCCATGGCTTCCACCTGACTCTGAAGTCAGAGGCCCAGGGATTCCTTAAACTGCATTTGGGAAACGAGTAGTTGGCCTCAGGGTTGATCCTGAGAATAGGAAAGATGTGCTTGATGTGTTTTAAGTCTTCCATTCTTTCTTCAGGCTGAAAAGACAGGCACATGTGTCCCAGGCAAAGCAGTGGTTCTGAGTCAGAGAGACCCGAGATTTAATCATTCACTCCACTGATCGACACTGAGCTTAGAGAAGATATCAGCCAGCACAGGGCAGATTCACAGTAAATATTTGCTGAGTAATACTATATGTCAGCCCCGTGCAAGTTCTTTGTGCATATTAACTCACTAAAACCTCACAGTCTGACACCATATAAGGAAAGGTGCTAGTCTTAGCCACGACTTACAGACCAGGAAGCTGCAACACAGAAGGGGTTCCACAGGGTTACCAGTGGACGCGGGCGGTAAATACCCAGCAATCTGTGTCCAGAAGGCCAGCACCGAACTCCTCTGATGGAAGAGGCTGAATGTGCAGTCTCTGGGAGTCTCAGTGTCCTCCTGTGCAGGTGGCTGCTGTGGGTGGGGCCATTTGCAGTGCTGGGACAGGATGAGTGTGGACTGGCCCGTGAGGCGGTGGACACATCCTTGGGAGGCAGTGGCTAGAGAGTCGAGAGCCCCCCAGGAGGGATATCAGACGTGGGGCGGGGAGCGATCGGAGACAAGCTGGGCAGAGCGACAGTCTCAGACCAGGATTGGATGCCAGCTCAGTGGCCCTCCTCCTCGTTCGATCTTGCCCAGTATCCTGTGGCCTCACGCCCACCATCTCCAGAGAGGGGATTTGAAGGGTAAAAACAAAAGGAGCATTTCCCCCAGTTGTCTTTTGGACAAAAATATGCAGTTCTAGCCTGGGGCCTCTTTAACAGAGGGCTAGGAGGTCACATCAAGGAGAGAGGTGCCCCCAAGTCTCTGGGTACCTGAAAGGTGCAGGCAACCCTCCCGGGCCCTAGGAAGTGAGACAGGGATGTGGGTGGGGCGGGCAGCTCCCAGCCCACCTAGCCTCCCTGAGTATGGGAAGGGAGGGATGGCGACCACCAGGTGCTGGATCCTTGACCATGGCCAGACCTTGCAGAGAAGCCAGGGACATATGATGGGGTGTCATGAGCACCTAATGAGATCACGGTGAGAAAGTCTGAACCTGAGCAATTTGGGGAAAATTAACATAGGTTCATGGCCATTGCCCTTTAACAGAGGGTATCCCCAGGGAGAAAGAGGTGCTCCCCAGGTATCTGAATGCCTTGGGTGCTCATGCTGAACAGAAGGAGAAAGAGGAAGAGGCAGAGCTTGCACACCTGGGGTGGAGGGTAGAGAAAGCAGAGGAGCATCAGAGCACCCCAAGGACACCACAGAGGTGCAGCTGCCCAGAGGAGGCCCACAGGAAGTATTTATGGACCCCAACTGTGTCCTTTCATAAAGCCCTTGTAATAACCATAAAATAAGCATCGTTATTTCCATTTTGTCCGCCGTCAAGTGAATTCTGAGAGATCAAACGACATGTCAAAACCACACCAAAGGCCATACACACAGTCTGTTCAGTTCCAAAGCCTACGGTGTTCCTCCCGTGCCTACTTCCCGTTTTCACCTAGAACTGATTCTGCAGGGAACACTCTTGTCATATCAAAGGGCTTCTGGAGCCCGTGTTGGAGAGCAGTGGCCCCCAGAGTGCATGCTGACTCAAAATGTCTTTGAAACACCACGATCACAGTCACCTCTAGTGTGGGGTGCTCTGAGGGTTGTCCAGAAAGCTGGACCAGAATGCAAGTTGGCTCAAGCAGACGCATATATGGGAAGCTCAGAATAAGTTCTTATATGCCCCTAATGATATCAATACAGTAATCCACACTGAGAGGCACCATGGGGCTCCAGGCTTCAGTTTAAAACTCAGAATTGGGGGAGGGGCACCTGGGTGTCTCAGGAGGTTAAGTGTCTGGCTCTTGGTTTTGGCTCAGGTTATGATCTCATGTTCGTGAGTTCGAGTCTGACATTGGGCTCTGCACTGACAGCAAGACCTACCTGGGATTCTCTCTCTCTCTCTCTCTCTCTTTCTCAAAATAAATTAATCAATCAATAAGTAAACTTTTTTTTAAAGATTCCTCTAAAAAAATAAAATAAAACTCAGGGTGGACTGTCTAAGGAAGTTGCCAAGCAGCAGGGCACCATGTCTATTAACAAGTAACTTAACAGCCATTTTCTAAGTTAAAATATTAAGCTCCCTACAAATCACAAACTGGCTCAGACACAATGCTGAACTTGGGGAGAACAATGAACCAGAGTGTTCAACTGTGGGAAGAATCTTAGAGATTCTGCACTTGGATGAGGAAACAGAGGACCCATAGGCACTCTGTAGCTCTCTAAGTCCATGTGTCTGGCCAGATGGACAGTCAGTCCAGAACTTCCAGCTCCTGACCCCAGTTAGCATGTAGCTTTGGTCTGTAACCCCAGGGCCAAAGAGATTTCTACCTAAATTAAAATCTGGACATGGCTTCAGAAAAACTTTCCCCTCAACTGCTTGGTCAATTACTTCATTCAGTATGACTTTCTCCATAATGTTTAACACTGTCTGAAATGGTCCACTTGATTGATTTGTGTACAGCTTTTTCTGTGTATCTCAGAAACTAGACAGTGATCTTTGACCCCCTTCTGTCTTCATTCCTGCCATGTCCTTGGGACAATGTATGGCACATATAGAAGGCACTCAATAAATATTTGTAGGAGAAAGGGTGGAAGGGGAAGGGAGAAAGAAGAAAGAAGGAAAAGAATTTAGCACGTGTTAGGTGCCAAGCACTCTCTATATTGAATTTTCTTTTTGTATGTATTAGTTTATATGTCTTTTTCTCAAATACCTGGAAGAATGTGTAAGCACTGGCAGGTCTATTTCCAATGGGAAACTTAGGTTGGAGAGGTGAAATGATTAGCCTAAAGAGACTCAGCCAGCATATAGCAAAGCACATCTGAACCCAGGTTAGGGTGCTTATACTAAACACTTTCAATTGATGTATATTTATTGAGCTCCTACTCTCTGCCAGGCAGTTTTAGGCTCACAAGGTATATGAGAGAACAAAGCAGATGAAGACCTTACAGGGCTTATAGGTCGTGGGAACCTATAACTTCGGTGATGTGTAACAGAGAAGGGACAGCAGGCCTTGATGGGGAATCTGTGGGACATTGGCCTTCCAAGGTCGCCTTCTTGGGCTGGGCTCCACACTGGCTGTCTCAGTCTTCACCATGGGAACCAGGAAGCTGGAGGCCCGGAGACCAATGGAGGAGGTGTCCTGGAGCCTCGTCCCTGTATGCTGCTGAGATGGGAGGAGGTGGAGTAGGGTATGGATTTCTCACTGTTACCTAAGTGTAAATGAAAGTTTATTTTATAGACCCAAGACGTTGAGGCCTGCAGACATTTGCTACACATAATAATTGCACTTCTTTTTAACCGGCACTTGGGAGGAGAAAGACAGCACAAGATGTTAGATCTAATAGATATTCCAAAGGCCAGAGCCCTTCAACTGATAGGAAAAGGCTGGATTCCTTAATAGGACACCAAAGCCCTCATGAACCAGTCCCTGAGCACCCTCAACCGGGGCAATCTCCTGCGGCTCCTCTCTCTGCATGCCACACGCTTTCCTCCTCCCCAGGCCTCCTCCTGGGCTGACCTTCCTGAAACTAACATAACACCATTACTCCTCTACTCTACCACCATTCAGATGGTCCGAGTCCTTTGGTATTGCAGTCTGACACTTTCCAATCTCCTGCTCCAGATTTATCTCTCCTTATTCATTTTCTCCAACACTATGTTCCAGGCACATTACAATCCAGCCCCACGATATCATTGACTGAATCTGAACACACTTGAGTAGGCTGTTTCCTCTGCTCAGAATGTCCTCCTTGTTCTCTACCTGGTGAACATCTCATTCCAAAGGATTAGCTTAAACATCAGAGCCCATGGGAAACTTTTCCTGATCCACTTAGGGCTGAACTCAGTATTTGTTGCTATCTTCATATCCATACTTACCTCCTCCTCTCCATCTGCTGAAGCACCTAGAATTCAGAGTGCCCTGTATTTGTTTCCCCCATAAGATGGTAACATTTTTGAGGGCTGGACTTGGTGTTAATCATCTCTGCATGCTTATAGCCTGGTATAATCAGGTGCAGAGCAGAACCCTAAAGAATTTTTTTAGTGAATGAAGGGAAATGTGTGGGTGAGCTCTGGTCTTAACCAGTATTGCATAGAGCCATGCAAAGGCCAGCACAAAATATAAAGGGGTGCCCCCAGAGCTCATTAATTAAGATAAATAATGTTTTAATGCAATATTTTAAAAAAATCCATATCTATGCCCCAACTCCATGATGAACAAAATGAATATGTTAAGAAAAGATGGGACCTGATCCTGCACCTTAGGAGACATTCACTTCCCCCTAAGTCCCAGTCTAAGCAATTTGCTCAAAGGGAAGGACTTCCAACATACGTACAGAGTGGCTGAGTTAGCGCCACCACCATGAGACTGGCTAGAAGGACATGGGCTGGAAAGTAAAATGAAGGTGAAGGAGATAGTGGAGGTGGTGTATTTATCCATTAGACATCAACAGGAAGCAACCCTGGCCAATCTTAGCCACAGAAGGAATATACCGGGAGGGTATTGATGGTTCCTGGCCTTGCCAGCAGGCAGGAGAGCAGAATCAGAACCAAGGACAGCAGGCACAGCCTGGTTAGGATGTGGCTGTTGGCACTTGCCACCACCCGCACCACCATCACTTCTACCCTCTCTTGGTCTGATTGGCCTTATTTGCCACATCACACATCCAAGAATCAAAGTCACGGGTCAGAGTAGCCAACTGACCAGGCCTCGGTAGGACCATGCCTTGGGTACATGACAGGTCAGTGGGAGGAAAGTCTTTTGGCTTTTGTGGTGGGTGATACTGGACTGTAACCAACTACTACTCCCCACAGAGGGGTGTCTGTTTCAGCTAGAAAAGGAATCACATGTTGGACAACTCTACAAATGGCAAATACTAAATATAGGTAAGGTTGAATTTCTCCTGAGAGATTGTGTAGAGCCATTAATTTAAGATAGAAAACTGGCAAAAGGAAAAATACTAAATTGGCTTTACTTTCAGACATGTGTTCTGGTTCTATAGGTCAGTAGGACACATTTGAATTGTTTTCCATGGCAGTGATAAGCTATGGAGATGTGTGGCTTTCTTACACCTTCCAGTACAGTTTTAGTGAACTGCTGCCTTTTTGGGATGGGGGTTAGGAGCGGGGCATCAGAGCCATCCTATGACCTGTAGCTCCAGTGTCTTTTTGATATCACTTTATCCAGTTAATCCGACCAGCCACAGACCTATGGGATGGGAAAAAGCAAGGTAGAATCTAAAGAAGAATCATTCTCCTGCCCTAAATACAATCAGGAGTGGAGAGGTCAGTTGGAAAGAACCAGCTCTCCCTGGAACCCTCCAATGTCCAAATTTCATTTAATGCTCTCAAACATCAGTGGTACTACCAGTGTTAACTCCATGTGGTGTGGCAAACCAAGGCTCACAGAAGTTGGGTAATATGTCACAGGCGACACATGGACTTATGTGTATCAGAGCCAGACCCAAACCCAGACTGGTCTATTCCACAGTCCACTGTTCCAGAATCTATGTCACTTCCTGGTCCATAACTGAGAGGGAGCAGTTCACATCCATCACTGGCCTTTATTTATTAAAATTTCTAGGCATTTATCATTTTCCCTCCATAAGAACTAATGTGACAAAAGCAGCCAAGATGAGGCAGATCTCTCTCCTTGCCTGCTGGCTGGACTTTCACCCCGCATTCAACTCAGCCCCAGCAGCCATCACATTCTCACTGTAGCTCATGGACAGTGAGCTACACCGTCCCTTCCCTTTGCCCAATATTCCAGCCATTGATTTGGTGTTCTTTTTTTTTTTTTTTTTTTACCTTATTATAGTGGAAAATTTCAAACTGGCATAAAATAGAACCCCTGATACCTATTACTCAGCTTCAGTAATTTTACTGACTTAAATTCTACTTCAGTGCATGCTTCCGATGTTCATTAGTATTTCCTGCATCGCTAGGTCTCCTTACCAGGGGACTTTTCCTTAAGATTCAACTTTAATTTTACTTTTCTTATTCTCCCCAGCCCCCATCTCTTCAAATTAAATACCTCTAAAAGCAGTAAACCCTCTTTTTGGTTTGATGCATCTTAGTTAGCGCTTTTAGACAGCATTAAGTGGCTTCTAAAATGCAGAATGACATGCCTACAGCTGTTTCTTTCTGCCAAGTCCGTAATTCTGCCTTTTGTGCCGGTTAAGCTCTCAAATCCCCTAACCCCAGCTCGGTTTTTTCCAAGGCCCTGCTTCCCCAGGCTTATTAGCATTGTTATGTTGGATTCCAACAGATTCTAGGGATTTTGCTGTTGTTCCTCTTACACCTTCTTTTCACATTATTTTTCTGTCACCACTGTTATTTGCTGTATAATAGAGTTCAATTATGCACCTACAGTATTTGGGCAAGTGGGCCCAAGCAAAGAGTTTCTCATTGAGGTGGGGTTGAAGTCACTGCTGTGTCCCTGCGTTACAACCTATTGTCCCTTATCGGGCACAGATTAGGTATTCCTTTAAAGCTCACTGAGAAAATGTCTTTATTTCCGGTCCTAGGTCTGAAAGCTGCCATCTGTATTTTTGTGGTAAGAGCTTCCAACTGGGAGAAGGGAGGTGGGAATTTGAAATGATTCATCCCACCTGTAAGTATATGTTAATGTCTGTTTTCTCTTCTATACTATACACTCGATGAGGGCAGGGACTCTCCGCTGTCGTGTCCCCACTACTTAGCGCCATCCTGGCACATAACGCATGCTCAATAGACTTTTGTTTAATCTGCTTGGATGACACCTGCTTCCTACAATTATCGTACATATTAAATGAGATATTGAGAGTAATCATTACTTTGATAAATGGTAACTGTTATCCCTATTATGAAACAAATAAAACCCAGCCTTGGGTGGTGTGCCTTGCTTCTCTGGGAAATGGGGGTAATAATACCCCTTTAGGAGGGTTAATTAAATAAGGGCATGTGTGGAAAGTACTTTGCTCAGTGCTTGAAAGGTAGTGCACAGTAAGTGACAAGTACACAAACTAGATCTACTTTTTCTACCTTTCAGCACCGTTTGCGGTTATTATATTTATTTGCCTTCTTATGATGAGGTTATAGTTTCACCTTATTCTTCATGTTTTTCCCTAAAATTTAGTGAAGCCCTAAAAAAAAAAAAAGTGCCAGGCACTTTTTCATTAAATCATGGCCAATATCATGAACAGTCTGATTCGCTTTTTCTGGATGCTTCTCTGCTCAACATTGTAACTAAAATGTAGAGTTTCTCCAAGTGCTAGGTTATACTCCGAACAAGCACTCAGCATCATGGGACATTTCTGAATGTTTCCAGGAGGAATACAAGTAGGCAAATTGCTTTCCTGAAAGAACTCACTTTGCAGTTGCTTCAGGGCAGGCTGTCCTTAGCGGTGATGTGGAGTCCACACGGGAGCTGGTTCTACAGGGCTAGATAGGTCATATGAGTGGTTAAGCGGCTCGGATGCTGAATATACTTCTGTTTATGTCACAAATCCTTAGCATTTGCCAAATCTGCTACCAGGGAGTCCCTCTTTAATATACCTGATAAAATTCTGTCCAAACTCAATACTTTCTCCTGTGCCTTTAAAAAAAAAAAAAAAAAGAACTCTAGGTATTGAATACTTTGGGGTGTCACAGCTGAGAGGGGGTGGTATTTATACCTGGTGGGCAGAAATCAGAGATGCTGTCACATCCTGCATGCCCAGGACCACCCACGACAAAGAATTATCCAGCTCAAAATGTTGAGATGGCCGAAGTTAAAAAACCCTGATCTAGAACAATTTTCTCACTTTGTTTGTAATTTTTCCTCCTTCTATAACGAAAATTATTCTGAACTCTCTCCCAGATTTTACCCAGATTATTGGAAGGGATTATCCCATCTCCAAACACAGTTCTTGCACACATACTCCACCCAGCCAGTCCTTCATCCACGCTCTCTGATCTTTCATGGGTGAGGCATCCACTTGAATTCTGAGAATGGACCAAAGAACCGCATTTGTAAACATTTGAAACTGCTTCCCAGCCACTTTCCTTGATCTTTCAGAACCTTAAACCTATTAGAGCACCAGGGTGATTCTGTTGGTTAAGTGTCCGACTCTTGATTCATTCAGTTCATGATTTCACAGTTCATGGGATCAAGCCCCACTTCAGGCTTTGCACTGACATCATGGAACCTGCTTGGATTCTCTCTCTCTCTCTCTCTCTGCTTTTCTCTCCTCCCTCCCCTCCTTAAACCTATTAATTAAAAAAAAAAAGTCATTCTGTGTTCTCAGCTGTCAGAGTTTATTGAAATCTTCTTGAAATCTTTTCCTTTGTCTCTAGCAGTTTCTTAGAGCCTTGGGTCAAAGATTACCCAAGCTGTAGAGAATATTTGGGAGAGAAATTGGCAGGAACTTTGGTGTGGTGCTTGCCACATCTCTGTTCCAGTGAAGAGGCTGTTATTACAGTATTAGAGTCTACACAAAGATTTAGAATTTCACCTTTCCAGCATTTATTCAAATTTTAATTAACAAAATTAATTAATGTTAAAATTTGCTATTTGCTTAGAGATCATAAGCTCCTTTGGGCCTCTAAATTATAACTTTCAAAGAATTAAAAACATGACTTTCATGTAAATATATAGTGGACACATGTGAAAGATTTTAATCAACTTGTAATTGATAAAGGAACCAGTAAGATGCTATGACTGGCTTAGAGGACACTTTGAAGAGCAGACATTTGGGGCGCTTGGGGGGCTCAGTCAGTTATGCATTTGACTTCGGCTCAGGTCATGATCTCACAGTTTGTGGGTTTGAGCCCCACGTTGAGCCCTGTGCTGACTGCCAGCTCAGAGCCTGGAGTCTGTTTCGGATTCTGTGTCTCCCTCTCTCTCTGACCCTCCCCTGCTCATGCTGTCTCTCTCTGTCTCTCTCAGAAATAATTAAAACATTAAAAAATTTTTTTAAAAAAAGAACAGACATTTTTACAGGCAATCAAGTGTGCTGAAATGAATATTTGCCAGTAGTTGCAAAACGTCGCTGGGCACTGATATGTTGTGTTTAGTATCATCTTGTCTACAGGGCAGAAATAAAATTATCTTTTCATGAAGAACATTCACTTGCACTATTATCAGTGTTCTACAATTTAACTTCTATGGTTACAGATTTGTAATATGGCCTAGTCCATAGAAATACAAATAAAGGCATCGGCCTCTATAGAATCCATGAATTCCTTGAAGGTCCCTTAAATCATGCCCCTCACTACATTGACAAAATGCCAGTCATCTGTTTTGCCAATTTCCAAGTGTTGGACAATTTCTTCTGCAAGGAAGAGATTGGAATATGTCCTGAACATATTTTTTTTTCTGGCGTGAATCCTTGCAAATCCCTGGGGTATAATATGTAAGTATCTGTGGGATGAACATTTAGCTTGTGGATCCTACAGTCCCACTCTCCTAATCTATGAAATTGGAAATGAAAAGGGGGATGGGGTGAGAGAGATTTTGACAGAGAAATAGAAAGAGCAGATACAGGGGTGCCTGGGTGGCTCAGTCAGGTCATTATCTCACAGTTGGTGGGATCGAGCCCTGTGTCAGGCTCCGCGCTGAGCATGGATTCTCTCTTTCTCCTTCTGTCCCTCTCCCCTGTTCAAGTGCTCTCTCGCTCTCTCTCGCTCTCTCTCTCTCTCAAAAAAAAAAAAGCGGATAAAATAACTACCATTTATTGTCTACTCTATGCCAAGTATGTTATATATGTCAGCTCATTCACAAAACTCCTATTTTGTAGGTGAGGACACTGAAGTTCACAGAGGTTAAGTAGCTTATTCAAGGGTATACGGTGAACATGCTTATTGATTTGGTGGATGTCATGCCTCATGTTCTCTCTAAAGGAGTGAGCTCTGGGAGGGCAAGGGTTTACCCCTTTGTTTTATTCTCTGCCATATCTTTGCTCAGTCTCTCCCCCAGAAGGAGCTTAGTCAATATCCGTTGAATGCATAGATAAGCGATATATGAGCGAATAAAAGAATGAACAAGTGAATGAAAGAGCAGAGTAGGGACTCATTCCCATATCTGTTCAACCTCCACATCCCATACGTCCTCCACTACATCACAAAAAATAGCTGTCTTCTTCACTCTTTGGAATAAGTAGCTGTATGGAACTAAACATTTTTTAAGCTTATTTATATCGAGAGAGAGAGAGAGAACACGCGTGCATGAACAGATATTTATATAGGCAATCAGGAATGCAGAGACAGAGAGAGAGAGAGAGAGGATCCCAAGCAGGGCTTGAACTCCTGAACTGTGAGATCATGACCTGAGCTGAAATCAAGAGTTGGATGCTTAATCGCCTGAACCACCCAGGTGCCCCAGAGCTATAATTTTTATATTGTATTTCATAGTTTTTATTTTATTTTGTTTTATGTTTTCCAGTTTTACTAAGGAAATTCTTTTTCCTTATGATGAGAACTTTTAATCTATTCACTTGGCAACTTGCAAAATACACAAAACAGTATTGTTGACTGTACATTACATCCCCAGAATTAATTTATCTCATAAATGAAAGTTGGTGCCTTTTGAGCATCTTTCCCCTTTCCCCCTCCCCAACCTCGGTCCCTGGCCACAACAGATCTGATCTCTATTTCTATAAGTTGGTTTTACTAGATTTCATACATAACTGAGATCAGAGAGTATTTGTTTTTTCTCTTCTCTGACTTATTTCACTTGGCTTAATGCCTTCAAGGTTTGGTGGGACTATAATTTAACATTTTAGTTGCTTTGGCAAAAAAGAGTGTTTTAATTAGCAGACAGTTTATTGTGCTTAAAATAAGTATCTGATTACAGCTTCTGTCGCAGATAAAGTATAGAGCAAATGGGAATGATTTTTTTAAAGTCTCACAATGAGGAAAATATGCAAGAGGTAAATAAGAGGAGAGATAGTATTTGATAAAAGTTTTATTTTTTTCCCCCACAAGAATGTTCTGGATCAAAGGAAGTGGAATCTCTAGTTCCTGACCTACATGGTAGGTGCTGTGTGAAAATTAGTGAACGAGTGACTAACAAATGCCTTAACACATGCTTTCAGATGATGGGCAGAGAAGGGCAAATTCTTAGAAGGAAGTAATAATAGCAATTATTTCCAGAGGGGTAAAACACTTCTTAGCATAGATATCGGTTTTACTGTTGTGTACATTACTGGTCCCCGGGTGAACCTTTTAGGGCATATGATAAAAACTGACAACTATAGAAACAGAAGTTGTGGAACTTTCTTGACTACCTCCTTCCTCAATCTCAGTCCAAGCATTTAGATGAAGGCATCTAGCCCTCCTTGAGAAAGTGAGATCAAGTATCCTAATGCATTGTAATTCTCTGTCCTGTGCTGCTCATTTCTTCCCATACGGTTACCAAAGGCAAATTATGAAGCCCTGAGTTAGTGCACATTAAAAATGATGTCGGTACAGATGAAAGCCAGCCCTAGGGATGAAGCATTTATTTGAAACCAATTTGAAGATAGATTCAGCACATAAAATATAAAACCACCCCACGCCTGCCCCCAGTAAGTGTGATGGGATTTTCCAAATTCCCAGGTTCAGAATCCAAGCTCAGAATCCAAGCGCTGAGACACTGGCTTCGGCCCTGGTTCGGCCTCTGCTCTGTCTTTCCTCTTCTTTGTCCAAACTGGGTTGAAGTTTTTTTCCTCTGCCTTTGAATTCGTACACAATGGGCTTGATGAATGAATTACAAATCTTACCTGAAGGTTCTTGAAGTTTAAGAAGAATGGTTTTCTTTTGCTTTTGGTTATTATAAACATCAGCAGTGCTATTTTTGGTTTCTAAGCCCAGAGGCAAGGAGAGAAATAGGAAGATGAACGGGAAAGCATGAGGTAAAACGTTTATGGGAGAACTCTGGCTCTCATGAAGCCATTCCTTTGAAAACTAGTGGAATTTCTATTTGGAACAATCAATTTCTCTCTCTATCTCTCTTTCTCTCTGTCTCTCTTTCTCTTTCCCCACAACCCCCACTTCCTGCCCCTGCTTAACTTCTCCCTTTCCCCTTATCTGTCTCTTACACAAATTTCAGTCTTACGTCAGGGCAGCGATATTGAAATGACACAAACTTGTTTCCTAAAGGGTCATACGCTGCCATGTTTGTTAGTCATATAAACACATTATGGGGGGGGGGCATAGTTATTTATGGTAGAAAATGTCATATTAATTAGAATAATATACTCACTAGCCTATTTTATTTCAGTCTATTCTGATTCAGAGAAGAATATATAAAGTCCTTTATAAGGAACGGCTTGTCAAAGATTAAGGATTGTTGAATGGCCAAGTGTTGACAACAATTGTACTCTGACAACAATTAATCTCAGCACTTCATTTCCAATGCCACATAGCCCTGATAATTTCTATGGAAACTTAAGTTCCTTATCCCATCCTGTTGTCATTTTTCCTTTATTACGGTTCATTATTTAAACCAGTGTTATCCGTTAGAACTTCCTGTGCTGATGAAAATGTCCCTGATCTCCAGGGTCCGAAATGGTAGCCTCTAGCCTTATATGGTCACTGAGCAAGCTATTAGACCAATAAGGAATGTGAAGCCCAGGGCAGTTATGTGACTTCCCAGGGACCACACTGGCAGTTAACGACAGAACCTGAATGAATCTCCTGGCTCTCTCTAGGCTGCTACGCTGCCTCATGTTTAGATTTCATTTGGGCGGGGAAAAATGAGGGGCGATTTCAGAAAAGAAGACCAAATTTTTACACCTCATGACTGGGTGGAAAACTGGGAATAATATTACCTTTTCTAGCCAGAGAAATTCAGTTGTGCTAGATAGAGGGATGGTAGCATTAGGACTCCAAGCTGAGTTGAACAGAGTACATCATTAAGTCCCATGTCACTATCTGCCTAAGGCTGCTCAGAACAGATCTGAGTATTGAGTTCTATGTTTATTACCTATTCATTCACTTATTGAACACCTACAACAGGCCACATAGAGAAGGTGCTGGATGGTGGGGGGAAGGGTAGGGAAATGGATAAAACAGTTGAAGCATTCATTCAGTGCCTATAGGAAGACAGATGGCCAACCATTTCAATGTGGTGCTAGAGCGCCACACTACATTGTCAATCAGGGGAGCCCAGGACGGGAAGTTTTATGTTATCTTCTGGTACACTGTTTTGTTAGGGCAACGGTGGGCTCTGGAAGCCAGCTCTGGGTTTAAATTCACTGTTTCGTTTCATACCTCTGTGACCTCGGGCAAGTTACTGAACCTGTCTTTAGCCTTATCTTTAAGATAGAGATAATCCACAGTCTTTGTTGCTAAGATTATACAAAATAATGCACTTAAAACACCCGACATAGTGCTCTGTTCAACAGAAGGAACATTCATTAAGTGTTAACACTCATGTCTACTACTGTTGTCGTTATTTTTACTGTTACTACTAGGAATAAACACGAGCCCAGTGAGGCATGATTGTCTTTATTTTTCAGACAAGGAAACTGAAGCTTGGGAGATTAAGCAGCCAAAGTCACAGAGATAAAAAGGGACAGGGCCAAAATTTTAGGCAGGTCAGAGCTGGCTGCTGTCAGGACGGGAGGGCTCCCTCTGGGCCCAGGCCTGAGAGGACTGCCTTTGAACAGAAGTGTTGGGGGGGGGGGTGCGGTGTCTAGAGGTGTTGAGGCAGAGGCCCCTGACCAGGAGGGGCTTCAGAAAGGAAACCTCAGGCCTGATTAGAAGACTTAAACTACCGCCTAAACTGGCCACACCTGCAGTGTCATTTTCAGAAATTTCCTGAACTAACATTTGTTGTCCTAGAAACACACACATTCAAGATCAATTTAAAGTTTAAGATCAATTTAAAGTTTAAATCAAACAAACAATGCTCCTTCCAGCACGGGTTTTATGATAGATTCTGGGGGAAGTGAGAGCTAAGGACCCATTCTTCCATCCATTCATGTCACAAACATTAAACGCCTACTGTGTGCTAACACCATACTGAGGGTGATTTTCTTCCATAAATCTTACCTTTCCTACCAGAGGGTATTCTCAATTGAAGACAGGAAGTGGTGAGTGAGGCGTGAGATGCCGTTGGTGAGAGCAGGTAGGGGAGGGAGTGAGTACTGAGGGCAGGTTCCCCTCAGCTTGGCTGCGCCGCGAGGAGAGGATGTCCGGGGACTCTCCGCCCCTCATCTGAGAAGAGTAATTACATCCTGCCTCGTGCTACAGCGGATGCCTAGATATCTAGATGAGAGCAATGACAGCTTTAGGCGGGTTTTCCAGGCTTTTGTGATCGGTATTATAGTAGGGAACCAAATGATCTGGATTTGGTTTTGTTTGGGTAAATGAGAACCGAAGTCCGTTGGGGGTCAGCCATATAAGATCTGAGACTGGGGGCGGGAGTCAACCGAGGCTCGTCTGAGAGAGGAGGAGTTTTTAGCCGGGCGGCTGCATTCCAAGGAGAGGTTCAGTCTAGGTGAAGGAGGCGTGGGGACTGTGCGCAGGGCGTGCGCGGCTGTGCGGGACTCCCGCCTCGGGAAATGCGCGCAGCCCTGGGCCGGGTGGGCGCCTCGGGGGCGTCGCGGGGAAGCCGCCCTGGCGACCCAGCGCGGAGCGCGTCCTGAACCCCAGGCTTAGTTAGCGACCTTTAAAACCCCGAGCCCT
>NW_027551568.1:11724723-11820500 GCF_008692635.1 Crocuta crocuta | reverse complement strand
CGAGCGCACCACCCCCTTCCAGAAAGCCGGGGACAGGAAATCCTGCAAGGAGGGGCTCGCCCTGCGCCCCTCTCCTCCCGTCGGCCCCGCGGCAGGTAGTAGGAGCTCCCCGAGAGCAGCCTGGACGCCAGGGGGCTCGGGTGCGGGGCCAGCGGGAGTTCCGGACAGAGGGTGGACGCGCGCAAACTTTGCCGGCTGCCGAGTAGCTGCTTGGTGGGTCTTCTTTCCATCCACCGGAAGGGAGCCGGCGGCTGTGGCTCACCGGGTTGCAGGGCACACGCCAGCGGGACCGGGACCCCCGAGGCCGTGGGTTCGCTCTCGGAGAGGGCGGAGGACCGAGGGGAGGCTCGCCAGGGGTTTGGGGAACTGTTCTGCAGCGCGTGGAGGGCTGGGGGTGGCCCGGAGGTCGCGGGGCGCCGAGCCTTCCTTGCTGGGGATGGAAAGGGGTCACCTCCCTCTGGTCTTCCAAATGGAGTACGCGGTGCAATGGACCATAGCGGGAGGGGGACCCTAGGGGAGCAATGGGAGGCCGCTTCCCTCGTCCACGGGAGAGCCCCCTGCCTCCTTGGGTGCACAGCTTGGGCACCTCCGGCGTTTGCGGGGTGGAGAGCTGGGGGCTCCGGGCTCCGGGCGCACCTCGCCAGTACGGCGCCGGCTGGGACAACAAAGAGAAACACGGACAGAGGAGAGAGCTTCGCGGTGCAAGCGAGGTGGTGGCCCGAGGTCAGTTTCCCCGAAAGCCCGCGCCGAGAGGGAGGGGATCCGATGGGGTGGCACACCGCTCCGGGCCCCTTCCTCCCCGACGACCCCGACGCAGCCTTCCCGCGGCGGCGGCGGGGAACCCGCGCGGAAGCGCTCCCAAAGCCAAGTTACTCCGGCAACCCCCTCCCCCAAGCGGCGGCGGATTCCTCGAGTCTCCTCGCTTCCCGCGCCTGCCCTGCAGCCCGTTCTTTTGTGTCCCGCAGCCCGGGACAGCCTCCTGCCGCGGAGGGGGAGAGGGCGGGAGGGGGTCCGGCCTGGCGGTGGGTGGAGAGCGAGACGGGCCAGCCGGCGCCCCAGGCTTCCTGCAGCAACAGGTCCAGCCTGCAGCCCCAGGCGTGTGGCCCCAGGCGCCGGCCGACCCTTCTCCCGCCCGGACTCCCGGATCCGGAGAGGTTTTCCAGGCTGCCTGTGGGCAGCGGCTGACCTTTGTGAAGACACGCAGGTGAATGACTGGGGTCCTTGAACGCGCCCCTCTGGAGACTCAAACATCTGCTTTTGTATGTTCGGTTGAACCTTATGAAACTGAGCCGTTTTTGTGGCTCAAAGCCCTTCTCACTCTTTTGTGAGTTTCCTCAGAGCTGTCCTGTCCATCAGGGCGAGCCCAAGGTCACGGTGGAGTGTGGGGGATTGACCCCGGGCAATGGCAGTAGGGACCCTTTATTGATAGCAGCTGTGTGCCTGGGGCTGGACCCGTTCCGGGTCTAACCCTCCAACACTATTCAACACCCCACTTTACAGACAGCGAAGGAAAGCACAGAGAATGTAAGTAACTCACATCACAGGGTTAATGAGTGGGAATAGAGGCTCCTGCCTTGTCTCAAGTAAGGCCTCTTATCACTTCAGCAACGGCCTTTAGTTTCATTTTGCTTTCTTAATATGCCCCATAAATTTCATTTTTTTTAAATGAACTTCCTTATGATTTCCGCACTGGACTATTTCTGTGCATTCCAGCACCGTGAAGCAAACAAGTGTATCAACGGACAAGTGTATGTAAATAATAAGGCTTTAAACCAAATATTATTTTATTGGTACCATTTCAAATATAAAGGGATAAAGTTTTTCAGGGGACCAAGAGCTACTGCAGATTTGTCAAGGGGCGGGATGCTTTGTTACAAGTGATAGAAGCCCACTCTGGGTAATTTTAGCAGAAATGGGACTTTGGACTGGGTAGCTTAGAGAAGTGACAAGGAGGCTGGCTAGCCGGGCTCAGGAGCTCATGTGGGACATACAACAGGACCCCTGATTGGTGTGTGGCCATAGCTGCCACCGCAAGGTTCTGGATATGGCCGCTGATGCTATGCCGTCATTGCTAGAATGAATTAGAAACTGCCCCCGCGTCAGTCTGGGCTCCCCACACACACCCAGCAGTAAGCATCTGCTTGGTGAGTCTGAGGCACCCCCCAGGGCACAATTTGGGCACCTCAGCCTGACCTCACCGTGAAACCCTGGGGTGTTGCCCACAGGACTCACAAAGGTGGGCTCAGAAGTTGAGCTGGTCTCATCCCTCCCCCAAATCCCAGGTGACCAATCCCCACTACAAAGCTCCTTTGGAAGGAAGCTCCATCAAAAGAAGGAGAAAGGAAGGTGGATGGTCACCACAGTTGCTTTTCAAATAGTGTTTGTGGAAGTGCCATTCCCTGGGCTCCAAGGTCACAGTCATGTGAAATATTTGCTCAAAATTCACATTCTTGGGCCCCCTTTCCAGTTTGAACTCAGTGCATTTGGAGTGGCCACCAGGAATCTGCACCCCATAAATCAGGAAAACGGTGAGATCAACTTCTTGATTGGTCTAGTGCCTGTGTGAGGAGATAGCCCCCGAGGGAACAGTTTCCAAGGCTTGCAAAGTTGAGGGTCCCAGCAGAAGGCATGGCCCTAGGATGGTAGACCAGTTCTCTGCCATGGGTAAACCCAGCAAGGAGACAGTCTGCTGCCTGTATTGTGGGAATAGCGACAAACAGTCCGACACCTCCCTTCCAGAGGCTACGGGACTGCTAATAAACACTTGATACAATTTTGAAATAGGTAAAAATGACCATTTCCTGTCAGTTCTCCCTCTACCCCTCACCATTGGATTTCAGCAATCCGTACTGAGTGCCTACTGTGTGCCTGACTCGGGGGTACAGAGATGAGTAAATCAGGGACCCCACACAGCAGCTGGGATGGATCAGCTCAATGCAATATAAGAAGGGCATTTGGGGACAGCGTCTTTGCAAAGTGGCATGAGTTACCCAGGCGAGGGAGCACTCAGGAACACTGCTGGTTCTCAAACTTCAGTTGTGTTGAGAATCAGTCACCAGGAAGAGTGTTAGAAGTGCACGTTAATGGGTCCCATCCCCCCAAATTAGGTCCAATAATTAGCATTTTAAATAAATACCCCATTTTATGGGAATGCTGATCTTGGGCCGGGAGAGCTGGCCTCAGTGTGTGGGGGACAGTTAGGAGCTGCCCTGAGGTGCTCTGGCTGCCCCGTGAGCTTCACAGGTGAGGACCCAGGTGAGATGTCTTTCAGCTCAACTTTTACTAATTATCTAGTTTTCCTAAGTAGTGAGATTTTAATATTTTCTTCACATTTACCCCACAAGTGAGAGGGACAGCACGACGCTTTGGAGCAAGGGGTGAAGAAATCTGGACCGGGAGCCGCAGGCCCTGGCTGGCTGGCTTGGCACTTCCAGCAGTGCGTGGGGCTGCGTTTCCTGTGGGATTCGCCTTCCCCTGCTTTTTCACGAGGAAGCCTGGAACGGTTTCTTCCAGGCTTTTCCTCGGGCCTCCTGCCGTCTCTCTCCTGCGGCGCTGCTCTCCAGCCCTGGCCGAGGCTGCGTGGGGGCCTCGCAGGAAGTCTGCCTTTCTTAGCAGCTGAGCCTCTAATCCTTCCAGCTGCTGTGCTCCCTGACCGTCCGTTAGCAGCAAACAAGATAAGATGGGCGTGTGGGGAGTGTGTGTGCTGTGGGTAACGTATATGGTATTTGTGTGACAGTGTGTGCTGTGTGTAAGTTCTGTGTATGTGTGGAGTGTGTTCGTGTGTGTGGTATGTGCATGTGTGGTGTATGCATGTGTGGTGCAGGTTAGTGTGTGGTATATATGTGGTGTGTTTGTATGTGTGGTTTGTGTATCTATGGTATGTGTGGATGTGTGTGGTGTGTGCTAGTGTGTGTACTGTGGTGTGTGTTCGTGTGTATGATGTGTGCTAGTGTATGTGTGTTACGTACTAGTGTGTGTGGTGTGTGTGTGATGTGTGTATGTGTGGTATGTGCTGGTGCGTGAATGTGTGTTGTGTGTATGTAGAGTATGTGCTGGTGTGGTGTGTGTGTGTGTATGTGTGTATGGTTTGTGCGGTATGTGCTAGTACGTGTGGTATGTGCTACTATGGGGTGGTGTGTTTGTGTATGTGTGTGGTATGTGCCAGTGTGTGTGGTGTGTTAGTGTGTGTGCACATCCCTGGGCCCCCCCCCACCCCCAACGGTCTGAAGGACAGCGGCTACCCTGAATAACACACACGGTCTCCCCTCACCTCTCTCTCCTGCCCGGAGCAGCCCCGGAGACCCACCCAGAGAGGCCTGCAGAGGCCAGCTTGCTTTGTTTCTTCCCGATTTGTCCTGTCTGGAAACGATGGGAAGATGGCACAGAGCAGGCCCGGGTTTGAGTGTGCACCCTGGTGACTTCCGGTCAGGACCAGGGAAAGCTACAGCTTGTAGAGCCAAGGACAGGGTGTCTGCAGCAGCCAGGCCTGGAAGGGATGGTGGAAAGTCACTGGGGTCCTGGTGGTAGCCGTGGGTGCGATAGAGTGTGGTCTCCGGAAGCCCATAGGGGGTTAATGCGGTTGACGCTGGGAGCCGGAGAGGCTCTGAGCAGCCCCTGATTAGATAGAGAGAGAGAGTTCAGGGTCATTCTGTTGGGAGCTCTGTGCAGAAGCAACTGGAATGGGACAGGACTTAGAAGATGAGGCAACATCCAGAGGATTAAATACGAATTAACATCTTCACTCAGATAACTCCTGAAATCCCACGTCTCGTCTGGAGCTTTCTTCGACTTGGTGGAATGCAGGCAGCGGGCCCTCCGGCCCCTTGCTCAACGTGTCACTGTCTGGACCCCTCTTCCACCCTCTCGCAGTGTTTCAGGAGCACCCTGCCCTTACTCTGAAAGTTACTGAGTGTGTATCTCATGTATGAAATGGTATACAATCAGGGTGTTCCTGACCCCAGGACAGCATCCCAGATCTTCTGGTAGGTTCTGTCCCAGTGCACCTAGTTCCTCGCAGTGGCACCAGCAACGCCGTCATTTTGACCTACTTAGTTTTTTATCCTGCAGCACGTACTGAGCCCTGACTGTGAGCCCTGTCCTGCATTCAGTGTTGGGGACAGAAAAACAAAGGGACAGGGTCGACTTTGGAGAGCTTCTAGGTCTCTTGCCCTCACCAGACACTGGCTTGGCAGCTGCTTCTAACCTTCTTGTTTATTTCTCTCGGCTGCTCTTGGGGTGGGTGCCCTGTCTCTCATCACTGGGACCCATAACTTCTAGGTAGTGACTTGAGGGTGGAGGTTTCCATCAGGATTACCCAGGTGGATGTGTTAGAAAGATAGATTCCAGTGTTACGCAGCCTGAGAAAGTTTGGATCCTGTCCGTGAGGCCTTCTAGTTTGGGCTGAGGGTGAGGCGGAGAGGGGATGCCTGAAACAAGGTCAGTGAGCAAACAAGTAGAATAAAAGGCAGATAAGATAAATCCCCAGACGTAGGACGGCAACACCAGCTTGGAGAAAAACCGTCTATGACAGGAGGTCTCTGGGCCCCTGCGGGGAACATGAGACAGAGGGCCCTGTCGGAAGGGTGTCCTGGTGTCTTGCTGAGAGCTTGGACAAAGTACCAGTTTTGAACTGTGGCCCCCCATTAGAACAGCCGTGACCTTGGGCAAGCCCCTGGGAAGTCCTCTCTGTGGTTCTTTCCTGATCTGTAAATGGGGTCCAGGCAGCACAGCATGTAGAACATTGTCCAGAACGTAGTTCAGTGCTTAAGTTCCTAAGCCTTCTCTACACCATAAGGTGTTTCCTGAACCCTTAAAGGTCTGCGTTCTGCGTCTGGCGCCTGGGGAGGGACCTTCCCGCTTGCTTGCCCGGCGGCGCTAAGCAAGCTCGGCGTTTGCCTCCCACGCAGCGGATTAGGCGGAGGGCTGGCTCTCAAGCTTTGCAGGGAGGCTCCTGGGGCGGGCAGGCCGCATGCCGCGTCACTGCTGCCCTTGTCTCCCACCAGGGATGGTGCCTTGAGCCACGGAGCCGAACACACCCGCAGCAGGCCCTTGGACGTGGCGGTTCACTGCATGCCGGCCCGGCCGGGAAAAGAAGGACTCCGCACACGCCGGGCTCCCGCACCCTTCCCGCAGAGGAATAGGAACGCGGGCTCCCTGCTCACCCAAGGTTTCCAGAACCTCTGCGACAGGAGGCCACCAGCTCTACCTCATGCGTGGGGGACCTTGCTAGCGATGGCCCTGCTGCTCGGCTTCCTGCTGCTGCTGCTGGAGCTCTGCGGGAATACCCTCTCCGTGGGGTCAAGGTCATCCACAAAGGGGACTGAGGTCTTGGAATTTGAATTGCCTGCCGAGAACTATGAGACCAAAGACTCCTACAAAGCTGGGCCCATCGGCGGTCTCTTTCAAATCGTGCACGTCTTCCTGCGCGTGGTGCAGCCCAACGATTTCCCCGAAGGTGAGTGCCCATTGCGTGTCCCCAGACACGCTGCCGTGCGCACACATGATATTGTTCGTTAATAACGACACAGTAAATATGTCTTATACACTGCAATTTAATGCATGCGATTCAAAGTGATTGGACTGCACAGGAGCTGAAAGTTTTGAGACAGAAGTGAAGAAAACTTGCACCAGGTTAATAGACTGCCAGGAATGTGATTATAAGAAATGAAATCAAAGTATGTTGCTAAGTTGGTTTTCCAGTTCTTTTTTTTTAATTTTTTAAATGTTTTTTTATTTATTTCTGAGAAAGAGAGAGAGAGAGACAGACAGACAGACAGCGTGAGCAGGGGAGGGTCAGAGAGAGAGGGAGACACAGAATCTGAAGCAGGCTCCAGGCTCTGAGCTGTCAGCACAGAGCCCTGCACGGGGCTCGAACCCACTAACCAGAATCCGGAGATCATGACCTGAGCTCAGGTCGGACGCTTAACCGACTGAGCCACCCAGGCGCCCTGGTTTTCCAATTCTTGATCTTTCTTCCCTCCCTCTTTTTATTCCCCCCTGGTTAGAGCAATGAATGACTTACTCTCAAGTGCAAACCAAAGGTAAAAATGAGGGTAAAAATGCAAATTCTTTGACATCAAATAAGTTAATAATTAACTCTGGTGGCTAGACCAGCACTTACAAATTGACCTCTCCTCCACCCACCACAAAGTGCAATTTCAAACTGCTTCCAACAAAGGCAGGCCTGACCCAGTGTGTTTACCTGAGTAACTGTTTACGGCAGTTCCAAGACTTGAAGTGTGAGGAAGGGAGGGATGGCCCCTTGTTGGAACCTTGATGGCGTGGTGCCTGACTCTTGGGGAGGATCGCTGTGTTTGCCCTACTCTCTGTACTTAGAAATCCACGGGTATGTGTTTTCAGCAAGGAGATTATGAAAATTTAAATGATCTGTGGGAGGTATGTGCTATTAGGGTTTGGAAGTCTAAATATTTATTGACTTAATATTAGATCTCTTCTAGGCTTGTTTTTTAACTAAGAAGATTTGAACAATATTATTGATTACCATAATATACAGATGGTAAAATTTGTAGTAATCATTATCATCTTCCTTAGCTGGTCAGCTGTTTATAAGAGGATTGTGTGTGTGTGTGTGTGTGTGTGTGTGTGTGTGTGTAAGAGACGGAGAGGTGGAGAGCAGGAAAGAGAGAAAGAGAATGTATTTAGTGAACTTTAACACTTGTTTGTATTATGGGCAGTTGATAGATTTTCATTAAGACACATTTATATTGAAACTGTTCTGCATTGGGGCACCTGGGTGGCTCAGTCAGTTAAGCGTCCGACTTTAGCTCAGGTCATGATCTCACTGTTCACAATTGCCAGCCCTGCGTTGCGCTGTGCACTGATAGCTCACAGCCTGGAGCCTGCTTTGGATTCTCTGTCTCTCTCTCTGTCTCTCTCTCTCTCTCTCTCTCACTCTTCCCCCTAACCCCCCACTCAGTGCTCTCTCTCTCTCTCTTCCCCCCTTAAAGATAAATACAAACATTAAACACTTTTTAAATAAAAAAATAAATTGTTTCGCATTTGTCTTAAATTAAGCTACTAAAATGGTTTGAAGTGTAGTTCTTAATTTTTTGTTAGTCTAAGTTTTAATTCAATAAAACAAATCACTCTGGACCCTGTTGTCATTGAAGAGAATCCTGAACAAATACTACTTATTATTTATGTCCCTGCTTAAGAGACTAAATCTGGAAACCCAAAAGACAGAAGTAGAAAATAAACCGTTTATTTATTAATGTTGGATACAAATTCACTATTCTTAGTAGATAGCTTTTCATTTATTTGTAAAGTTAGTGTAAATATTATTGAATAAACTAACACCTACTAGTGTTTTTAATCTTAGCTTCTTTGTTTTTTATGCAAAAGGAATAAAATTCATTTGTTTCATTTGAATTTATAATGACATCTTCAAAAAGATTGTGAAGCATCCATGTGTTATTAAGGCATATAATGTAATTAGTTAATCCTATAATCTCTTTCCATATGTTGCTTTATTTTGCTTCCTCTAGATTTCATAGGAAGGCTTCCTCACACTTAGTTTATAAGAGAAAACCATATTTTTTAAAGTCTTCATTCAAGCGATCAGTTCAAAAGGCATTTACTTCTACTGCATTCTAAGATTTTGAATTCCAGCATCATTATTAGTCTAGAAGGAGGCGTCTGAAGAATTAAATCCTGCTGTAATCTGAGGGTGTTAGCCTTGCTTGTCCCTTGACCTTCATCAATACTTATTACTTTGGAAGAAGACATTCCCAAAAGTCTCAACAGGAGATCAGAGCAGACCAGCAGTGCCCCTTTAAAAAACAAAACAAAACAAAACAAAACAAACAAAAAAACCCCAACTCATTAGGTTGCTTAAAGAATATTATATTGAATTTCACAGGTGACATTATGGGATGTTGGTTTTTTCCCCACCACCCCATTATTTAATTTTTTTCATCTAGTTACTAGATTTCATAGTGGTCTCAAAGTGCTCTTTAGGAACTTTGTCACATAAAGCACAAATACAAGACACATTTTGTCCTGCCGGGACCAGTGCATTGCATGAGCACCAGATCATAAGCAGATGTCTTCATAATTGAAGATACAAGACAACAACAATGAGAGAGAGGAGAGATAGAGAGAAATGGAATCCTGTTTAGTAGCTTACCCGACGTAAAGCATTAACCAAAACAGATGACTTCAGGACAGATCCTCTACAAAGTAACATCCTTGCAGAAGAAATTATCACCTAGATATACTCTTTCATTTGGAAGAGTAGAGTGATTTAAAAAAAAATTTTTTTAATGTTTATTTATTTTCGAGAGATATAGAGAGCACGAGCAGGGGAGGGGCAGAGAGAGAGGGAGACACAGAACCTGAAGCAGGCTCCAAGCTCTGAGCTGTCAGCACAGAGCCCGACGTAGGGCTTGAATTCGCAAACCTTGAGATCATGATCTGAGTCAAGGTTGGACGCTTAACCAACTGAGCCACCCAGGCCCCCAAGAGTAGAGTGATTTAGATGCAGAGTCGGCGGCCAGTGCAGGAGTGGGAGAGAAAGTGAGGACCCTCCAGCCTGGGCTGCCTTTTTTCATGCCATTGGACTGGGGAGTTTTCCATTTTACATCCCGTGTCCGAGCAAAACAGCATACCACATTTTGCAATTTGTAACTGTCTAAAGCGAAGCCTATGTTGTAGCCTTATAAATACAAGGTGGAAAGATCTTATTTAGCTGGGGCTTGAGACAAAGGCCTACTTAACTTCCCGGGCAGACCAGGAAGACAGGTAACTACTATACACCACGGCAGAATGTGCCCAAGAACCTGGTGTGGGTACTTCATAAATACCTGCACTGGTCTGAAGCTTCAAGGTGGATTCTGAGTCCTGGGCTTAGACTCACTAAGAGAGTGATGGCTTACATTGCGGAGGAGTCACTTGTCCATTCATTCAACATAGAAAGGGAGTCGATGGCAGGATGACCGGGGTGAATTGAGGGAAGGGTGTTCTAGGAACAGGGAATAGCGTGCCCAGGGAGTGGAGGACATAGTGGTTCATGGTGGACCCATGAGGTGGGTATTCGTGGAATAAGTCTGCTAAGGTCGAAGAGCCAGAGCTGGAGGACTCTGTCAAACTCGGTAGTTTTGTAGCCAGAAGAGACGCGAAAGCAGCATGAGCAAAGGTTTCACTCAGTCAGCAAGCATTTATTGCTAGCCCCTGCTTTCTGTGGTACACCCGCTGGGGGCTGTGAGCCAGAGTGGAAGAGCAACTGAGTGTTGGGAAAAGAATCTCATAGCGGCTGGTTGGAGAGGTAATAAGGAGATAGAAGGTTCTGCAGTGGTCCAGAGGGAGGTACTAATGGACTAACTTAGTACAAGGCAAAGGTAATGGGGGAAACAGAGGCAGGATCCATTTCATGGATTTCATTTCAAAGGACTTTGGATTAAATCCTAGCCCTGGCCATTACCTACCGAGCGATCTTGACCAAGTTAATGTTCAGAACCTCTGTTGGCATAGATGTAATATGACTATACTCATACCTCACTTTGTAGCTTTTATCTGTGAGGCTGTATATAAAGCTTATGTTTAAAACCGTGGCTGGAAGGCACAGATAAAAATTCTCAATCAGTGTAGCTGCTATTAATATTATTTGAGAGGAAGAATTGACCAAATTTAATGCCAAGATTGGTGTCGAAAAGGGACGCGGGAAAAGATGTCTCCAGGAGGGATCGTTAAAATGTCCTTGCTGCTGCTCCATCAGGAATTTTCTCCTTGGAGAATCAGTTCCATTACTTTTGAAGTTCAATGGGCTGTGTCTCACACAGCGTCTGTCAGCGGTACGCACCACCTCACGTGTCTACACCCGCGTCCGTCAGCCCTGCAGTAGCAGAATGCAGTCTATCTAGAAGGCCAAGCTTGGATGCAGTGCTAGCCTACTGAGTGGTCTTTACTCCTCCACAAAAGCACTGACATCCATTTTTGGTTCTTGGTTCTTCCCTGCGGTCCCCAATATCTGCTATAAGACATACTTCACTAGGTGTTAGCTCATTTGGAGGTAGATGATGGTGGTAAATGGTGGTCCCATTTCTAATTAATATGCCCCCACCCCTTTAGAGATTGGAAAGCTTAAGTCAGAAGGAGATGATATGTTCAAGGTACACAACCAGCCTATGGCAGATTGAGAAACCAGGAGTAGTTATTTCTCCTCTACTCCACAGCCTACCATATGAGTAGTTTATTTCCCTTTCACTTTACCACAGTGCTTTAACAATGTCTGTGGGTCACTATGAAAAATGGTAATTTTGCACATTGAACAAGTGTGTTGCAGAAGATCTTCTGGTGTGGATGCTGAACAGTGGCTTTTCAATTTCATATGTCTGTGATGAATTTGGCATAACTCGTGACCCAAATCAGAGCTATTCTATTGGAAAAAGTAGGAAAAAACCCCACATCCTCTGCTTTTATTTTTATAGAAGTCTCTAAAATTATTCTCTGCTCTGTTTTGGTGTATTTTTAAATGAGACTTTAGGCTGGTTGACCTGTTTCTACAGCATTCTGTGCCAATCTGCTTTGAGCCTGGGATTTGGTGGGTGCCCAGTTGAAGCTGGGTGAGCAGGAGGCATGGGAGGAGGGAAGAGTGCATCCGAGATCTGGGCGGGTTGTTCCAGTAAACGGGAGTTCCCTCCATTGCAGAAACCTGTTAGTTGAGGGAGTCAAAAAAGAGTTTATCACCAGGACTCCAGGTTACGTTGTGGCACCCAGCCACCGGGGAAGAAGCCTCACCTGGGGCCTCTTCGCCTCCCGCCTTGGCTCCTCTCTGCACGCAGCCACTTCACACCTCCGCCTCTGGGTGTCTCCGTTCTTGCCCTACCTATGGCAGAGAACCAGGGTGCCAGCCTCACAGATTTCAGGCCAACTTCCTGCAAGACGATTGGGAGTTGTCTTCTCTTTAAGTCCCAAGCCCCAATTCCAGTCCTGCCTGAGCCAGTCACCAACCATGGACCCACTGAATAACAATGGCCGGCATCACAGCTCGTGGGCCTGGTGCTGTGAGCCACCAATGTCCTCGTGGCATCACGGGTAAGGAGATGCTTCCCAGGAAAGAGGATGACTGGGTGGATGGCCCATTAGGTGTGTCTTGGCCAATGTCCACTGAGAATCAGGATGTTGTATTACATTCAACACCTCTGTGTTCTTACTTAATTTAGACAAAACCAGCATTGTCTTCTTTAAATCACATGACTCATATTGGCAACGGGCCTGGCCATAAAAAAAGGTCATTGAGGGAAAGAACTAACATCTAGTGATCCTTCCTTCCTGGTGTCGCTCAGTATGCTGGACGGTCTACACGTGTCATCGCTTTCCATTCTAACTTTTTTTTTAATGTTTTTTAAAATTTATTTCTGAGACAGAGAGAGAGAGAGACAGCGTGAGCAAGGGAGGGTCAGAGAGAGAGGGAGACACAGAATCTGAAACAGGCTCTAGGCTCTGAGCTGGCTGTCAGCACAGAGCCTGATGGGGGCTCAAACCCACAAACCGTGAGATCATGACCTGAGCCGAAGTCGGACGCTCAACCGACTGAGACACCCAGGCGCCCCCATTCTAACTTTTATAAGAGCCAACAGCTATGATGCACCTATTTTCCGGGATTTGAACAACTCAATAACTCTGTGAGCTAGGTACTATTATTCTCATTTTACAGAAAAGGAAGCTGAGGTCCAGAGAGTAACTGACTTGTCCAGCATCACACAACTAGTCAGTGGCAAAGTAGGACTGGAATCCAGGTAGGCTGGCTTTATTGTCCAGGCTCATTCATACTCACTGCCTGTATTTGTTGATCAGAAACTCAGGAGACTTGGGGGATGGTTCCAAGTTCATATACATTGAGGGCTAAGCGGTCAACCCAGGATTTGACCCAGGGCTCATGACTTGTCTCCCCCGTGCTGCACCATATCACCTCTGTGGAGTAGTTCTGCTGTACAGATTGTATTTACATGTCCCCAGTGACCTGTTAAGTGTGGGGCAGGGTTTGGGTGGGAGGTGACACATGACACGTCCATAAACTTTTATGGGCGTGACTCTAATCCATTCTACACATCTTCTGCTTCATAGAACAGCTCTTGCAGCTAAACAGAACATCTGGTTTTTTTGACTATATTCCTATAACCTTGTCTACAAAGTTCTGCTGGGACATGCTCCTGACTTTATGCATGTAAACAGCAGAGGCAGGCCATGCTTTTCTGGGAAATGTGTGCCGGTCCCACAAAAGACACAAGAAGAAAAGCTTCCTCCTCTTCTGGCCTCTAGTGATGACATCCGTTTAGGAAGCCTTCCAACACACGCAGAAAATGAGAGCTTCAATATGAATGTAAATAAAGAGAGGCCACCCCAGCAGCTGCTGGATGAAGCCGGTGCAGTATTAAATACCACTTGTCCACAGGCGTTGAGTGGAAGAGACGTCCTAAAATTTGCACTTGGAGAAGCAGCTGTAAAGGGCGCCTGCACTGGGAAGGCAGTGCTGGGTCAGAACTGAAGAGCAGGATGAGACGTTAGCAGGAGAGATGATCGGTCCGGGAGGCCTGCCGTGTATCCTCTGCTTGATGGGGATCTAGATCGGGAAATGAGCCCAACACTTGAGCCATGGTGAAGAACTCACATCCTGGAGCCACTGCCTGGGTTTGAATCCTGGCTCCATTGTTTACTAGCTCTGTAGCCTTGGGCAAGTTACTGAACCGCTCTGTTCCTTAGTCTTCTCTCTGTAAAATGGAGATAATAATCATGGTGCTTTGGGGGGCATCATAATATTTAAATAAATAATGTTTGTGAAGCAATTAGAACAGGATCTAATACACACTAAGTGCTCGGTGTGCATCAAATAAAATAGGAATGTATAAAACTCATACTCGTTAAAAGCTTTTAAGTTAGTGTCAGATTTAGGGTGATCACATGAGCAAAAGAACAAGTATTTATTTGATCTCCAACTGTGTTGGTTTCCTAGAGCTGCCATAACAAATTATCACAAACTTGGAGGCTTAAAACAATAGAAGTTTATTCTCTCATACTTCCGAGGGCCAGAAGTCCAAAGTCAAGGTACTGGCAGGACCACACTGTGTCTGAAGGCTCTAGGGGAGAATCCTTCTTGCTCTTTTGGCTTCTGGTGGCTCTAGGGGTTCCAGTCTCTGCCTGTCTTCACACGGCCCCCTTCTGTGTCACTGTCTCCCTCTGCTCTTCTCTTATAAGGACACCTGTCATTGGCATTAGCGCTCATCCTATATCCAGGATGATATCATTTCAAAATCCTTAACTTAATTAGGTTGGCAAAGACGCTTCTTCCACATAAGGTCACTTTCACAGATTCCTGGGGTCAAGACTTGGACATGTCTTTTTGAAGGCCACCTTTCAACATGCACACCCATGACAGACTTCTTTAGTTCTCTCCAACGGCTCAGCGATAATCAAGTAATGTGGCCGAGGTCACATTTCTGAAAAATGGAACCGGATCCAAACCTGACTGTTTGATTACAAGTGCTCACATTTTAATCCTGCAAACGGGTAGTGAGTTCCAACTGGATGCCAGGCCTGGTGCTGTTTGGCAGAGATGGCATAGACCAGGGTTTCTCTGTTCTCAAAAGGCTAACATTGAGCGAGGAGACCTCGATCTGCTAATAAGCAGGGCAAGCTTGTCCTCGATCATTGTCAAGTTTCAAGAGTGGGCTCCTGGCTGTTCAGAGGAAGAATTAGTCACGTTGGGGCCAACGAAAAGATTCATGGAGGAAGTAGCATTTGAACTGAGCTGTGAATATATGGAAGGGGTTAGGAAGCAGAGGATAACATCCCAGGTGCATAAAGCAGAAGCCTGAGTGATGCAGGTTGAGACAGGAGCTCATAGGATGTGGCCTGGATATGAGGCTAGAGCCCTGCTTGCCTGGGAGATGGTCAGGCCATGAGCCTGGGGAGATGCCAAGACATCTGCATGGGGATCTGCAGACAGTGAAGGGCGGGCATCGCACAGTAAACCTGTTGCCCTGACCTAAGCTACAGGAAAAAGGCCATGGGGAGGAAGCATTGTCCACTGATCCTGTTCTTGGAAATTCTCAGCTACACTTGGACACTAGTGGCCTAGCTCAGTGCTACCCTAGGTGTGGCATTTGGAGCAAGAGCAGCCACATCACTTGGAAGCCTATTAGAAACGCTGATATTTAGGTCCCACCCCATATCTAGCAAATCAAAATCTTTCTTTTAATTTAAAAATTTTTTGAAAATATTTTTGCGTTGAACCATAATATGCATATGGAAAAATGCCCCTAAATATACACCGTGATGGCTTTTTCACAAACTGCATGCATCTGTGTAACCAGCACCCATATCAAAGAAAAGAACAGCATCCCAGGAGAACCCTGACTTGTTTCCTGTTCGTTGTCCTCTGACTCATCCCAGGGGTAACCCCTCCCATGCCTGTCAATAGTATATATTAGTTATGCCTGATGGAACACAGTACACCCACTTTGGTTTCTGGCTTCTTCTGCTCAACATTTTATTTGTAAGATTCTCCCAGATTGTTGCACGTAGTTGTAAATATTCGTTCTTGCTATTATACTATTCTATCTCACCAATAAACAGTTTTCCAAGATGATATAACAATCAAATCTTCTTTTTAAAATTATTTCCTTATTTATTTATTTTTGAGAGAGAGCACATGAGTTGGAGAGGGGCAGAGAGAGAGACAGAGGATGCAAAGCAAGTTCTGCATTGTGACCACAGAGCCCAATGCAGAACTTGAACTCACGAACGGTGAGGTCATGACCTGAGGTGAAATCAAGAGTTAGCTGCTTAACTGACTGAGACACCCAGGTGCCCCTCCTTCTGTCTCTTTTTAGTTTATAGAATGCTCCTCCATGTCTTTTTCTTTCTTGCAGTTTGTTTGCTGAAGAACCTAGTTACTTTTCCTTTACTATTTCTTATAGGCTGAACTTGACTGGTTCCATTTCCATTGGTGTTCTTACCATGTTTCTCTGTCCTCTTCATTTCCTGTAAGCCAGTATTCATAAAGATCAGATACAAGTTCATTTTGGGCACAAAAGCAATTTATAGATACTATTGTACGTTCACACCAGGATACAGATACTATCTGATTGACTTTCTTTTTGTGATGTTAGCAGCACTGATGATCACTGGTTTCATTCATTCATTCATAATGGGTCCAGCCCTTTCAGTAGTTTTACTAACATGATCTCAGGTATATCAAAAATCTTAAGGAACAGAATGGAATGCCTTGCATATTCTGTAACTGCAAGTTTTCACTTAATAGTGTTTCATGGACATCTTTCCATATCTGTTCCTGTTTGGGTGTTGCCTGAACTAGAAAGGTTTTTTAAATAAGGAACTTGAAACATTTATTCACCAACCTTTTGATGTAGAGCCAACACCGAAAAAAAATTTTTTTATCATGAGTTAATTGTTTGGAGTTTCCTGATTGGTGTTTCTGATATAAATAGCAGCCAAAATGTGTCCTCTATAATTTTTGGTTTCTTTGTTTTGATTTCCATGAATTCAAAGAAAACACTTAGAGTTCGGAGTTGTATATTTTTAGTTTGCTTTTTCTTCCTAAACTTTTACAGTTTACTCACACATAATTTCATCCAATTGACTGGTCTTTATTAAATCTTTGTAGAACATTTAGTTTTCTATGCTCATTCTTTTTATGTGCATATTTCCTCAGTTTGTATGAAATTTAATTATACGTTGAACTTATTATACATATAAAAAGAAAGAAGCTTGGGAGCAAACTGTGTGTTATGGGTTGGATTGTTTTCCCCGCCCCGAAGTGACATGTTGAAGTCCTAACCCCTGACACCTCAGAATGTGACCTCATTTGGAGATAGGGTTTCTGCACATGCCAGTAGTTAAGATGAGGCCCCTAAACTTATATGACTAGTGTCCTTAGGAGGGGAAACTTATAGACAGATATAGACACAGGGAGGGTGTCATGTGAATACCAGAGGGATGATGCCACAAGTCAAGAAACCACTAAAATCTAGGAGAGACCTAGAACAGACCCTTCCTTAGAGCCTTCAGAAGCAGCATGCCCTTATTCGCTCCTTGATCTTGGACTTCCAGCCCCAAGAACTGTGAAACAAAACATTTCTGTGGTTTAAGCCACTTCATTGTGGTGTTTTGCTGCAACAGGCCTAACCAATGCATCCACTCAGGAAGTAGATGAGTGAACTGGTGTTGGGGAGGGCCAGGGTACCCGAGAGAGGTGGTCACTTCACGGTGAGCCACAGCCCACAGCCATGTTTTCTGAGGGAAGGAAATGATGACTGGGTAGTCTGGTCAGTTGGAAAGGGGGGTTAGCTCCTCAAGGCTCTACTGTGCATTTATATATACATCTGAGTCACTTTGATTCATGAAGATTCAACGATATGTGCTGAAAAGGAAAAAAAGGAGAAATGTTTGGGTCTCTCTGCCAATCTACAACCACATACGTAGTTTTCACCTGAAGGACTTATTGCCTCCATCAGCACTTAAAAAGGAAAACTGGCATTGCTTGTTTGACGCCAGAGATTTAAGGGATTTTCAGAGATAATTCCTCTCTATCTCCTTTTTGTTCACTGGAATCCTTGCCTGACGTGAGGCCCCAAGCCCCTTCAAGATCAGACACCTCATTCTGTTCCTTCTTGCCTTCCACATGCCTCCAAGCAACGTTCTGCTGTTTCTTTAAAACCTTCCCAATGTGATATGTATTCTGGAAACCTGGAACCTTCCATCTCATTATTTTGCCTGTACTATTTCTGTATCCCTTGCACACTTGGACTGTTACATGTTTAACACCACCTTTGATCGTTTGCAGTCCTAGATGATAAATTTATTGAGGCCAGCAGTGCTTGGGCACTTCAGAAATGCTTCATAATCTCTTGCTTTTGTTTTGCTATATCTGAATTTTAAACAAGATTATACTTTTCCCTCCCTACCAAATTCTTTATTAACTCGACAAAGGTTGAGTTTTTGCTATGTGTACTTTCTTGAAATACTGGTGCCATGATGATACCACTGAGCTATTATACAGTAAAACCCTCAGGGCCAGGTGTCTTTCTAGAGTGGGTAGCCCTGCTTTGAAATTTTATTCTATAACCCCTTACCGTCAGGTTTGCAACTTTTTAATTTTCTTTTTGCGTTATCAGATGTGAATGCAGCTCTGCTTTCTTAGAATCCTAGTGCTTCACTTTGTATGTTTGAGTTGCAGTGGGTGACTCCATTTTTCCTGTAGAATTCAAGCTGCATGGACTTTATGATAGTTATATATATTTCAGAGACAATACTTTATTTCCAAGGTTACTGCTTTTTTACTTGCTTGGGAAAACTCAAGTTTATAATTTTTTAGCCAGCAGGATTTTCAAACTTAACAGTAAATAAATATCTGTGAAGGGCTTGAGAGCAAAGAACATCATATGTGATTCAGACTAAAGATGAAAAGGAGTCCTGGAGATACCTGAACTGAGAAAGGGTAAATATTGAATTAAGTCTAAATCACTACATGGGTCCCATTATATTCATTGCTCTCAGGCCCAGTATTTATTAAAATAATTTAAAGCTAAATTTATTTTTAAATGTAAAGGCAATATGTACGATAAAAAACAAATAATATTCAAAGGTAATGATTGCTAACAAGTTTTTTATGTAGCTGTGCACTGATCCATTTATTCATTCATTCATTCAGTGGGTATTTGGTGAGTGCTTGTCAAGTACCAGCTTGTGTTCTAGGCTCTGGAAATAAACATCCACAAAATGTTTTACACACACACATTTTTATAAAGGAATTAGTCAACATTTTTTTGCCCCCTTGCTTTTTCAACTTAACATATCTGGTAGATTATTCTGGACATCCATTTCACTTCTCTTCAATGTCACAAAATGCAGGAAAGTACAGAAAAAAAGTCATGGAACATTGGTAGTTTTCTTATGCTCCCAGATGGATTAAGTAGTCACATTGTTTTGAATAAAAGAAAGAAAACATAGTTGTCACAATTGGAATCCCCTTTACATACCATCACTGACCCCATTCCCCTCCTGCATGCCCTCCTTTGCTTTGCTTCTCCATAGAAACTCATTTCCTTTCCATACATGTTTCTAATGTACTCATAGTACATATCCACAGAGTTTTATTTTGTGTGTGTCTTGCTTTATGTCTGCTTATTTGGGGGGGGGGGTTGCTTTTTAATTGTTTTTGTTTTAATTTTTAAAACTCTTTATTTTTGAGAGTGAGAGCAGGGGAGGAACAGAGAGAGAGGGAGACACAGAATCTAAAGCAGGCTACAGGCTCTGAGCTTGAACTCACAAACCACGAGTTCATGATCTGAGTTGAAGTTGGATGCTCAACCAACTAAGCCACCCAGGAGCCCCTGTTTTTGTTTTTGTTTTTATCCACTGTTAAGTTTTGGGTTTCTCTTCATGTTGAAACCCATGTTAATTTCAGCTGTGCATTCATCCCATTGTGAGTAAGCCACGTGTGTTTATTCTGTTCTCTATGTTTTTGGGCCTCTTCCTCATCCTTGTAACTGCTATAGTGCTCCATTGATTAGACAATGCATTTCACTATTCTTGGTGGATATTTGGGTTATCAGGTCTTCTTACTATTTCCAACACTGCTACAAAGACTGCTATTGAATGTTTAGCTTTGTGTCCCTGAGCAAGTAAATCCAATATGAGGAACCTCCAGATAAGGAGCTACTGTGGCAAACGGTATGTGTATTTAAAATTTTGATTGATATTACCAAATTGTTCTCTAATTTGTATACCTGTTTGCATTCCCAGTATTAGTACATGAAAGTGCTTGCTGAAACACACGTCTCCCAACTGAGGTTATTAAGCCTTTTATCATAGCAAGTGTGACACGTTACAGGAAAGAACTTATGGTTTAATTTGTGTATCTTTCATCACTGGTGAGTCATAGCCTTTTACAAATCCATATTCCGTTTTTCAAAGAACTTCCCGTTTTTGCCTTTGCCTATTTTTCAGTTGAATTATTGGTGTTTTCCGCTTTCATTTGCCCCAGCATCTCACCGAATTTTAAAAATACTTAATTTTTTAATAGGTAACATATTTACATGGCTCAAGACGTAAAAGTACGAACAGTACAAAAAAAAGATGCACAAGGGAACTTCTGTTCCCTTCTTGATTCTCAGCCACCCAGCTAGACTTCTTTACAGGGAATCGCTGTCACCAGTTTTATATGTATATTTGCATGGCTGTGTCTTTTCAGACTTATTTTCTACATATACAAGCAAAAATGTGTATATGGTCTTTTCTTCATAAATGATAACATATTGTGTATATTATTAGGCACCTCACTTTTTTTCAATTTTATTTATTTATTTTGAGAGAGAGAGAGAGAGTAGGGGAGGGGGCAGAGAGAGAGGAAGAGCAGGCTTCACACTCTCAGTGCAGAGTCCATCACAGGGCTCGATCCTACAAACCATCAGATCATGACCTGAGCTGAAATCAAGAGTTGGACACTTAACTGACTGAGCCACCCAGGCGCCCCATTGCTTTCTCCTTAAACACACCTCTTGGTCATTATTTTATATTAGTATGTGAAAATCAAATTCTTTATTCTTTTATTTATTGCTATAAAAGTAGGCCATTTCTTATTAACTCATTTACACCATTTTGCTACTACAAACACTGTAATAAATCACTTTAATTATTTTAGAAATGTGCAAGTATGTATGGAGAATATACTTTTAGAAATAGAAATGCCAGGTCAACTTACAATTTTATGAATTTTCACTTATAATGGATGTTGCCTAATTGCACCCCATAAAGGTTGATCCCATTTAAACCTACAGTAGTAATGCAAAAAAAAAACCAAAAAATTACTGATGTTGTCTAGTATCTTATAAGGTAGACATCATCTCTATGTGTGCAAACAGAGGCCCCAAGAGAGGAACTCACTTAGCCAGGATCACACAGCTTGTTGAGTAGGCAGAGCAGGGATGTGGATCCAGATCTGTCTGACTTCAGGACCTTACTCTTTATCATGCTTTTAGACTAGGCTATTGCATGATACCTTTTAGTGCAATCAAACAGTGCACCTGCTGGAAAATGTTCTCTATGTTCTACTTCCAAGAAGTCTAGAAAGGATGATAAGTAGGCTGATCAGACCAATTATTACTCCTGGATGTGAGAACATTTCCAGGTGCCTTTTTAGACACCGCACTCCTTGTTTTCCACCTCAGTCTTCCCTGCTGCAGCAGGAATAAACTTCAGAACTAAGGACTGGCTTTAGCCGGCTCCCTGCATGCCTTTTAAATGAAAACTTTTGGGGGCGCCTGAATGGCTCAGTTGGCTAAGCATCTGACTCTCCATTTCGGCTCAACTCATGGTTCATGAGTTCAAGACCCATGTCGGGCTCTAAATTGGTTGCATGGAGCCTGCTTGGGATTCTCTCTCTCTTTCTCTCTCTGCCCTTCCCCCTTCGAAATAAATAAATAAACATTAAAATAAATAATTTTTTTGTTCAATCTGTTTTTAGTAATTCTTCCCTTCTGCATTTGGAAGTCTACTTAATTTTGTAATTTAACTTAAAACAATTTTTTTAATGTTTATTCAGTTTTGAGAGACAGAGACAGAGCACGAGCGTGGGAGGGCACAGAAAGAGAGAGAGAGAGAGAGAGAGAGAGAATCCAAAGTAGGCTCCAGACTCTGAGCTGTCAGCACAGAGCCTGATGCGGGGCTCAAACTCATGAACTGTGAGATCATAACCTGACCTAATGTCAATGCTTAACCAACTGGGCCACCCAGGTGCTCCTTGTCTTTAACTTTTTGAGTTAAACATTTAGTTACTTCGTTTTTATTCTCATTCCTAACAGATACATTCAAGTCTGTAAAAGATAGCTTCAGCTGTATCCTGTAATTTGAAATATAGATTTTCATTTTTAAATTTCTAATAATTTATCATTTCAGTTTTGAGTTCCTCTTTTATCCCATGGACTCATGTCTCTTGTCCACAGGGAGCGAAGGAGTTTTTTGGCCTATGTCCTTGGGCTTGTCTTTCCTCTTTCTTCTTACTCATGCTATTTTATAGGATAGGAATAAAAGTAAGAAACCCTAAAGGCCAAATCTTTGTTGGGTGGGATTAAGAAAAATAAGAACTACATAATTTAAACTAGAGGAGGAGGAAGGTTGGAGAAGACCCCCAGGGCAGCAGCATAGGTGAAAGAAGTCTCTAGAACTTTGCAAGGAGAGTGGTGATTAGCTTCCAGATTGCAGCGTGAGAGACAAGGCTTCTGTTTAGACATTCTGTGGAGAGGAAGCTTTGTAGTCCACGCTGGGAGCTGAAAGGTGGTGACAGAGCTGTTTATTTTTGTCTGACATTTCTTTAGCATTTGTTACATCATGCAGGAATCAGTGGGTTCTGAATTTTTATTTTAAAACATTTTAATTTGCTGGGGTCGCTGATTCAATGGCATGTGTTTATTAATTGAGAGGAAGGCTCTCTTCAAACCTGATTTGGAATTAAATAGCCTCGTATATTCTGGGAAAGAGGGGGTTGTGTGTGGTGATATCCTCTTTGAAATTGGCTGACCCAGAAACTCAACCTAATGAGATTTGGACAGCAGGCTGCCCGGAGCGGAATTACTGTGACATGCTGTGTTTAATGCCGCCATGTCTACTGTGCTGCAAAGTGACTGGATGTGCTGGGTGTCTTGTTGCAAGAAATTGCATGTCTTTAAAGCGTCAGCCCAGGTATAACTCATGCAGTAGGAATAAAGCTAAGTAGAAATGAAGATCTACTCTGAAATTCGAGTTAATTTCAGAAATGAGTGCCTCTTAAGTATTGCGTTACAATAACAGGAACAGACCGGTCTTCTTAAAGACCAATCAGTTTGCTGGTAAAGCCAGATGTTCTACTGTGAACATATGTGTCAAATCTGTCCGCGTCTCAGTGTCAGGACAGTGCTCCCCTAGCTGATGCTGCACATTACTCGGACCATTGCAGTGGCTTCCCTACTTTCACAGACAATGGGGACAGAGGTACACAGTAGCCTCCCATCTACTGTAATAGTTCAGCCAACTGGTCACCCTGCTCTTCCTGGAACACACCTCACAGCATCCTGCCTTAGACTTTTAGCATCTGACTATTCCCTTTGTGTGGACCATTCTTCTGTGTGGCTTATTACTCACATCACTCCGGTCTTTGCTCAGTCTCATCCCCTTGAAGAGGTTGTTTCTGGCCATACTAATGTAGGACCCCTCTTCCCATTCCCTTATCTTGCTTTATTTTTCTTCATAACACATATCTTGGTATTATAGTAAATATTTGTCTATCTTGCTTATTAGACTCTAAGCATCTTCAGGGAGGAGATGTTATTTTGTTCACCTCTTCAACACTGTACCCCCAGAGCCAGGAATGGTGCGTAGGATGTAAATCTTGCTTGCTTGTGTGCGTAAGTGGATGCTTTCTCACATAGGCCACTTGTTCACTGTGCTGCGGCCTAGACATTTCCTAGAGGCTCAAAGATACTTCGTGACTCCGGTGCCCTTGCACCTGCTGTACCTCCCACCTGAGTGCCCTGCACCCTCTTAGTAGAGGCTGGTTCCTTCGTATCTTCGCGATCTCTGCCCATGCTTCCTCCTCAGTTATGGTAGTCTCCCCTGACACAACACCGCAAGCCACCTCCTTGCTTATTCTCCTCCGACTCTACACCCCCAGCTTCACTCTGAGAGCCCCTCACCTTCACTTTGTAAGCACCCACAGCCCTGCGTTATAGATACCCCCTTGCCCATCCCTCCCACTTGATTCTTTTCCCACACAATTCCAAATCTGGACGCACCATTTTTTAAAAAATTTTTTTAAATGTTTTATTTATTTCTGAGAGAGAGACAGTGTGAGCAGGGGAGGGTCAGAGAGAAAGGGAGACACAGTCTGAAACAGGTTCAGGTTCTGAGCTAGCTGTCAGCACACAGCCCGACTCGGGGCTCGAACCCACGAACCGTGAAATCATGACCTGAGCCAAAGTCAGACGCTTACCCAACTGAGCCACCCAGGTGCCCCATGGACGCACCATTTTCTCAGGCTGCAATTGGAGTCGCTAACTGTGCCTACTGGACTCACTTTAAATATATATTCGAGCACGTTCCCTTTTCCTACTTACCTACTTTCTTTCCTCTTCTCCAATTCCTACCCTATACTCTCCTTTGCCAGCCAGTGACCTCAGACTCCATGGAGAAAACGGATGGAATCACATAGAAACCAGTTCCTCCCTCCCTGCTTTTATTTCCGGGTTTTCACTCAGGACTATCCAGGCACTTAGTATTTTTTGTCCCAAGGAGAATTATTATTGATGGAAAGATCATTTTCAAAGTTTTAGAAAGAATTATCAATTTACCAGAAGATCCTGTAATTGTTTATGACACTACCCATAATATATTGGTCATTTTTAAGAATGAATTAATTGCAACGGATATAACATGTTGGTTCTTTAATATATACTTCTGCCCATGAGATGGACTTTATTTCTATGTGTTTGTTTCCTTTATAGGGAGTTTGTGTGTGAAATGCCTTTCACCTGCGTAGGTAGCAGAGTCTGTCTTTTCAGTACTGGTTCCATGACAGCAGAAACTTTTTGCCTAATCTGCCTACTGGGAATTGCCATTAGACCACTTGGATTTAGAGAATTTGTCATGTGGGGAACATTATACGGTCAGAAATAATCATCCAATGTCTTACTTCCGTTGTACAGATGAGAACACTAAGACCCAGACATAGGAAGCTTGCTTGTTTAAGACGGTACAGCCAAATGAGAGCTGAAGGCTCAGCAAGCAGGAAGGGGAATAGGGGATGCTGTTGCCCAGAGGGTGGGGAGGCTGTGCTGCCTTTGTTGTTCAAAATAGGTTTCTGGCTCTTGGGGCATAGCCTGGAGCTTTTGTTGAATGAATGTGCTTCTGTTGACTAAGTAAGTGAATTGCTTAATCATTCGCATTGTCATTCATTGCTAACACAACAGACACACCTGTATTTATTTCCATCTAGCAAGTTCAATATATTCAGACAGCATACACAGAAACAGAAATAAAACAAGTATTCATTTTCCCACCCAGATATAACCTCTGTTTACATTTTGGTCTATTGTTTTCAGACTTTTTTTTCTTAGGCAAAGATTTTGTTGTTATTGTTTTCATATAGCTAAAATCACTTTCTACACCCATATAGGATGGAAGCATGAAATTATGACCTAGAAGAAACACAGAAAGGGGTGTCTGGGTGGCTCAGTTGGTTAAGGGTCTGACTCTTGATTTTTGGCTCAGGTCATAGTCTCGTGGCTTGTGAGTTCAAGCCCTACATTGGACTTTGTGCTGATGGCATGGAAGAACCTGCNTGCTTATGCTTTCTCTCTCTCTCTAAATAAATAAATAAATAAACGTTAAAAAAAGAATAAAAATAGAAAGGTATTTAGATCATCTGGTTTCAAACCATTTATCCATTGGTCTCTTGGGTATGCAGATTACCCAACCTGACTGTGCTTGAGGGTTTAATAGTTCTTTTATTGAGATAAATGAGACCTTTAAAAAATGGGTTGCACATTTAAAAACTTAGAGCTCCAGGGAGGTCGTATTTTGTCTGATGTTTAATGTACCATTGTAAGGACTGGGGTTTTTAAAGTGCAGCAATAATGGTGGTTTGGAATTGTGTTTTAGTTAGTTTGTAGCAAGTCTTTGATTTCCCAACCCCACCCTCTTTGGGACTTAATCAAAAGGAACTTCTTTAATTTTTTTTTGTTTTTTTTTTTAGTTTTTATTTTAGAGCAAGAGCGCTAGCAGGGGGGAGGGGCAGAGGGAAAGAGAAAATCTTAAGCAGGCTCCACGCTCAGCATGGAGACCCACATAGATCCCACGACCCTGTGATCACGATCTTAACCAAAATCAAGAGTCAGACGCTCAACCTCCTGAGCCTCTCAGTTGCTCCAAGAAGGAACTTCCTAAAACAAGACATAACTTCTTAGAAATACTACCCTGACTGTATCTGTAGATTCTTTTTTCAAGGAAAATATTCTTCCCAGAAGAATGTTAGCTTCCTGGATCTCACTTAGGTGTCTCATTTCGGGCATATAAGTTTTACCGAACACTTGTCACAGGTGCATAGCACTGGGTTAGGGGTCACAGGATTTATGTGGGAGAGAAAACCTTCCTGCTTTAAGGAAAGAATGGTTTGTAATTTATAGAGAATAAATGGTCCAGGGAACATATAAGCATGTAGGTCATTAAATGTCACCAGTGAGTGATGAGTTGTAGTATTTAGTGACGAGGAAAGTCGGCGGAGGACCTCAAGGTTTGACTTTTGAAGGGTAGAAAGAGGGCCTTGATAGGTGGAGAAATAGCATCAGCTTGACTCAGGGGGTCATGAAAAAGGCCTGTTTTGGTTTGGGGACCAGGGAAGAAATCTGGCTGGATTAGAGGTGACTTTGTTTGCAGGGAGATATAATTATATCACCTGCCTATTGATTGCTTAATATGTGCTCGGCATCCAGTTCAAGGCTTTTCATGTATCGGTTTTTAACAATGAGAAAATTAAGGGCCAAGAATGTTAAGTAGATTGTGCAGTGTTAAGTGTCAGATCTTGAATTTGAACTTAGGATCACTTGATTTGGGTGACCATTTAGTTTGTCATTTAAACCAGGGTATTTAAAGAATAAAAAGGGAACCCTGGTTGTGACTAGGTCAAGGCAATAAGTGTGAACCAAGATTGTCTGGGCAAACCAAGAAATACATTTGACCTCCCTGTCTCCAAAGCCTGTGCTTACTTTGATTTTAATTGGAAGGATAGGATGACATTATGGATAACTCTGAAGATAATTAATGGAGGCCGCATAAAGGAGGTTAAAGACTGATTCATCTGACAGCGCTGTGTAGAATGGAATAGAGAGAAGAGAGATAGAGCCCCAAGGAGTAATTAGTCAGCAGCTTCACTAAAAGTGGGTTAGGTGTGTGATGAAGATCTGGGATACCAGAGTGCGAATGGAATAAGATTTCCTATAAATTGTTTATAATGAAAAATTTCAAACCTACCCGAGACTGGAGAGAAGGATTCAATGAATCCCCATACCAGTTGCCCAGATGAAAAATTGTCTGATTTTGTCATGTTTGCTTCATCTAATCCTTTTTCCTTTCCATTTTTCTTTGCTGAAAGATTTAAAGCAAACGTGGACATAATATCATTTCACTTCGCATCTCAACGTGCATTTCTAAATAATATAGGCATTTCTTACTATCCACAGTGTCATTACCAAGCTACAAACATGAATAAGAATTTTTAATGTTTTACTATTAATTGTCATTGAGTTGAATATCCACATTCTTCCCATTAGCTTTTTACTGATTCCTTTCTTCCCTTGAATCAGAATCCCGACAAGAAATAAAACATTGCAACTCTCTGAAACCATCAAAAAGCTCTGAGCTTAGTAAGCAGGCAAATAGGTTAACTGGCTCACTGACTACTGGAAACAGAGTTTAGGAAAGGGAAAGTGATCATAGAGAATGATAGGATGAGATATAGGCATGTTTCTCCTTCCAGATTTTTATTTTGAATAATTTCAACCCTTTGGAACTGTTAAAAGTATCATACAAACAAGCACCTGTAATGACTTTACCTAAATTCATCAATTGTTAATATTTTGCCACACCACTAAATACTCCAGAAGAAAAAGTTATTCTCCTGGGGGGCCCGGAGGGGGGGGTTCAGCTGATTAAGTATCTGACTCTGGACTTCAACTCAGCTCATGATCTTATGAGCCTTGCATCAGGCTCAGTGCTGACAGTGTAGAGACTGCTTGGGATTCTCTCTCTCTGCCCCTCCCTTGCTCAAGTGCTCTCTCTCTCTCTCTCTCTCTCTCTCTCTCCCTCCCTCTCAATAAATAAATGAATAAACATTTTAAAAAAATTAAAAAGAAGAAGTTTATGTAACAAGGATTCGAACAAACAGACATATGTTGTGCTTGTCTTGGGGTTTGGCGAGTTGTCCCAGGACTCTGCCATGAGGAGGAACTGACTAGAAGAGTGTTCACATGCGGGGCTCGCTAAGCCAGGGTCAGAGGTTGGGTCTTCTCTGTGTCCCCTCTCCCTGAAATTCCTTCCTTCCACTTAATATATCTCTACTTCTCTTTTAAGACACAGCTCAAATATCGTCTGCTCAAGTAAATCTTGGCTTAGTCCCTGCAGCCCCCACTACCTAGCCTGCCGACTTTGAACCTCAGAGGACCACATCATAGCTCCCCCACTTCATTGTATTACTTCTGTATCTTCCCAGCAGACTGTGAGCCCATTACAGGGTGGATTGCATCTTTTTAATCTCTGTGTCCAGGACAGGGTCTGGGACACGTACATGCCTGTTAAGTGTCTTTTTGAGTATAGTGCAACCATGTCAATATGAGAAAACTGAGGTCCCAAGGCAAGTAAGGGACTTGTCCATTGTGGAGCCTGTGTGAGATTCTCTGTCTCCCCCTTTCTCTGCCTTTCCTCCACTCACGCTGTCTCTCTCAAAATAAATAAGTAAACCTATATTAAAAAACAAAAAAGAAAAGAAAAGCCCAGAGGTCTGTCTTTTCATAAACTACCCCTAGAGCCACCACCTCTTCCCCCACCGTGGCCTCCATCACCTCCATCACCACCACGATTTGGGGTCATTTATTTTGTGCCAGATACCATTACCAAGTGCTTTACACATATCATTTACATTGCTTAGAATAGTCATGCAAGGTAGGTATGATTACCCCATTTCATAGATGAGGACATGGAAGCATAGAGAACTGAAGCCAGTATTCCCAGTTAGTCTGTGTGCTCACAGGCAGAAAGGCCAGCCCTGGACTCCGAAGCTGCCCAGCGTTGTGTAGTGGGGAGTGATCCTGAGTTTGAATTCCTGCCCCACTGAGTGACATAATGCAACCCACACAGTCTTCCTAAGCCCTGGCTTCCCCATTTGGGAATAGGAATGATGTCCCATCCCCTACTACATTTGCTGGAAAGTGAGATGGCCACCTTGAGTCGTTTGATCTTTTTGATAAGCTCACAAGTAGCAATTGCCATCCGTCCATTTTACAGAGGAAGAAGCTGAGACCCAGAGAGTTTTTGTAATTTGGCCCACATTCAAGCCAGCCACAGAGCTTCTAAGTGCTGGAGGTGGACCTGGAAACCAGCTCCGACTGATGCCAAGTCACCACACTTACTGCTCTGCCCCACCACCCAAAGCACTTAGCTCAGTGAGTGATTCATGATCACAACTAATATTCTCCTCTTGTCTTCCTCTCTTTCTTCTAAGGCACACTGAGAAACTTAGAAGATAGGGTAGGGGAATACAATCCACAGGTTGGAGACTTTGACAGATCAGGACAGGTTATTATAATTCCTAAGGAATTGCCACTTGAGCTGATTTATGGTAAAAAAAAAAAAATCAAGATTAATTTAGGAAGAGGAGGGCCCTCTTGTTCAACATGATTATGAATGGTAGTTAGTTGGTTGAAGTTGGTGAATACTGGGAATCCTAAAAATTTTACACACTTTCATGAAGCATTTTATTTTCGAGGTATAAATTTGAATGCCCCCAACGACCTATGTTTAACTTCCTATTGGAAAGTTCTTTACCATCTGAATGATCTCTGGGTGTGAGTCTCTCTTGACAATGGGTCATTTCTTTTTCTTTCTTTCTTTCGCATGCGTGTGTGTGTGTGTGTGTGTGTGTGTGTGTGTGTGTGGTGTGTGTCTTGTAATTTTTTACTGAATGCTGGACACCCTGTGTAGAATGGTAGAAAGCGGGGTGAATTGTCTTTACCCCTGGATGTGAACATGCTTTCTGTCCCATCAGGCTGTTGTGTGGGGGACTGAGTCCTTCTGGCTAGGAGTTGAGCTGGCCTGGGTCAGTTTGTTACTGTCATTACCTCCAATGGGCCACAGGCTTTAAATTCCTCCAGAAGTAGACTGTGCTCATCCTGTGTGTGGTGTGGGGCCTGGGGAGCTGGAGGGTGTCACTCAGTGCTCTCGCTCCACCCTCAGCTTTCAACAGTCACTGCTTATCTATGGCACAGAGGGCCCCACCCATGCTCTCGCCTCTTCTTTCCTGGTGGTGGTGTCCGGCACCATGTGACTCTCTCATGGTGGGTCTGTTGAACTGGTCCAGCCTCAGGCATAAGCAGGCCAAGTGCCACTGAGTTTGGGGAGTGGGGCTTTCTCTGTGTTCCTCTACCTTCTCCCACGACAGCCAAACTCCTACCTAGAATCAGCACTGGTTTTGGGGAGGAGCATATTTTTGCCCTGATCTCAACAGTAGCGTGCCTAAGAGTGGTTTTGTCCCCAAGCACAGAGGGGCTTTGCTTCTGCCCTGTCCCCCAGCAGCAAGAAGCCTTTACCAGTATCCTCTAGGTAGGAGAATTTCCAACCTCTTCCCCACAAGCAGATAGGTTTTGCTTTTACCCCCATTCTAGGAATAATGGAGTTTTGCCTTGGCCATAGGACTGAGAGGGTTCCCTGCCCCTCACTCAGCGGCTCTAAATCTTTTGCTTTGTCGGATAGAAGGCCTAGGTAAGTATGCGGGCTCCATGCCTGTCCCCAGCTGCAGCCCCATCTCCTGTATACCTGTGCGACCAGGGACACTTTCTCCAGTCACCTGCCCTGCCCCAGTCGCTCTCATGAGCATCCCTGGAGGCTTACAAGCAAATGCAAATTCTTCATTATTTCCAAGCCTTCTGAGCCCACAGTGGACATACCAGCCACACTCGGCCTGAAGAGCTTGTCAGCATTTTTAGTGATTTCTTTCCACCAGACCACCAAAGGGAAACAGTTTGTGTGTCTCTTGTCTCTGCTCAGAGGGGCTTGGAGCTCTGTGGAATTCACTGCTTTGCTGGCTCAGCTCTCTGGGGGGCCCATAAAAAGCCATAACAGGGGCACCTGAGTGGTTCAGTCAATTAAGCATCTGACTTCAGCTTAGGTCATAATCTCATGCTTCCTGGGCTCAAGCCCCCTGTCAAGCACTATGCTGATTGTTCAGAGCCTAGAGCCTGCTTTGGACTCTGTGTTTCCCTCTCTCTCTCTCTGCTCTTACCCTTCTCATACAATCTCTCTCTCTCTCATAAATAAACATTAAAATAAAATTTTTTAGAAAGCCATAACATTATCTTTCATCTAACTAGTTCTTCTTGTTGGTAGGAGGGACGCTGCTTTGCAGATCTCCTACATCTTTAAGGTGAGTGGAGTCTCCTGATTAGAATTTCCCTGTCAACACAACTTTATGACTTCCAGTCTGGATTTTCTTCAAGTAACAAGAATTGGCGGTATAAACTCAGTGCTGATTTTTTGCCCCTAGATTTTTGCTGGTTTTCTCTCTGAGCTTTTAGAGTCGCATCCCCTACATTGAACGCAACAGATCTTTTCTAAGACTACTCTTCTTTACTGAGCTTTTAAAAACATTAGACTTAGAATGTATATAAACAGCAACTCTTGCTCTTTACAGCCATGCTTTATCTGTTTACATAATATTCAGTTAAATGATACAATTGCATCAAGGACAACTAGCAGAAAGTGCTTTGGGGACAAAGACAAGACAGCCTTGAGAGCTTACAGCTTCACTGCACAAGCAGAGAGAGTGGACACAAAATCACAAAAAAGTCAGTTCTGGTACATTATTAACAAAACACGAGAAGAGTTATTTTGCCTGGACCAAACACTTATTGGTACAAAATTGGGCTTCTCTAGATCTTGAACATTTAATTAGTTATTTTCCAATGATTATTTATTGGGGAGCATGTAAATTTTTGCAGATTTCAGCCTCATTTCTTTTCCAGTTTTTTGGTGACAAACAGTATGTGCTTGAAAATGCTGTAAAAATGCCCCGGGTCACATATCCTGCACAAGATAACAGTAAAATCTGACTTACATATACAGGAAGTAGAATTTTTAACTTGATAGTGTCAAGAACTGTGCTTTTTTTAAAAGTTTATATATTTTGAAAGAGGGAGGAATGGAGGGAGCGGCAGAGAAAGAAGAGAGAGAATCTCAAGCGGGTTCCACGCTGTCAGCGCAGAGCCTGATGTGTGGGTCCTTGTCATGAACCATGAGATCATGACCTGGGCTGCAATCAAGAGTCAGGCACCCAACCTACTGAACCACCCAGGCGCCCTAAGAATTGTTTTTTTTAATGTCATTTTTGAGGGAGAAAGGGGTAGAAGAGTATGTAAATAAAAGTACTTTGTTTAAAAATTAAAGATTCTTTCAAAAATTCCAGGGAGCTCCAAAAACCTTCAGGAAAACAAAAGTCTGCCTCTGCTTTGCCCCTCGTCCCTCTCTGTGCCCGGTGGGGAAGAGCCCACTGCCAACAGCTGAGCCTTCTGTCAAAAGGCAGGACAAAGTGGGGTTTAGCGGACTCACATTCTCACGGGCGTGTATGTGAGATTATGAGGGCCCTGGTGCAGGACAAACGATTTCATGCACATTGCGTTCCTTTCCAAGATTCTCAAGGCAAATTCTCCCCAACAAACAGCAGGGACAAAGGCTGCAAATGGAAGTATGCTTTCCAGGAATGTGTGAGGGAAGGAAACGAGCCGAAGAACTTCAGGAATGGACAGATATTTTGACCGTGTTCCCTGCTCCCCTCCCTGGGTTCACTGGTGGTGGCATCACAGCCGCTAGCCCATCCCAGGAACAGAGACCCCTTCCCGGACCCCTCCCAGCATGGAGGCCAGCGAGTCCTGAGCCCCAGTCCACATGCAGCTTTGCCGAGGGTCCTGGCCCCAGGAGACCCCAGCAGTTTCCCTCCGCCTGTGCAGCCCGAGCTCCTGCCTTCCTTAAAGGAATCCAAGGTGATTTAAGGGCAAGGCTGCCCAGTAACAGGCTGGGCCACATGCTAAGGGTTAAGATGAAACCCCCAGTGCACAATCGGTGTGAGCACATGGCAAGGAGAAAGCTGCAGGGGCCAGAATGGTCCCAGATGTCTTTGCAGGAATAGCTTTCCAGGCAGCACTTTTCCTGAGCTCTTTTCATTGAGCCCGAGTTAGTGGTATCGTTAATTCTAGAAAAAGGCGGCGTGCCTCAGTCCTTCAGGGAGAAGCCGCTCCAGTTACTGAAAGGCGAACCACACAGGGTCTTGTGTTGACAGCTGTAATGAAGGAAAAAACAAAGCAAGGGTGTTCACATTGTATTTTAAACAAAGAAAAAGTCGCTCACCCTCCGGAATACTTGATTATGTGCTCGGAGGCAGGGGGAGTACATTTGATAAGTTTCAATAAACCCCGCGGCTTGGCTTCCAAATTTCTGAAGCCTCAATCCCCATATTAAAAACCAAACCAGAGTCTAGTCATGTTGCCAGAGGACTGGAACCATATAATGAAGCGCTCCGTGCGATTCAAAGGTATGAGATGGTTGCTGCATGAAGTGGTTCTTAAAATGCATATCCCTGGAGCAATGAATTCAGACAGGCTCCTGGCAACCATTCCAGAAGGAAGTGTGCTTAACCTGGGGAACCCGATGAACTCCCAGACCAGAGGCACTTGCACTGTTTGGGTCCCCAGATCATTTATTTGGGCTCAGCCTCACCCATATCAGCCCCAGGAAAACGTGAGCCAAGCTCTGAGCAGAACATGATCATCTCAGAGGACAGCAGACACATAAAAGCAGCCAGGGCTTCTGGAAGATGGGCCTTGCTAAGTGCACTATTTAGGGAAGCAACATTTAACCATGCAAGTGCCAAACAGATTTTGTTCCGCTACTTTTGAGGAAATCTTTTCAAATGGCTTTATTTGCCTGCATTGTATTTTAGGGCACACCAAACATAAGTCAGTGTGGGGCCTGGTTAAGGAAAATCATTCAGGATCAGTGTCCTCTGAGCCTACATGAGATGCTCTGCCCTTGCACTCACTGGGCCCCGATAGCCATCCTTTGGTTGCTTGGGGACGCAGGTTGTCAGAGGTTGCCATTAGTGATGGTGAGTCCACCTGCTCTGTAAGAGGGCTGCTCAAGGGGCGCCTGGGTGGCTCAGTCGGTTAAGCGTCTGACTTCAGCTCAGGTCATGATCTCACGGTTTGTGGGTTCGAGCCCCATGTCAGGCTCTGTGCTGACAGCTGGCTCAGAGCCTGGAGCCTATTTCAGATTCTGTATCTCCATCTCTCTCTGACCCTCCCCTGCCCACGCTGTCTCTCTCTGTCTCAGAAATAAAACATTAAAAAAAAAATTTTTTTTAAATAAGAGGGCTGCTCAGATATGCTCAGCTCCCATACACCTGAGGGGCGTGACCCTTCTATGGCTAACATAGCTGGCTTCATCAGGGTGTGGTTAGTCTTCTGGGTCCACCTGGTTGGGCTCTGGCACCCAGCGATTTAATGAAACCCTAATCTACGTGTTGCCATAAAAGTATTTTATAGGGGCGCCTGGGTGGCTTAGTCGGTTAAGCGTCTGACTTTCGCTTAGGTCATGATCTCGCAGTTCGTGGGTTCGAGCCCTGCATCGGGCTCTGTGCTGACTGCCAGCTCAGAGCCTGGAGCCTGTTTCAGAGTCTGTGTCTCCCTCTCTCTCTGACCCTCCCCTGCTCACGCTGTCTCTCTCTATCCTAGAAATAAATAAAAATATTTTTTAAAAAAGTATTTTATAGTTGTGATTGACATCTACAGTAAGTTGATTTTAAGTAGAGATTACCCTCGATAATGTGGGTGGGGCCCCTCCAATCAGTTGAAAGATCTTATGAGCAGAAATTTAGATTTCCACAAGAGGAAGAAATTCTGCTTCAAGACTGTCATGAACCCCTGTCTGAGTTCCCGGCCTGCTGTAAAGATTTCAAACTCTCTGGCTCCCCTAATTTCTTTAAAAATCCTCCTCTCTCTCCATCTCTATCTCCTCGCTCATTGATGCTGTTTCTTTGGAGAACCCCGACTGACACAGGCAATCATTCACAGTGTTTAGGGATTGCGGGGTGGGGAGTGTGTAGTTGAGGAAGTGCCTACCCCTCCACTCTCCATTTCAGTCACTGAAGAATTAAATCACCCAGGTTCCCCCTATATCTTGAGGCAGAGTCTGTGATCACCAAGGGCTTTCTCTGGAAGACCCACATTATATGTAGGTGGTTTAACTTTGTGAGACAATGACTCCTCCCCGTGCACCCTAAGTGTACGGTTTGGAGATGTGGTGGTTGGCATGAGTCTACCTTGAAGAAGAGAGGAGGCTTTCTTTTACCATAACTCACCTCCATTCTGGCCAGAGGACTCATACTCAAAAATGGACCTTGGCTTCGCATCTAATCATGGTCAACACATGTGTATTTATGTGCCTTAAGTTAAAATATCTAAGGCATGATTATCCTGCTTTCTCTCTTTCGACTAATCTATCAGGTATCAGAACTGATCATACCTACTGTACTGGTTTAATGTAGTTTGAAACATTTTTCATGCAATGAGTTGGCTCCTTAAATGTTTTTCTCGATAAAAGTTCTGAGCCAAATTATCCAAATAACCAGAAATTTTCTGATTTGTTCACATTGAAATATTCCCTGACAAAAGAAGAAATAAATTTTCATTCATTGTAACTCTGAATGGATGTTCTAAAGCACAGAAACAGAACCCAGTGAGAATGAAGGAAGACAAGATTCAACCACAGTGAGTTTCCTCTCTGTAGTCTAAGACCCCTTCATGTTGTAGCTCTGAAAATGCAAGGGCCACAGAGGAACCACATAAATGTTCACAGTTTCACCAACTATTTCCTTAGATATTTTGGTGGTAGACACACGCCTGAGTCCGCATGTTTTGAACATGTGTTTTGTAGATTAGGAAAAGTCATTTGGTAGTGAAGCTGTTGAAAGGCATATGGAGATTTAAGGCAGGGCTGTGGATGTTTTCCAGAGCTTTATAGACCCACAGATGAGAAACAGTCAGAAAGATGCTCTACCTGACCTATGCTGTACCGCATTTTATCATGGTATTTCCGGGTTTCAGTGCCTTTTCATGCATTCTCTTTTATGAACACAGAAATCTAATCTGTTTAATGAAGATGTCTTTTAAAAATCTCTGTTTCCATTAGTGCCAATATAATAGCTTCACCAAACCTCAGTCTGCTGTGTTATGTGTATGTGTACTTGATCCTGAGAAAAATGAGTTAACCTTTGTTTTGTCAAAGCTCGCAGGACAGGGAACAGGTGGCCCCAAAATCTTGGGAGCCTTCATTGGCTAAGCGACACCGTTTGTTATAACAAACAGGCCCAAATTTCAGCGAAAAATGTTCTCTGTCTAATGGTCTGATGTAGGTGTGATGGAGGTGGAGCGGTCCTGGGACTCAGCTCCCCTCCGTCTAATGGTCCTTCGATTTCCATGGGCTTTAGGATTCTCCACTGGATCCTTTGTATTTGGCTGGGAGATGGGTAAGGAGGGTTCATGCCATCGTCCTGTGGGAGGGTTTGGAGGCCAGGTCTGGAAGCGTTGTGCACACACACCTGCCCATGTGCTGGACTCAGAAGGCATTTTTTAAAGTTTTCTTTATGGACAAATCTTAGACAGTTGCTTGTTTTTTTCCTTTTCCTTTTAAATTTATTTTTTATTTAGAGAGAGACAGACAGACAGACAGTCAGCACAAGAGGGGGAGGGGCAGAGAGAGGAAGAGACAAAATCCCAAGCAGGCTCCTCAATGCCAGCATAGAGCCTCATGTGGGGCTCGATCCCAGTGACTGTGAGATGATGACCTGAGCTGAAATCAAGAGTTAGATGCTCAACTGACTGACCACTCAGACGCCCCTCTGCAGGCTCTTAAACATCAATTTGACAACTTGCCCCCCGCCCCCCAACTCTAGACCAAATTCCTGAGGGGACAAAGGGCAGGTAGGCACCAAGTGGAATGCTTGAAAAGTGCAGACAAAACACAACCCCGGACAGTTCAATAGTGTTACCTTCTTAGATGTGCTGGTATTACACAGGGTATGGAAGAGAAAGAGAACCCGTTCTGTATGTTTTAATCTCTCAATTTTGATCCTTAACACCGTAGTGCTTCTAAGTTTATCACTTAATTTTGAGTTTCATTTTAATAATTCTAGTTAAAGAGGCTAGGAAACATCAGTTAGAGAAGAACAAAAGACTAATTAAAATGATCTGCATATAAAACTGTACTAAACTTTTTTAAAAGGCTTAAAAATAAAACAAGCCAAAATTAGAATACTTTTGGCAGAAAAATTACCAGCCATGAACAAAATAACATTCCATACAAATATTTTCTCTAGAAGTGCATTACAAATAATATTGTTGGGGGGCACCTAGGTGGCTCAGTCTGTTGAGTGTCTGACTTTGGCTCAGGTCATGATCTCACAGTTCATGGGCTCAAGCCCCGGATTGGGCTCTGGGCTGACAGCTCAGAGCCTGGAGCCTGCTTCTGATTTTGTGGTGTCTCTCTTCTCTCTGCCCCTTCCTCGCTCATGCTCTGTCTCTCTCTGTCTCTCAAAAAATAAACAAACATTAACTTTTTTTTTTTATAACAAATAATGTTTTACATAGATTAAGAATGGCTTGCCACATACTAAATGTTTGTTTATATCAGTCATAAAAATCTCTTTCTTAAAAAAACTTTTTAAATATAGTTTAACACTTTTGGGGAGATTCCGTTCCCAATAAATGGCAGGAACACACTTTAGAAGATATCAGGTAGCACATCTTTTTAATTAGAGACCTAGCCAGGTAAGTCTCATTAAATAAATAGCAACAAGATCTTTGTGAGCACACGTAAGTTCATCACAAATCCGATGAATCAACTGCCAACTGAGGTTTTTAAAACATTTTTTAAAAAATTTTCTAATGTTTATTTATTTTTGAGAGAGAGAGAGAAAGGCAGAATGCAAGTGGGGGAGGGGCAGAGAGAGGGAGAGATGGGATCAGAAGCAGGCTCCAGGCTGTGAGCCATCAGCACTGAGCCCGATGTAGGGGCTTGAACTCACTAACCTGGAGATCATGACCTGAGCTGAAGTCAGATGCTTAATCGACTAAGCCACTCAGGCGCCCCGTGGGTTTTTTGTTGTTGTTTTTTTTTTAAGTTGTTTATCCAAGGGCTCCTGAGTGGCTCAGTCAGTTAAGCATCTGACTTTGGTTCGGGTCATGATCTCATGGTCTGAGAGTTCGAGCCCCCTGTCTGGCTCTGTGCTGACAGCTCAGAGCTGGAGTCTGCTTCAGATTCTGTCTCCCTCTCTCTCTGTCTCTCCCTTGCTAGCACTCTTTTTCTTTCTTTCTCTCTCTTAAAAATAAACATTTAAAAAAAACTTCAAGTTGTCTATCCATTTTACAAGAGAACGTTTCAAGGGTAGAATTTCATTTTTTTTTTTTTTTTTTGCCTAACTTGGAACAGAAACTACATATGTATTAAAAGAAGCCCAGTTGGGAAACAGAAATATCTTACTTAGTCAAAGATGAGTTTTGACTAAGATAAAGAAGATGGACTTTTTATATTTGGATCCTGCACAAGGCGCTTTTCTTATTTTATCTTACTTGTATGGCCTCAGACATCAAAAAATTCATAGAGAAATTATTCATATACACACACAGCAAAAAGCCCACAACCAACCAACCAAACCAATGCAACTTATTTTCTAAGTTGATGGTATAACACAAGAGGTCATCCTTAGCCCTTGCTGTTACTTTTCTTAATTTCCATCATCACATGAAATTTAAAATTAAATCCCAGGTAAGAGAATATTATAGCACCTAAGAGTTGAATGAAGAGAGGCTCATAACCACCATCATTCTGGAAAAACCCATAGAGCTCCTTCATGAGACCAGATACTGAGAAAAATCTACCATGAAAAGAACTTCTTTGTTGACGGGCATCCCTATTTCCCTCCCACTGCTATATCTTAAGAGATATAGCACAACTGTTATGTTGTGAAAAGAGCATGGGATTTGTAGAGTGGAAAATGAGTCACCACATGGGAAAGGTGGCCAGGTAACTTCCTGAGTTTAGGGCAGGGAGAGTCTTTCCTTGGCCTCTGAGAGTTATCTGGCCCATAACTGATAGTTATCTGCCTATCAGGCTCTGTCAGAGCAGACCCTCCCTCAGTTTAGGAAGGACAAGGTGCCCATTGTTGTCCACACTGAGGTCTCACGGAGGTCAGGATAACACTGTAGTGATCCAAATGCTAATGGCTACCTTGCTCACTAGGCAATACGAGTATAGTCACAGACCTCAGGATTCCCGTCTGGTCTACAAAAAGGAAGCAACACTTTTTTTTTGGATAATGTTATATTTATGCAGCATCAATACCACAAACGGTTCTGGATCCCTGGAACTTTCTGGGGATGCAAGAGATCCAGAGGTGGAGATTGGTTCCACTGGAAGCCTTTAGCAAATTGGCCAGGAGGATAGAGACAAAGACAAAGTGCAACCAACCCACCAAGCAGGGGTGACGGGGGTCGGGGACCCGGGTCTTCCACATGCTTTCTGAGATGGACCATAATCGATTCAACGTTCTCAAGAAAGACAAACATGTTGGAACTGACAAAGAGTTTCCTAGCGTGGGGCCTCCTGAGTGCTTACCTGTGGTGTGAGCAGCAGAGTTAATGCCAGGGCATCACAAATGAAGACGCTGGGCTGTTATCCTACAGGCATTGCTGATGTTCATTGACCTGGATTGAGAGCCACTTAGAGATATACAGGGAAGGCAAAGAAAAAATGGATATTGTGGATGCTCATTTTGTATTCTTGTGACACGGAACACTGAGAGGGAGGAGGGATAAGGAAAAGGAGTGAGGCCTTCAAGGTGGATGACCCTGTGCTATCTGGTACAGCGGTCATGGCCACATGCGGCCTCTGAGCCCCTGAATTATAGCTAGTCTGAACTAAGATGTACTGAAGCGCATCTATACCAGACCCTGAACACTTAGTGACTGTAAAGTAGCTCATTAATATTTTTTATATTGATGGCATATAGAAATGACAATATATTGCATGTATCTGGATTAAGTGCAACATACTATTAAAATTCATTTAAAATAAGCTAATCACCTGTGTCTTTTCACTTTTTAATGTGGCTACTAGGAAATTTGAAATTACTTGTATGGCTTGCAATATATTCCTGTTAGGCAGTGCTGCCCTAAATCGGGGGAGGGAGAAGCTCCCTGCCCCCAAACCTCAGATGGGTTTTTGGCCCTCATGGCAAAGATCAGTATGGCAGAGAGATGGGGCCAGCTGGCAGACAAAGGACAGGGATCAGTTGTCACTAAGGAGCGTCATTTGGTGTAGCTGGGACCCTTCCTCGATACCCGGGACTGCCGAAATGGCGGGAACTTGGGAGGGGCCGGGAATCTTCTGGCAGATGATGGGAGCATCTGTTTGGCACTGGAAGACTGTCACCATCTCACAGAGTCTGTGGCCAACATGCGATCCATGTGTCTCATATTCACTGGCCTCCCCATAGTCTGTTAGAGAAGCACCTGCCCCATGTGTTCAAGTGTAGTGAGAACGATGTGGTAAAACCCCACGTCTGTCAACCCCACAGATACAGATTTTGCAAAATTCTAATTTTTGCTTAAATGCTCTAATTTGATCATTGGCAACAAGTCCCGTCAGTTGCCGTCTTGAAGTTGTGGGCTCTGCTCCCTCCATTTTAGAGCAAGTGTCTCTGAGATCCTCAAGTCTGAATAACCATGGTCTGTCTCTCCATTTTCTTCTACGTGAAAATGGTGCTCCATAAGAAATGTGGTGAGCTTAGCTCCTCACCCAAACCCAGCACCTAGTGCTCTTTCTGGAGTCAACCGGGAATGGGGGCTCATGCGGCAGAAGCACCTTATGCGCACTTCCATTTTCTCATAGAATAATAAAACGATGGCTACTCACAGATTGAAATTTAATACAGTTATAGGTTTTTAATGCTCCATCAAGATTATTCTCTTTTTAAAAAATGTTTATTTAGTTTTGAGAGAGACAGTGCAAGTGAGTGAGCTGGGGAGGGGCAGAGAGAGTAGGGGACAGAAGATGCAAAACAGCTCTGCACTGACAGCAAAGAGCCCAAGGCAGGGCTCAAACCCACAAACTGTGAGATCATGACCTGAGCTGAAGTCAGACACTATGATTTTAAGAATCGTCAAGATCATTCTCATAACTTGGCTTCCATTTTCCATAAGTCCATGGCAGTGAAGAATATAATAGATACCATGTGATTCCTGCTAAATCACAGCCATCTTGTCACCACCATTGTTTTTGCACCCTGAGTACAAATATCAACACAGTGAAAAGGCAAATCACATCTTCTGCTTCCTCCTCGTGGGCACCCTCAACATATCTGGAGGGTTCCAAAGGGTTCACGGACCACGGTTAGACATCTGCCCACTGAGGCCAGTGAGGATGCATCTTTCTGGGACGGGGCTCACCGCTTACCTGGTCAGTATGACCTGAGAGGAAGGAAAGAGCAGTTCCCCAGAAGAAACTCAAAATTTTCATCTGGGTTGCTTTGTTTGGGTTTTATAAATATGAGACAAGTGAATGGATATTTTGTGGCCACAAGAACGCCTTCCATGCAACACTTACTGTGCGTACTGCTTTGCAGCAGACATTTCCTAAGCCCTTTCACGGAGCAGTTACCACAGCATACACCGAGTGCCCGCTATGTGCCAGGCCCTGTACTGTTTTCCTTTGTCTGCATTATCTCACTTAACTCGAAGTAGTCCTTTGAGGGTGGAGACTAATATCATCCCAATTTGCAGATGAAGATGCTTGTGGCAGGTGATTCTTCACCCAGGAGGCGACACTGTGAAAAGTAGTGGCGCTCGGACTCCATCCCAACTCTTAACTAGATCAAGACCCCAAAATGCAATACAGGAGCATCACCTGTGTCATTAAATATATTTTAATAAATGGATGGTTCCCAATTAAAAAAAAATCATCGGTGGACGCTTCGATCCAATGAAATCTAGAACAGAAGCCTAATCTGTAAAACAAACCAAAGCAAAGTGACTAGTTCAAGGCTAGAGGAGATCTGTGGGGTTGGGCAGACTCAGGTTTCTCCCATCCTCGGGTCACCCCGATTTCCCTTGGAGGAATGAATAACTAGGGTTCCCAGTATCCTAGGGCTAGAGTAAGCATCCCAAACCTACCAGTTTGATCCCTTCTCCTGCAGCTCACCTTTTAAAGATCTGCTCCATTTAGTTCGCTCTGTGCAGGTGGGGAGTTGTTTTCCAGAAAGCCCCGTGGGGAGGTGGCTTGCTTTGTTTTCTGGTGTGCAGATCTGCGCTTCTTGCCTTAAAAAAGGATTCGCAACAGTTTTCCTTTGCTCCCCTTGTAGCACACTTTAGAAGTGATGTGTACAGGATATAGCCACAGCGTTCCAGAAGCTCATTCCTGGGGCGAATTACAATGTGCAGTGGGAAGGACCTTGGGGCAGAAAAAGGAAGACTCATCTGGGCCTTGGTCTGGCCTCTTCATGCATCACAAATTTTAGACAAGTGTTTCTCTCTGGGCATCATTTATATCATATCATTTCTAGATTGGTGAGTCAGAATAAGAGGTGGATCGTAACCTATATGAAAATTCGAAAAAGTCCTAAATGAACATGGAGGGGAAAATCCCATTTTGCGTATTATTTCAGGTTTTCATACACTGCCTGGATTATTTGTAAGGTGTTTTTATTTGTAAAATATTATGTAAATGTGGAATTATTAAAGAATAAGTTGCATTTGTAGTTCCAAAAAATGAAGAGTCAGCAATTTCGGTGTAACGTTTTATCAGTAATTTATTGATGATGTATATCCTGGTAAATATCAGGTGTCTTGTGAGAAATTGAAAACTCTTCAAAATGGTGACTGTCTAATTCTACCTCTGGCAAAATAGTAGGTCAAAAATATTTGCTCTCCATTCTTTGCTTCTGGTTAGAGCCTCATTAGCTTAATTATTTACCTACTTTAAGAAATAGAAATAAAAAGATAAGAATACTACATAGGGGTACAATGATTTGTAAGTATATGTAGAGTTTATTTTCTAAATCTGCATTTTGTGTTTTTACTGTAAAAGTAATCTTGCTATTCTTTTGTGACTTTTCCCCCCAGATATTTTAAGAAAAATTCTGCAGAAGAAGTTTGACTTCTCAACTGATTATGAGAAGGTAATTTTTATTGATACATTTCTCAGTAAAAATAAGTATGAACAAAATTTTGGTTGACTTGAACGTAAATCTTTAAGCAGTCAGTTCATCTGTGAACTTTGTAATATTTTTTGACTAAAAACTTTTATGGAATATTGAAGCATCTTATAAATCCCATATGAACTAAAGCAGAAATTCCAAAAGTAGCATTTGAAGAAACGTTCACCTCTCAAGCTGGATGTATTTCAGTATTTAAAAACAGAAATTTCCTTAAGGGAAGCGATAGGGTAATGTTTTTTTTTAGCTAAGGGAGGGGAACTCCCAGACTAAGTAGAATTATTTGAACATTTCTAGAAACAGGGATGTGTTCTTTGTTTTAAAATACAGTTTGTTAAAAAGCAACTTCACATTGGAACAGGTTTATTGAGAGCTCTGTGTGTGCAGTTGCTTGGACTAGAGATAAGGAAAATAGCCCTTGATCTCAGGAGGCGAAGAGCCAGATGGCAGAGACCATACCTAATTGTTTAAAGAAGGAGAAGGAGAAGAAGGAAATAAGTAGATTTATAAAAAACAGGAAGAGGAACTTAGGTAAAAATAATTAATTCTGACTAGGAGCTCTTCCATAAAAGGTGATTTGGGGGCTTGTCATTAAAAAAGGGTAAGCAGGGCTGAAGCCAGTGGGGAGGTGGCTTTGCTGGCATCCCAGGCTTCGGGGACAATGGGAGTCACCAGGACAAGGTATGAAAGAGTAGAGAGGAAGGAAGGTGAGCTGGGATGCTGAACGCTCACTAATATGAGCAGATGGTATTTTCAGAAAGTATTAAGGGAACTTGCATGCCTCTGCTGAATACCAAGGTGCTACTCATTCATTCCATTTGCATCTATGATAGACCTACCTAAACAGAAGAGTGTATTTTGGTTTTGGTTTACGACGAGTGCGGGTTGCCAGTGAAATAAACAGACAGGTGTTTGTGGCATTGAATGTTAGGGTACTTTAAAAAAATAGTTGAACCTGTTTGTCAGGCTGAAGAATCAGGCACTTTGTCCTTTCCTTCCCGGGCATGAAGGTGGTTATCAGGAGAACAATAAAAGCAGACATATGGTGGACATTCTTCAATGGCCAGCACAGCCTACGTGAATGACCGTGTCCTGGTCGGGTGGGGACAATGTATGGGGAGGGTGGTGGTCTCTTGCCCAGTGAATGGTTACCTCAGATACTGTAGTGACAGTGCCTCATAGTCTCAATTTGCAATAAAATGATACCCAAGAGAAACCAAACACAGATGCTAGAGAGGAAAGCCTTATCTAAAATCCATTTGCATGAATCATTTTCTCCCTAGCGCTCACAGCCTTCCCTGCCTTCCCTAGTACCGTGGAAAAACATTTTCATTATGAAATGCCAGTGGCTTCCCATGTCTCCCAGACATGGTTGCTGATGTCGGCCTGTATCTCTGAGCAGAACAAAATGACCGTTGCTTTTATGTCGATTTTGAAAATTAGTGTGCCATTAGCAGCCTGGCCTGGATGCCAACTAGATTCTGCCAGAGAATGGGTGGGAGCTGTGCTTCGCCTGGTCCAGGCCTCAGAGGATGGAGCCCTGAGACCTTGAGGTGACTCTAGGGCAGCCCAGTAAGTACGAGCCAGAGCTGGGTTGCCACTACCCGTGGTGGGATTCTTAGTTGACCTAGTCCTTTATGGCTGGCTCGGTATTAGATTTGGAGCTCCTGTAAAATGGGGGATCTCCCTGGTGCCTGATCTCCTCTCCACCTCAGGTGCCTTTGCAAATGGACCAAGACCATTAGCATGGGGGTCAAGTGGAGAGAGGAGACAGCACTGAGCACTCATGAATGACCTGAATTCCCCTCTACATGGGGGCTTGGGTCACATTTTCCACTGCTGTCCAAGGAAGAGGTATTTGGTTAGGCAGACACATTGGAGAAACCAGGCACCGTGGGAGGGAGGCTCTCTGACTGGTTGTCGTCTGACGTATGCCGACCGTGTTGAGTTAGAGTCCTCTGAAGCAGACCCTGAGCCAAGGACTCATGGCTACTGCATTTGTTTGGAAAGTGCAGGGGACACTGGCCAGGAAGTGGAGAGGTAATAGGAAGGAGAGAGAGCAGTCTGGAAAGGGTGTGGCATTATACCACCTGCCTCAAGGGGCAACGGAAGCTTCATCCTGTAGAATTGCTGGGGAAGTGGTGCAAAACTCCAGCGTCCAAATTAGTCCCTGGGAAGGGTGAGAGAGCTTTAAGACTGAAGGGGCACAGGTTAGGGGTGGTGTGGGGGTGGGGGACCGTGTTAATGCCGAAGCACTTCTGACCTTCCATGGTACCAGAAAAAGCCTTCGAGCACAGAGTTAAAGATGCCAGGAGCCGGAAGCTTGAGGAAGCACATGGAGATGACTGAGGCCTGAAGGGTGTGGAGACACCGGCAGCGTCTTCCACACTGACCAGTGCCTACTGGCTTCCTAATTACTGCAGTCACACAGGTAAGGTCTGTCCAGGCGAGGGGCCTTGGGGAGACTTCTCAGCTTTCTTCGCCCTGAGTTGAGCATTTCCTCTTCTGGTGAGTTCTCAGACGGCGGAGGAGCCTGGGCCGCTGGGCCAGTGACCTCCCAGCTGAGTGTTCTGTTAGTGAACTCACTTCAGAAGGCTCAGAAGCATTCAGCGGACCTTTTGTTCCAAGGGCTGAGGCCTGACTTCGGAAGGGAAACATGACTCCCTTTCACAGAACTGCCTCCTTTTTATACTTCAGCTGTAAGTTAAAATCAGAATTTTAAGATCCTTGGCCCCTTCTCCTCCTTGACATTTTTTTTTTATACTTCTCTCTTTCATGTATTCATTTTACAGAGTGCTGGTTAGGAGCAATGCATGGTAGAGACAAACATGTGAAAGCGTGTCCATTACTCCACCAACTCTCAGCCGGCGAAAGGGAGGTCATGGGATAAGATATACACATGGATGTTACGGGCTGAATTGTGCCCCAAATTCATATGTTGAAGTTGTAAGCCCGGCATCTCAGAGAGGGATTGTATTTAGACATAGTGTCATTACAAGGGGTAATTAGCTTAAAATGGGGTGATTAGTGAGTCCTAATCCAGTCTGACTGGTATCTTTATAAGAAGAGGAGATTAGGACACAGATACGCACAAAGACAAGACCATGTGAGGAAGCAGGGAGAAGACGGCCATCTGCAAACCAAGGAGAGAGGCCTCAGAAAAGACCAAACCTTCCCACACCTTGATCTCAGACTCCCAGGCCCTAGAACTGTGAGGAAATACCTTTCTGTTATTTAAACACTCTGGTCTGTGGCACTTCCTGAAGGCAGGTCCAGCAGACTAATGACGTCAATAGCTGGACTGTAAGGTGGAGGGATCATGTAAGAAGTTCTGATAAAGGGCCGTGGATGTGAATGTTCAGAAGAGGGAGAGTGGTTTTGTGCCTTGGACATCAGGGAAAGTCTCTATGGTAGAGCTGACATTTATTTATTTTTTACTTCCTTTGGTTTTTATTATTTATTTTTTATAGAGAGAGAGAGACGGAGCATAAACAGAGGAGAGGCAGAGAGAGAGGGAGACACAGAATCCAAAGCAGGCGCCAGACTCCGAGCTGTCAGCACAGGGCCCGATTCGAGGCTCAAACCCACCAACCATGAGATCACGGCCTGAGCCGAAGTCGGATGCTTAACCGACTGAGCCACCCAGGCACCCCGCTAGAGCTGGCATTTAAACTGAGACCACACTGGGGTGCCTGGGTGGCTCAGCCCATTGAGCATCTGACTCTTGATTTTGGTGCAAGTTATGATCCCAGGGTTGTGGGATCGAGCCCTCCACATCAGGGCTGCTTAAGATTCTCTCTTCATCTCCCTCTGCCCCTCTCCCCCCACTCATGCTCTCTTTCTCTAAAAAAGATTTTTTTTAATATTAAAAATATAAACAAACAGAGACTTCAAGCAGGTAGCATAAATGAGAGATACAGCCTTACTTCATGAGCACTGGGCTCAAAGCACAAAGCTGCTCCGTTGTGCTTCCGAAACTTACATGGAGTCATCATCCTCTCTGTAGTAACAACAGCCACCATTGCTTGTCCACCTTGGGCCAACACTGGCTTATGAGCTTGACATTGTTTCTAATCCTCACAATGACACCAATCCGAGGCAGAAGTATTTCTGAGCTGCACGTGCACGAAAATCCCGCGCTCGGAGAGGCTGGGGAACTTGCCCAAGGTCACCCAGTGACTAAACAGTGAAGCTGGGATCCATACCTGGACCAGTCTAACTCCAAACCTACAAATGCATCACCAACGAAAATTCAGCTCAGCCCCAGCCACTGCACTGTTTGGACTAATTTGGAAGCCGCAGCTCACGCGAGTATGTGGAGCTGTTATGAAAAAACGTTATGAGAAACTGTGACAACCTCAGTGCTGTGTCTTTTATTTATTAAACCATAAAATATTACAGTGGGTAATTAACCCTGGGAAGAAATGGTCTGGTGGAAACGAAGTTCGGGAGGGGAATAGGATTTGAAATTAATGGAGCCTTGAGGGAAAGTAAGGATGAGGCAAATGAAGCCGTGGAAATCCGAGAAACAGCTCTCCCAACCCCAGGTTAGTAGTGTCTCTATAGCATGCTGTGAGGCAGGTACCCTTGTTCATGATTTACAAGTGTTAACCCATTTAGACTTTACAGGAATAGTCTGTCTTCACTAGAGGTGTTAAGGTAGAGATGACACAGGCAACTCATTTGCGCACTCAGCGTGTGCCAAGTTCCACACTACAGATACAGCCTGAGCCGTGCCAAGCACCTGAGTGTAATTCCCTCAGGGATCCGAGCATGGGGTGGGGGGGTTGGGGGGGAGTCTTCCCAGATTCTCTGCACGCTGGCTGACTGAAATCCAAGGGGAACAGCGTGGCCTCTCCCTCCTCCCAGCTCACATGGAGTTCTGCAGAGAGAGCCCCTCAGCAGCTTGTCGCTGGTGCCCCCTCAATGAAATAAAAGAGCACAATTCCTGTCTTTAAAGAATGGGAGCAGTTTAGGTAGATGGCTTCCCACCAACAACCCCTAAGTGCCCCCACACCTCTAGAAACCTTTCTGGGGGACAGTTGTCCCAGAACACCCCCCCCATCCGCCGCCACCTCCATCATTTCATCCCTGTCAATCAGAACGGACAGCTTCTGTGTGACGACCTCCTACATTCGTTTCCTGGAGGCCACGGTCCATCCCCACTCCTGCCTCTTGGTTGGCTGCCTCTTGGTTAGCTGGTTTGTATCCTCCTCCTTCGTTTCATTCCTCAGTTATTACCTTTCCCTTTCTTTTTTTAAATTTTTTAATGTTTGTTTATCTTTGAGAGAGAGACAGACTGTGAGCAGGGGAGGGGCAGAGAGAGAGGGAGACACAGACTCTGACGCAGGCTTCAGGCTCCGAGCTGTCAGCACAGAGCCCGACATGGGCCTCAAACTCACGAACTGTGACATCATGACCTGAGCTGAAGTGGGACGCCTAACTGACTGAGCCACCCAGGCTCCTCTACCTTTCCCTTTCTTGAAGCTTCCTCTGGGGGCAGATGCTGGGCCAGGGCCTCATCCCTACTGCTTTTCATGACCTCACCAGTGCTAACAGTCACTGGATATCGATTTGGCACTTAGGAAATGTCAGGTCATCATTCCAGATGGGTTTGTGGCATTTGGAACTCACCCTGCGTGTCTGCGAAAGGTAAGTGAATGAGCTCCTTGGTTCCTGTCCTCCAGGAGAGCGTGACATGCTGCCTGTAAGAACACGCTCTCCTTCCCCAGTAAGAGAAGTACCTTCTAGGGATCTCAGAAGCACTTACAGAGCAAGCAGTTCACGGCAGTCTGTGCCCAGGATCGTGTCTGGGGCTTGCTGGCGCTGAGGGATGGGAATAATGCTACCACGCATTGATTATTACTTCTTCTTATTGTGATGATGATGACTGATTGATTGAGCATGACCCTGGGAGACCCGGCTCTAAGCACTTTGAATGTATGACCCCACCTAACATACACTAAGTAGTATATGCAAAGCGTTTAGAACAGAATAAGCCACTAAACATGTTGCTTCTCACCATTTTTTCTTGTTGTCCTTGAAAAACTGCATAAAATAGGGCCTCTGCTTATCCAGATTCCGTCACTAAGGTAACCAAGGCTCAGAGTAGCATTGGCAACATGCTAGGCCCATGCTAGCCTAGGCCCATCCCCCAGGGATTCTGATGTAACGGGTCAGGGCTGGCTGGTTGTTGATATTTATCAAAAGGTCCTGGGTGATGATAATGGGTAATTAATTGGAGTGGGGGATCACCGACACAAAGTGGCACGGCCGGGTTCACTGCTGTGAACTGTTTCCCCACAATACTGCTGCACCGCACAATAATAACCTTATACTGTGTGGCAGCCAGCACGAACAAGGAAGAGGTGAAGTAGTTTCACCCAGCTCCACTGTGGTGGCCGCGGGGGGGGGGGGGGGGGGGGCTAGTCTGCAGACCAGACACCCTGGAGCTGCTCTAGCTGGGTCACCCGGGGACGGCCCCATCCCAGGGCTGCAGGCAAGGCCGTCACTGGCTCCCCNTCAAATACATGAGACCAGACTGACTCCTGGGTGAGAATATTAAATACCAAAGAATCAGCTGATTGTTGTAGGTGGATGGGCCCCAGCCAGCACAATGTGCCTTGGAGCTGAAAGCAGGTGTCCTAAACCCACCTGATCATAGCCATGACGTGGGGCTTCGTTTAAAGACAGATTCCCGGGGAACCTGGGTGGCTTAGTCGGTTAAGCGTCCGACTTTCGCTTAGGTCATGATCTCGCGGTTCGTAGGTTCGAGCCCCGCATCGGGCTCTGTGCTGACTGCCAGCTCAGAGCCTGGAGCCTGTCTCAGAGTCTGTGACTCCCTCTCTCTCTGACCCTCCCCTGCTCATGCTGTCTCTCTCTCTCTCCTAGAAATAAATAAAAACATTTAAAAAAATTTTTTTAAATAAAAATAAATTTAAAAAAAAAGACAGATTTCTGATTTTACCCAAATCTCCTGATACCCACTCTAGGGAAGGAGCCCGAAGTCAGTGTTTTTAACGCACACTGTGAGGTGCTTATGGTGGTAAGTTGGGGAAGCAACAAGCCTTTGGGGTCCCTGCCCAGGAAGGGAGACTGGGGTCATTCATGATGCCCCATGTGACCCTGGCGGCATGTGTATCTGAGCTGCCCACCCCCACACTTTGGATGCCTCATTTAACAGATACTAATATCACAAAGGCTCTGTCACATCTGTGAAAATCTGCTACCGAAAGCGACAGTTTCTAAACTTTCGGATTTCCCAGACTACACAGTTTCAAAAAAGTAATCCAGGGGATGACATAGAGCCTAATTTTTATTTTGCCACCCAAGGACATTTAACACCCACCATAACAGCAACACTGTAGTAACTTTGTCCCCTCTTAAATACATACCACCCACCTCTGCCCACAAAAAGGGCAACTCTCACCTCACGGGAGACTCACTGCATCTCACTTTTTCTGTTTCACTGCAGGGTGGTCCATCCCCACCTGTGGACCACCGTGGAGGGAACTCCCTCGGTTAATCAGGTTACCTGATTCCTCCTGGGCACCTGTTGCACACCAGGTGAGCGCTTGCCAGAGAATGGTGAGCGTGACCACATGGTTCCTACTCTCTGGGAGCAAACAGCATGGCCCAGGCAGGGCTCCTATGGGAGCAAATGCTGGCAAAGGGCAAGCGTGGGCTCCAGGGCAGCAGAAAGCAGGGATGAAAGCAAACCCAGACTTGGTTATCAAGACAGATTTCCAGGGGGAAGCAACTTCCAGGCAGACGTGAGTCTCATGAGCAGAGGAATGAAGGGAATAATATTCTGGACAAGAGGGCAGCTCCAAGTAGCTCAAAGCAGAAAGAGGGAGCATGAGACTTCTTCTTAGGACTAGAATGGCCAAGAAGAACAGGGTATGAAGCCAGCATTAAATAATGGGACCACATTAAGAGGTTTGAATTAAACATCATGGGAATCCAGGAAATGCAGGTAAGCAAGAGAATGACCCCAGTCGATTCTCAGTTTATTACTTTTTTTTTAAAATGTTTTATTTATTTTTAGGAGAGAGAGAGAGACAGCGTGAGCAGGGGAGGGTCAGAGAGAGAGGGAGTCACAGACTGAAACAGGCTCCAGGCTCTGAACTGTCAGTCAGCACAGAGCCCGGCGCGGGGCTCGAACCCAGGATCCGTGAGATCATGACCCAAGCGAAAGTCGGACGCTTAACCAACTAAGCCACCCAGGCGCCCCTTATTACTTTTTTTCTTTCATAGTTTATTGTCAAGTTGGATTCCATATAACACCCAGTGCTCCTCCCAACAAGTGCATGGAGGAGGGCACTTGTTCGATTCTCAGTTTAGAAAGGACACTTTGGAAACTGTTGCCTTTGGCTGGGGTTCTAGGCAGCTGCTAATCTTCTATCGTGTTGAAGACCACATGGTTCCTGTGTTAAGCCTGTGTCACTTTCCCTCTCATTTCCTCCACTCTGTCCACACCTGATTAGCATCCTGATTAGAACCTTTGAGGAAATCCAAATGTACATTGCAGATGTAAATTCCAGACCTGACTGTTTCTCACATGTTGTTTCTCTAATAAACACTCAAGTTTTCTGTTCCCGTCTTGTGCGGATCAACCTCTCACTTGATTTGCTGTCTATGGAATATGAATGTTCTCAGTTGTGGTTAATCGCTCATGTAACTTTTTCTGTTTTCTTGATGCATGCTGCCTCTGCCTTACTCTCCTCAACTCCTCCACTGCCTTGACTTCCACAGCCAGAAAATGTAGTCTTGACCCTGAAGGTAAAGTCCTCGTTTGCTGTTTCTTGTGTTTCTAAAGCCCAGGGGCACGGGATGCGTCTGCTAGAACTTTCTGTTGTTCCACCGTCATCTCCGTTGTGATGGTTTTTTTAAATGGCTTGTTTCATTTCTGTGTATGAAATCATCATCAGTCTTCACTTTCAGTTTTAGTACTTCACCTAACAATAGCGACCCACCTCAGCAAATTTCAATCTTGACCTTCTCTCGTAATCCACAAAGCATTCTGGCGATCCTGGTGTATCACAAACTCAGTTAGGTCTTTGCCAGACCTTGGGCAGACTTCCGCCCAGAAGCGAACTCTTGAAATGACATATCTTATTCCTGATACTGTTTGACATTATACTGAGTCAGTAATGTTGGAAAGGTTGTGTATAAAGTGTGAGATTTGTACTTGGATCTAGACATAGTGCATTTAGAACATTTCAAAACACCTTCTATCCTGCGTTTGAGGTCAGTATCTCCTGGATTCGGAAAGGATTTGCAGTCCCTTTAAAAATACTAAATAATTTAGATCATTTACTGGGAAATGATAGGAAACTAGAGAAATAAGAGTTTAGAGTATCACAATTGGCCGATGATACGGTCCCTCAAGGGCAGGTTGCAAGCATCAGTAAGTAATGACTCTCTGTGGCCATGAGTTAGGGCTTAGTTTAAGCGGGAACATGTACTTGATGAGTGCAGCAAAATTCAAACACTTTTATTTTTTTAGCATTTTATCCTTAATCTCAAAGTAGATAATATCAGGTGCCGTGTGCACTTCAGTACTCTTAAGCATTTATCCACAGACTTAACTAATATTGATTGAATATTTGCTGTGTGCTGAGTACTTGGCTGGCTGTTTTCACATTAAATCGTTTAATGTTCTGACCCTCACAATGTGCTTATGACATTAATGCTAATTCCGGTTTAGGGAAGAAGCCCCCTATGTAATTTAAAGCAGGTCTTCTGACTCTCAGTTCAGTGCTAAGACCTCACATTCATTTCTAGGAACAACACTTGTGCTTTGTTTTACTTCGCTCAGCTTGGCTTCAGTCTGTTGTTAGCTAGCTGGTCCATTAGTTGTAAACAGCCAGACTGTAATTGTCATTCTTTAAAAAATGTCTTGCTTTATGGAAACATGAGTAACTGTATACATGAATTGGAATAAGCTCAAGTTTTGTCATCTGGTTGCATTAACTTTTTTTTATCCCAGAATAAAGCCAGCAGTGATTATCAAAATATGTTAAGGTCACATGATTGTATCTAGAAGCCGTGCTGGTTCCTAGGAACGCAGGGAACTGTCTGAGACTTGGGCTGACAAGCCCAGCCTCACCCACACGGCATGAAACAACCATTTATTAAGTGTCTGCTGTGGCCACATACTTCCCCTGACACATTATCACTGATCAGACATTATCTGTAATGTTCACAATGACCTTACAAGGTATATATTATTACTCCCAGCATATGGATAGAGAAAACAAAGTGAGTGCCTGGTGATTAACATGTCTGACTCAGAAAGTCTGAGCCTGTTTTCTTAAATTTAGATATATTCCAGATTCTTTTGTAACTATGAGTTTGTCATTAACTGATCCGATCTGAACTACTTTGAATCCTTCATAACTTCTACTGGTCCTATCTTTCTGGTGAAAAGCATCCTTTCCTGTAGATTATTCATAATGTAAGTATTTCTGCCAAAATTTGTTGCACCATTTAAAAACAAGCAAAATACTCTTGGGGTTTAAAGTAAGCCATTTGCAACTTGACCCTGCATCTGGACATTTTACTGTGGGTTGAAAGAAGATAGTAATGGCTTGGTTCCATATTCTGACAACTCCAATCTCTGTTACTTCTTTAAAAAAATTTTTGTTTAATGTTTATTTTTGAGAGAGAGAGAGAGACAGAGCATGAACAGGGGAGGGGCAGAGAGAGAGAGAGAGAGAGAGAATCCAAAGCAGGCTCCAGGCTCTGGGCTGTCAGCACAGAGCCCGACGTGGGGCTTAAACTCACAAACTGTGAGATCGTTACCTGAGCCAAAGTCAGACGCCTAACTGCTTAACCAACTGAGCCACCCAGGCGCCCTTCTGTTACTTCTGTTTCAAGAAGGAGCATCAAGATGGAAACGCACACACACAAACACACACACATTAAGATTCAACTCATGGTGGCAAATAGGTTAAAAAAAAATGAAACAAGTACACTGTGGAATGTTCTACCTGTTATTTTGTGTTAGAGGACATGCTGTTTCTTTTGTTTGACTTGCAGATTATCTACTATGAAATCGGGGTCATCATCTGTGCTGTCCTGGGACTGCTCTTTGTCATTCTGATGCCTCTGGTAGGGTTCTGCTTTGGTCTGTGCCGTTGCTGTAACAAGTGCGGTGGAGAGATGCACCAGCGTCAGAAGAAGAACGGGCCCTTCCTGAGGAAGTGCTTCGCGGTCTCCCTCTTGGTGATTTCTCTATTTATAAGGTGAGTAGAACCTTGGAGAACAGCTGATTGTGTTAGGGGTTGCTTGAACTGTTCAGCCCAGGCATTTAAAACAAAACAACCACACCCCTACAACACCCCCATAAAACAGAAGAGGACGAAAATGTTTGTCTGGGGTGCTTCAAAACAATGCCACCGTAACCAGAAGTTAGGGCTGTCCTCAGGGAGCCAAGCCAACCCTTTGGGGCTTGCTCGTGTCGAAGACAAGCTGATAAATCTTGGCCTGCAGAAATCATCGACCCCCAAGAACAGCTCTTTCCTTTTTAAAAAATTTCTTTAATGTTTATGTATTTTTGAGAGACAGATAGAGCATGAACGGGGGTGGGGCAGAGAGAGAGGGAGATACAGAATCCGAAGCAGGCTCCAGGCTCTGAGCTGTCAGCACGGAGCCCAGTGCGCGCTCCAACTCACAAACCATGAGACCATGACCTGAGCTGAAGTCGGACGCCCAACTGACTGAGCCACCCAGGCGCCCCAGGACCTCCTTCCTTAAATAGCTGTTTGGAGACAGGCGGCCTGCAGAAGGCAGAGCATTTGGTTGTTGTTTTGTGCATTCAAAGGGATCCTGAAGGATGCGTATAGTCCCTGACTCGGGGAATGTGAGAACACTGTGGAACAGAATTCACTTTCTAATAATAAACCCAGCTTTCCTGAATTTGCAGTTAAGCTGCTACCCTGTGCGGAGGCCTGGAACACACTTCATGATTTAGGATGTGTTTCTTCTACACTCCCTTCTGCTGCCATAAGCTTTCCAACTGCCTGACAGACCAGGAAGACACTGCTCTTAAGACAGGATTTCGCCGAGTTCAGATCAGAATCCTTGGCTAAGGAATGTGCTTCACGTTAGGGGCCCCCTGGTCGCGATATTTGGTCATGGTTCCACGTTTCCTCATTCATTCAGCCAATGAACATCATGGCATTTGGCGATCGAAGTAAAGCGCTTATGACGTGAATAGTGCTAGGCCCCAAGGAGGCACTGAGACCGTGGGGACTGGCAGTCAGCTTCCTCCTCCCTGTTTTCTCCAAGCACTGCATTCGCTCAATAGCTGTAAGGTTTTGCCGGTTTCACTAAATAACTGATATTCGGGAATTTAAGCAGAAAGAATCATTAGACAGAACAATTTAAGCTGGCCTACCAGCTGAAGTTTTAGATGGAAATCCAGGAAGAAGAGTTCTTCAAGTGTGGCCATTAGTGGGGTCCCGGTAAGACATACGTTTTGAGGTGATCATTCATTGGAAGGCAGTACACCTCGGGATGCCTGGGTGGCTCAGGTGGTTAAGCGTCAGACTTTGGCTCAGGTCATGGTCTCATGGTTCGTGGGTTCGAGTCCTGCATCAGGTTTCATGCTGACAGCGCAGGGCTTGCTTGGGATTCTCTCTTGCTATCTCTTTCCCTCTCACTCTGCCCCTCCCCCACTCATGCTATCTCTTTCAAAATAAGTAAATAAACTTTAAAAAAAAAAAAAAAGGAAGGCAGTATACCTATTGGAAGGGACTGGACAGCTCTCGATGTGTTGATATGAAACAGTCCCCAAGAGAGATGAATTGACGGAGCAGCTTGCAGACCATGTATATATACAACATGGCGCCCCTGACGAAAACAAAGGAGGAGAGAGACACAAACACTTGGTTATGTTTACACAGAGCATCTGTAGTAAGCTTGCCAAGACCCTGACATGGTGGTTGCCCCTGGGAAAGAACTTTGGTGGTTGTGGAGAGTAGGAAGGAAATCACTGCTCACGGCATGTACATATTTTTTGTCTCTTTTGAATGATCTACCATGCCACAAGTATTACCCTACTGACTTGACTGCACCAAAAATTAAACTTGAACAACCAAAAAATCCAAAAAAGCAAAAGCCAGTGCATTACCACTGACTCCAGGACAGTCATTTTTTTTGGAACAAAGACACACTTTTGCTGCGAATAGTTAAATAATAGAACTTAACAGTATACGTGCAAACAGGACCCAAGTGAATGTGTTGCTAATTTCATGTACCCTTGTTTGACCACCAGGGAGTTAATTTTGTTTTCTCTTCTCTGTCTCTCTGTCTGTCTCCCCAATTCTATCTGTAAACATAGTTTGTTTCTGCACACTGAATTCTGAAGAGCAGCTTGAGATCAGGTCGATGGTGATTTCAGACACTCCTGTCTCTGCTTTGTGTTTGAAGTCTTTTCAGGAATGCAGGGACCTTACAGCTGTGGGAGTGGTTACCTCCTCCCCAACTACCAGGAAAGTGTTAGTTGCAGTCCAAAGAGATGTCAGATCCAGCAGAGATCACTGTGCATTTATTTTAAGCCCAAGAATTCCATCTTTCATTCATCCAGAGACTTGGACAGCCATGCTGCTCCCTCTGTAGGGGCATACCCTGAATATCCAAGATGATGCTCAAGTGACAGTGTAATCTGAAAATATTCACCCTTTGGACTTCTTGGTCACATGATTACTTAACAGTTAATAGTTTTCACTTGATATAAAGACGTGATATAATTTCAGGAAAATTCTTTGTTGCCTGTAGTTAGCATATGTAATAATGGGCTTCCCACTTTTCTTTTGAATGAAGCACATATTCTATATTGGGTTTCTATTTTTATTTTTGTTTTTTCAATTTAAAAACAAGTTAGTTAACATATACTGTACTGATGGTTTCAGGAGTAGAATTTAGTGATTCGTCACTTACATATAACACACAGTGCTCATCTTAACAAGTGCCCTCCTTAGTGCCCATCGCCCATTTAACCGATCCCCCCCCAACTGCCCTCCAGCAACACCCAGTTTGTTCTCTGTGTTTAAGAGTCTCTTATGGTTTGCTTCCCCCTCTGTTTTTCTTATTTTTCCTTCCCTGGGTTTCTGTTTTTAAATTGGGCTTTTATTTACATTAATGTATAATTATGTGTCATATATGTTATACATCCCCCAGAACTGTTTGAATTATTTATATTATGTTTAAAATACCAAAATATACTAAAGAATAAAGCTATAAAGTTGGAAATAAACTCAACTTTCATTTATATGAGAAATGAACACTACAGTTTTTTTTCAGAACTCAGATCCATCAAACAAATTTAGATAAGTTTTTTTCTCCCAAAGATATTTTAGTTTAGAAGATTCTTTTAAAAAACACATGCTGTGATTCTACAGCCTCCTATGCATTCAGTTTAGATATTTTTCCCCACCCAAGTAAAACTGATTAAGTTAAAAACTATAACCTCAAATTTCAGTACAATTAAAACAAAATTGATCACCTAATTTGAGGCCAAGTGACAAATTTAAAACAAATTTTACATAATACACTGAATTTACATATGACTTATAAGACAGTTCTAAAAAAGAGTAGTATTTGAGATTATTTAGTTTGCCTTAAATTCACACTAGAAGTTGAATTTCTTCTTGGTTGGAAATTTAAAATTTAGAATTGCTCTGAAACCTCTGTTGGCTTGCAAATATTTTCAACATCATGAGTCAAATACTAGCTGTATATTCTTTGCTAAGTGATCAGAACTAGCCAAAGAGATTAAAGACCAAGAGAAAGTGAAGATTTCTGTTACAATTAGATAGAAAGGAGAAAAAGAGTATGTCCACAAAATCATATTAGATAAAAATAAGTGGGAAAAGAATGTCAATAAAGCTAGGAGGCAGAAAGAGAAGGAAAAGGAGATATTTGCTTCTGGCTTTCAATGACCTCAAGAGACTGGATCTTGTTGATAAATAATCTTTGGACATGATTTTTTTAAATGTTTTACTATTTTTTATTTTTTAGATATGATTTTTTGTAAACCCAGAGCAGTCTACTTGCCTTTTATCAGGCTCAATTTCATTTTGTGACATTATACTACATCACAATTAATACTGACATTGTTTTTTAAATTTTTCTTGAGTCCTCTTATTTTTCATCCATCCTTTTTTTAAATTGAAAACAAATTAAATCTTTTTGTTTTAACTGAGAAAGACATAGGTGTTAAGAAGAAAGGTCCCCTAGTACATATGGAATATATGTGGTCATGGTCTCTCTCTGAGCTTTCTCAAAGGCAGCTGTGGAATGTTAGAATTCACAGACGTTGACATATGTTTATGTAAGTCTGTTTGACCATCAGCAGAAGATTGAATTTCCACCTCTCACTGTAGACTGTTTAAGCAGATGTGTCTTACTCCAGAAAAAGCCAAGTTTCCTCTCCCTTTTTTCTTTTGCACTTTGTCATCGCTGCATTTTTCAGAATTCCAAAAGGTTATGGACAATAACGAAAAAGGAACAAAGAGCCGTACTTATTTTTCCAGTATATTTCTAAGTTTCTGAGTACAGCAAATCAGCTTTTGCCAACTGCCATGGTGAAAATTGAATTCTAGTCTCTTTCAGGAAGATGGCTATTTTCAAAATTCTTTTCTTTTTTAATTGGGATTGTGATGGTCAGTTCCTGGCTTGGAGGCCACAAGATTCTAAAAAAGAAACAGAGCTAACATGCTTGAAAATCATGAGACTTTCTTAATGTGAATGAGAGAGATAGTTATTTAAAATTAAAATTAAAAAACTATCTAAAAAATAGGAGTTCAGTTATAGACTAAAAGCATTTATTAGGCCATTTTTGGCTAACTTCATCAAGTCAGTGGAAACTGGTTGAAAAATTGCTACAAGTTTTAAATTTTAAAGGGGCATCCTTAGTTTTTAAAACCTTTAAGTATTCACTTTCAAGTATATATGTCAGAAGATTGGTTTATTCATAATAAAGTATAGAATATGTAATATTAATATGCCATAAAAATTAAGATTCCTATCTCTGGCTAAAAAATTCAAGAGATTTTGTTGTACTGCGGAAAAGCGTATGTTTTTAATATTTATTTTATGTCAAATACAACTCTCAGATTCCTGAGAGTCATTGAAATTTTATTTCCTTTTTGTGCGAGGCAATTCCCTCAGTGTTCTCCTATTCTAATAGTTGGCTGACAGTTGTTTTAAAAAAACATTTATGTGATTTTTTTCTACTTAAAAAATATATTGAGGGGACACCTGGATGACTCAGTCGGTGAGTGTCCGACTCTCAATTTCAGCTCGGATCATGAGCCCAGGATCATAGAATCAAGCCCCAAATCGGGGTCCAAGCTGAGCATAGAGCTTGCTAAGATTCTCTCTCTCTCTCTCTCTCTCAATCTTCCTCTACCCTTCCCTACTCACACACGTGCACTCTCTCAAAAGAGAACAATACACAAAAAAAGAAAACAAAATATATTGAGTAATGAGGACTTTCTAAATCAAGAGCAACAAGAGCATAACTTCTTTACTATTTGTGATAAATAGGAGTTTTATTTCTTTTATTTTTTTATAGTTTATTGTCAAGTTGGTTTCCATATAACACCCATTGCTCATCTCAACAAGTGCCCTCCTCCATGCCCATCATCCATTTTCCCCTCTCCCCCACCCCCATCAGTCCTCGGTTTGTTCTCAGTATTTAAGAGTGTCTTATGGTTTGCTTCCCTCCCTCTCCTTAACTATTTTTTCCCCTTCCCCTCCCCTATAGTCCTCTGTTAAGTTTCTCCTGTTCCACATATCAGTGAAAACATATGGTTTCTGTCTTTCTCTGCCTGACTTATTTCACTTAGCATAACACCCTTGAGTTCCATCCATGTGGCTACAAATGGCCAGATTTCATTCTTTCTCATTGCCATGTAGTATTCTTATAATAAGAGTTTTAAATTAGAGATTGCAAATGGAGACTATCAGTTGTTCTGCTTAGTATTTAGAGTTTTATTCCTCTAGTTAGTAGGTAAAATTTTATTTTTTAATAGTCTTTTTATTCATTTTGAGAGAGAGAAATCGCAAGTGGAGGAGGGGCAGAGAGAGAGGGAGAGAGAGAATCCAAAGCAAGCCCCGTGCTGTCAGTGCAGAGCCCCACTCAGGTCTCAAACTCATGAACTGTGAAGTCATGACTTAGGTGGAAACCAAGAGTCAGACGTTTACCTGACTGAGCAACCCAGGCGTCCTTTAGTTGGTACTATTTTAAAGGGGGAAATTTTACATAAGAATCCAGATTTCCAGACTTTTTGAATGAGTGGAAAGTCTGGCAGTGTAGAGCATCTGTCCTCACCCATATCTGCACCTCCCCCCTCTTCCACGCCTAGCAGTTCATGTCATACATTTTGCCCTTCGTGCTCTCTGCCGGTCTGTGTAGGCATTTGAATTTGCCATCCTTAATATAAGATTTCAAATGTGTTATAGGTCTGAAAATCAGCTCTGAAAGTTGCTGAATTTTATTCAAGCTGTAAGACAGTTTGTTTGTTTTTTAAAGATCAATGCTTTCATTTTAATTGGATCCATAATTGATTGGCAGAAATGTGGAACTTTTTAAGTATGTCGCATTGAAATTCAGTATTGAATTGCAAAGTTGCATTGCATTTCATTTTACTGATTGATGGTCTTTTGAGTAAAGGCGTTTATTCAGTAAAGGAACACAGTTTATGACCAAGACACTCAAAACATATGGCTAATCTTCTAAATGGATCAAGTGAAACAAAGCCCAGTCTTCAAACCCACTTTCACTGAGCTAGAGAACCACCATTCACCCAAAGTTGACAAAGAAGCAGTTCCCACCTCTTTCTAGGGAAATTAAATACAGGGAGAAATAAGGGCAAAATAGAGTATGAGGTGAGAAAAGCCCCACCAGCATTTCAGGGAGAGAGCCTTGGGAGTTCAAGAAGATTCTTCTTCTATCCAGGGGTTCAGTGAAAGCCAACTGGACTTGGACCTGTGGTTTATTTCTCAAGTTCATTACGCCTTCTTGTATAAGAAAATCAGTCTGGGGGCGCCTGGGTGGCTTAGTCGGTTAAGTGTCCGACTTTCGCTTAGGTCATGATCTCGCGGTTCGTGGGTTCGAGCCCCGCGTCGGGCTCTGTGCTGACTGCCAGCTCGGAGCCTGGAGCCTGTTTCAGCCTGTGACTCCCTCTCTCTCTGACCCTCCCCTGCTCACGCTGTCTCTCTCTCTCCTAGAAATAAATAAAAATAAAAAAGAAAAAAGAAAAAAAAAAGAAAATCAGTCTGGAGCATGAGAATGACAATGTGGACATTCCAGGGTAGACAGAGCAAGGGGCCCCCAGCATGAAATGCTGGGATGGGCAGATGTATTCAGGTGGTGGCCCCTGACTCTTCATGAGATGGAATGTTTGAAATTGGACATGGTAGATAAAGATCCAGGGACATTGTTACAACCCAACTTTTTTTCTTTCTTTTTCTGTCCACACTACTCCAGAGTCTTTGCATTGGGTCATTTGACCTCATTTGGCATGAGTGCATCATTTAATAACTATTAATTGTATGCTGTATTGCCTGCCTCATAAATACCAAGGCCAACTTAAGACTGGCAAAGATGGATTGCTTGTAAGGTGATCGTTACAAATGGCACAGACTAGTGTTGGTGGTATAGTGGTTAGCATAGGTGCCTTCCAAATGGTGCAGACTATTGCTAATATCCAGTTTTTGAAATTACCATCAGCATGAACCCAAACCTTAAACAAGTCTTAGAGGACTTGTAGGCATCCACTACCCCTCTCCTTTGCAGTAAGAGAAGCACTTATTCCATTTAATTTTCAGTTTTGCAATACCAGCTGAGGCTCAGAGAAGGAAAGTGACTTTCTCAAGCTTCCACAGTGTGAGTTAGTGGCAACAGGGGGGCCAGAACCCAAGTCTCCTGTTCCTACTCTAGTACACAGTCCATGGCCACTTGTTAACCATAAGAAGTATTATTGAACGTTGTGTATTATTACAGACTTTTTTGGATTCGTTTGGGAAATGCAATGTACCTGTGTAATACTGCTCGGGGAAATCTGTTTTAAGTGAGCCCAGCAATGAGCCAATGCTGTTTGGAATGAATTGTAACTATAGAGTGAATGACTACCCCCATTTCTCAAGACTGAGAATTTGCCTGAGAACAAGGGACTCTGGGTGCAAAAACAGGCACTTGGCCACAAAGTTTGCCTGTTATTTGCAAAACTTTGGTCGAGAAACATATCCACACCTTCCATTGGATGGTTACAAACAAAAGATTTTGTTGGCCATTTCTGTAGGTTGAATAGGTTGAGTTAGGAGTTTATATAATTCCTTGCTGCCATCTAGTGGCTAAATCCAGAAGGGCCTTAGTAATTCCCAATTCTTGATGTAACATTCTAATGTTGGAAGGCTTTGACACAAAAACCAGATGGTCAAATTAACTTAAGTCAGGGGATTGTTAGTAACTAGTTAGCATTAAGAGCCCTTAATTGATTAAATGCAGACATTTTAGATGACTTGAAACTCTGTTTTTAGTTTACATATAGAATAGCTTTCCATGCACGATACCTTTCATAGTGTTTTTGAAGTCTATTTTACCTAGACTGGAGCATCCGTATCATACGCACATAGGCATCAGCTTCCGTGTTGTGAGTGCCCGGATGACGTCATTAGCCACCCCTCCTCGAAGAGAACCACTGAGTTTTAGGCCATCATTTTCCTGATGTTGTACATTATATAAAATAGAACAATACAGTATGTATGCTTTGTTTACAGCTTCTCATGGGGCATTTTAATACTAAAGTAACTTATGTTTCATTTCAACCTGTACGATAAAACTAATAGAGACAATTAGAGACACCAAAAGCACGAGAAAGCCCAAACCATTCTTATCACTTTGGTATTTTTCCTGATCGTCTTCTTTGGAGGGAGCAGAGGTATGCATGGGAGGTCTTTATGTGCGCGCTGCGCAGGAGATGTACCGCCTTATCCACATGTGTACGGGAAGGGCCGCCATATTCACATGTGTGCAGGGATAGGACTGTGTGATGCACGCTGCCCTATAACTTGTGTTCCTTCTGTTTCCTCCATGATTTCTTGGGAATATTGTCCCATTTATAAGATTTCATATTCAATAGGACAACATATTTTAAATGGGTACGTGTCTCCGCCAAGTCGACTGAGTCCTGTTTTGCGGCCCACAGGTTGGATTAAGGGATCGTGGCAAGAAGGCCATAGCAGGGGAAGAGGGCCTGGTGGGGAGGAGGGTCCCGCCGTCCTGGGGCCTCTGCTCAGAAGCCCTTCTCCCCTCCCGTCTATAGAGCTGCTCTGTGCCTGGCCAGGTGACCACAGGTCACACAGTGAAAGAGAATGAATTCTCTTCTCCATTTCTTGCAGCCTTGGCATCATCTATGGTTTTGCGGCAAATCACCACCTGAGGACCCAGATTGAAAAGACTCGGAAACTGGCAGACAGCAACTTCAAAGACTTGAGAACTCTCCTGAACGGAGCCCCAGCGGTAAAAACCACAGCTGTATATCCCGTGATGCTTTGTATATGGGCCTCTCGGAGTCCCTGTATGTGTTTGGGATCCCCTTTGGGCATCCAGAGACCCAGTAATTCAGCGTGGACAAGTGCTAGCTTTTAATTTTATAGATGAAGAAATAAAGGCCCAGCGAGTGATTTTCTAAAGAGTATAAAAGCATAATTTCAGAACTGGTGTCATTATTTTATTATTTTACTTATCTTACTTTATTCGAAGGCATAACAGGGGCACCGGCGTGGCTCAGTCGGTTAAGCGTCCAACTCTTGGTTTTGGCTGAGGTTGTGATCTCATGATTTTGTGGGTTCCAGCCCCACATTGGGGCTCTGTGCTGACAGTGTAGATGTTTCTTGGGATTCTCTCTCGCCCTCTCTCTCTACCCCTCTCTTACTCATGCTGTCTCTCTCTCTCCCAAAATAAATAAACTTTAAAAAAATTGTTTTATTATTTTAAGGTATAACATAAGATTACAGTACTTATTATAAAACTGCTTAACTATCTAAGGGTCTCATGATTTTTTAAAAAAGAAAAATCTTCGCGCGCCATTGTCCTCTCCCCTTGGCAATACCTGCCGTTTGTGTGCAGTTACTCTTGTTATGCAGCTTTTCTGCTTTATAAACACCCATGTGCTAATACCTGTATAGGCGTGTAGAATTCCTTGGCAAGGGGACAATGAGAGACGTGCATGCACACACGCGTGCACACTCAGAAGTTGTTTTGGGGGGAAGGGGAACAGCATGGCTGGAGGGCATATTTTTTTCTGTATCCCAGAAGCATGTTAATGTCTTACCTGTACAAAGTATGGTTTTTAAACATATCTGAGCGGAAAGCAGCCTATTAAATAATTGATGCTGAGCTCATGGGTACCAGAATGTGCAGAAAGATGCCTTCCTGTTGAATTCACTAATCAGAGCCCACCAGGATCCATGGGCCTTTTCACACAGAGACATGCTCTTCTAAGTTTATTATATCCAAAACAATACCAACTATTAAATATTGTACCAGTTTTTTAAAATGTGGTTGGAACTAGGGGCGCCTGGCTGGCTCAGTTAGTTAAACGTCCGACTTCAGCTCAGGTCACGATCCCACGGTTCGTGGGTTCGAGCCCCCATGTCAGGTTCTGTGCTGACATCTCGGAGCCTGGAGCCTGCTTCAGATTCTGTGTCTCCCTCTCTGCCCCTCCCCCGCTTGCACTCTGTCTCTCTCAAAAATAAATATAAACATTAAAAAAAAAAAAAAAACAGGTGGATCTGTTTCCAACCCTTTGACTCTCTGGTCTGTGCCTGTGACTTGCTGTGGCCAAAGGAATGCAGTGCACGTGACCCTATAACCTCAAGCTCCCAGAGGCCATGCAGCCTCTGCCCCCATTCACTTGCTGCCAGGTCCATTGTGTGAAAACACCCAGGCTGGCCTCTTGGAAGATGGAAAGCCACGTCAGGAGGGGGTCCCATTTGTCCCCAGCCAAGCCGGCCCTGCCCAGACTCTCTACACAGCCAATCCCCAGAATCAGGAGAAAGTATAAATCATGTTTGTTGAGCCAATATATTTTGGAGTGCTATTAGGAAGTCTGGGTATCAGAACATATAAGCATCTTTGAGAACCTGCTTTCTTTTCCTTTTCTTCTTCTTTTTATTATTTATTTATTTATTTATTTATTATTTATTTATTTATTTATTTTTAGCAAATCAGCTATATCCTGAACCAGTACACCACCACTAAGGAAAAGGCATTCTCAGATCTGGATAGTGAGTAAGACTTAAAATTGCCTCAAATTCCTTTGTTTGTTTGTTTGTTTGTTTGTCTTGGCTAGAGGATGCTATGGCCATCTCCCTGAAACACGGGCTACGGGATGAAGTATGCCGTGTCTGCAACTTCTTCATAAAAGCTGGGGCAAAACAGAACAATTCCCTAGAGTGATAGACGGTTTGCAGTTTGTTACCTGATGAGTAAAGCCCAGCCTTTATTGTAAAAATGCTTTTGCTCTCTTTACTCAGAAGTGTTTGTTCTTCATTCCCCTTGGGACAGAGGAGTTGGGACTCCGTCAGGTCCACTGTTACAGACAGCACTGGGCTCCCCAGAGAAACCAGTGGGCTCCAGAAATCCCTGCATGTCCCCGAGGAGTTCACACACAGCCTGGCTCAGTGGTTCTTAACTAGGGGCTGGTTTGCCCTCCCGGCAACATGTGGNGGCTGTTGGTAGCGGCCAGGTATACTTCCAAACACCCTACAACACACGGGATAACCCTCACAATGAATTACCCGGTTCAAAACGTCGGTAGTGCCATTGGTGGGAAACCCTGGCCTTGCTGGAGAGATTAGAGCTACGGTTGCAGCTCAGCTTCATAAACACTGTGTTTCTAGTACAGGTTCTCTCCCTCCCCCACCCACACGCTAACTGAAAACTGAGCACTCCTGTGAGTACTTTTATAAAGTAAAAATGGCATAAAGCAAAACTGAAAAAAAAAAAAGGCCATTAATTTATATACGGAAAACTTCTTGAGCTTTAATTTATATACGGAAAAGTCCTAGACACACACACCCCCCAAATCACCTCTCTTGGGCTTTCCTGATACCGTGGGACACATCTTGCTGACGGACGCATACAACTGATGGAGATACAGTCCAGATGCTCACAGACAGGGCTTGGAGCTCTGGCGCTTGAGCCTGAGATGCTGGGTGTGGTTCCCGCGAAAGGCGCTGGGGGGCGCCACTGTTGGTCTCTGAGTGGGCTCATCTCACGGCAAAACCAGCAATGAGCGATGTTGTTTTCACTTTTCCTCTTTCTTCATCAAAGCAAAAACCCTTTACCTTAATGCCAACGTAGGTCTTTCGTAAAGGCTAAAGAGGCGTAATGTGAACTTCCGGAGAGCCAGGGACACCTGCGTGTTTAAATACCGAGTCCGCGGGTATGGGAACTGCGAGTGTGGGACCTTTGAATAGCGTGAAGAAATCTCCGCAAGAATCCACACCTAGATGGGCTGCAGGATGAAAAGGGGGCTTTCAGGGCAGGAGAGACCACAGATGACTTTCCAGGGAAGAAAATACCGCAGGGGGAGGAGAATGCGGGTGAGGGGGGCGGGGGCAGAAATTCGCGGATCCTACCCTCATAGGCCCTTCTGCTTCTTGGAATTTAGACGTTAAGTCATTGCTAGGAGGCGGAATTCACGAACAGCTGAGACCTAAAGTGATCCCCGCGCTTGATGACATCAAGGCCATGGCGGAAGGTAAGCCCCGGGACAGAACTGGGCGAGAGAATAATCCCACCGGAAGTCTCCGGCTTCCCAGGATCTCACTCCCATTTTCTCGTTTTCCCTGGATGCGGGCCCATGCCAGCAGGCCAGGTCCAGACACACACCATGGCAAAGGTGTGGCTTGTTGGTTGGTTTGTTTCAAAAGCTTGTGCCAGAGAGGTTGTATTCATTACCTCAACGTCCTCTGAAATAACAACAGCAGAGTCTGATAGGAGCCTGCCACCTGTTTTTGTAAATACAGTTCTTGGAAGGCATCCAGGATCCTTCGGTTAGGTGGCATCTGTGGCGGCTTTCACACTGTGGCTGACAGCGGAGTTGAACATTTGCAGCAGCGACCCCGTGGCCCACAAAGCCTCAACTATTTATTCTCTACCCCCTTACAGAAAAAGCTTGTCAGCGCTTGGTATAGAAGGCAAGCCACCCAGAGAAGTTTAGGTCTGGGGCGGGGGAGGGAGCAGTCTATAGATCGCTCTTCCTTTTCCCTGGAGAAAACAACTTTTGGGAAAGAAGAATCTGTTTCTTAAGACATCACAGGCAATGATACAAGTGAACAGATAAACTAATTTGAAGAAACTACGTATTCAGTTGCAATGAATCGAAGCTCTCCCAGAACTTTCTAAATGTTGAGATGTCCATGCTAAGTATTTGATAGAGAGGACAGTGTCACCTACGTGCCACATTTGTCATCCGGCCGCTGTGAATATGACTGTCATGAGCCAGTATTCCTGAGAAGTCAGGTCGCAAAGGAAGAAACAGTGTAGATGCTGGAAAATTATGCCTGTTCATTTTGGCATTCCTCACTGCCACCCCCCACTTAGAGTTCAAAGACTCAGATGATGTATGGAAACGGGGTGACGTACAGAACAGGCCAGGAATTGGTAAGATTGGTTTTAAACAACTGATTAGTCTTTTCTTGCTCTCTGCTTGGCCCTGCAAAGGGTCTTCCTGCCACTAAAGGTGTGGCCTCTGCTGCTGCTGCTTAGATGCGTCCCCCCAACACCTTTTCTCCCTGCCACCAACCGTGTCTACCAAAGCAAGGAGACTGGGGTCCAGAGAAGGCATGTGACTGCAGACATCAATGCCTCCTGCCTTCTTTTCTTAGATTTTTACATGTAGCCCCTTCCTTCCCTCCCTCCCGTCCTTCCTTCCTTCCTCCCTTCCTTCCTTCCTCCCTTCCTTCCTTCCTTCCTTCCTTCCGTCCTTCCGTCCCTCCAAATCTGGCCCCTGTCTATCATTCCAATCATTTTCCATCTCCACTCTCCAGCCCCCAAACCTTCCAGTCCAAGTCATGAACCTGTGTTTATCCTACTGTGGGCCTCCGAAGGCATCCTTCCCTCCCAGACCCTTGTACTGCGTGTGCTTTCTCTGTGTAAATGCCATAGGATCGTCTCGACCTCCTCTTACTACCTACCAAACCACAGCTAAGTGTCCTGTTTTCTGCAAGCTTTCCCTCGTGTCTCACCTCCCCTCTTTTCCCATAACAGAGCATAACAATCTCCTGATTTCTGCTCCTTACCTTGTGACCCTAAACGCACAGCTCATTTGTAGTCGCCCCTGCCCCCTCTCCCCACCTTTAACAGGCACCGAGCTACTCAAGGGCAAGATCTGTTGATATTGTTCATGTCTCTATTCTCCTAACTTGTGTCTGGAGGCAGCCTAGCACTGTGTCTGGCCTGCAGCAGATTCTCATTTCTGAAACGTATAAAGGCCTGAAGACTTTAATTTTCTAGGTTTAGAATCCTGTAACTTCACGAGTTACAGAGTAGAATATGGATTATATTCTTTCAGAGTCCTGCCTCAGTTGCTAGGCAACTCCTCTTGACTTCATAAGCTTCCTGATCTTTTACTTTTAATGTCTGTAATCATTTGATTCTTTTTAGTTGTTCTCGATGTGCTTTATGGATACATCTACCCATTCAAATCAGGGTATAGTTGTTTTCCTTTGCTTTGGGAATTTTGCCGACAATTTTTATACTTAGAGATCTTTGGGAGGTTCTGCTGATGTGGTATCAATGCCAAAGATATTTGAAGTGGCTTAAACAGCAGGAAACATATCACACAGGACAAGATATTGGAGGTATGGCAGTTCCAAAGTTAGTGGATTCAGGGGTTCAACACTGTCAGGGAGCCTTCATGTCCTTGCCCCGTCCTGTGGTTAGTAGACGGTGTTATCTCACCACCAGGAGCAGACTATGAAGGCCTGGGGGCTCCTCATTCCCTCACTCGGAGAACCATCACTCCTGGAAAATGCTGACCTTCTACTTCCCACATCTCTGGCATCGCTCTTGCTGATGATCAGCCACATCCCCTCATCATAGCCTCATGTGTCTGCACTTCACCAATGGATTAATGATGATTTGGGCTGGCTGTGTGACCTTGATAATCAGATGTCCCCAGTCATCTCTCTTGCCTTATTTTAACATCTCTTGAGTAATTATGTGTCATTTCCCTGATGCATATAGAAAATCTATCTCTATCTGGGTTTCAAGTGGATTCTTTGCTCATGTAACTGATATCTATCTTCAGGTAAGGTTTGATCTAGTGGTGAAATTCTCTCCACCCAGCTGTCCTCTATAATGTCTATATCATTCTAACGCAAACTCCCCATGTAGTTGCAAGAGGGCTGACACCAGCCATATTTCTCCTCCTCCTCAACCAGATTTCCCTCCAGTTGGGCCCTCTGGGGTTCCATGGCCATCTGTGGACCAGTGCTACACAGAGGAAATGGTTTGGCTGGAGATAGTCAGGGTCCACCCCTTAAACTAGAGGTGGGACCCATGTTATTCAAACACAAGTCTGCTGCAGCACTGGAGACTGGTGACGTGGCTTCCGAGATGTCAACCACCAAAGACCACAGCAAGTTTTTGTAGAAATGATTGGCTATAAAGTAGTATTTAGAAAGCTTTTGAGTGTTGGGGGCCTGCCACATACCACGTGCTTTTCCTAAATCCTATTAGAGCTCCCAAGAGTACCAACTCAAGACAGTAAGGCTCAGAGATGATGTAACTTGTCCAAGATCAGATACCTGGAAAGCAGTGGATTGGGACTGAGATGCAGGTCTGACTATAAAGCCTGTGCTGCCTGGTCTACACTAGATGGCATTTAGGTGCATTTGAGAGTGTTAAGATGTAGGATGTCTCTGTGCCGTTCATGGCAGGACAGCACTGAATAACTTTGGAAAAGGAGTTAAGAATCTGGAGTTCAAGTGCACTTGGCCACAGGATGATGCCAGGCATTTGGATAATTGGCCTTCCAAGATCTCCTCCAGCTCCAAAATTAGGTGATGGTAAATTCTGAGCAAAAACTGACAAATGATGCAATGTGCTTGGCATGTACCTTTACTTTTGGTCCATGATTTGCCCAATCTTCAATGTTTGAATTAGAATTCTCTTTGGGTTAAAGGCAACTAAAGCAGATTTTATTTTTCTCTTCAGTGCTTCCTGCAATAGTGTTAAAGTTTTATTTTCTTTAAGTCAGCCTGAGTAAATTAAAGTTTACCCTCTGGTTAAAAGCTCTGTTGTCAGAGCTTTTAAAAATATGCTTAATAAACTGCTTTGACAATATTTTTTTCTCCTTGAGGGGTCACCCTTCCTGGAGGTAATGCAGTACCAGGTCGATGCATGGACTAGACAGAGGCAGCTCTTCTTCCATCTCCGTACTCCAGAAATCCATTTAATCTGTTACCCTCGGATAGAGGACATATCTGATACGAAACTGCTAAGAACAGATACTACCCTGGATCTTATCCAAAAGGCTGAGAAGCGATGCTTTGACAATTTTTTTGCTTAAAATTCTTTGCAGCTTTATGTGTTTAGTGGTTTTGCAGAGAGCAGAAACATGCATATTGATTTGTGTAAATCTTGTTTGAGCTTCAGATCAGGACCTACAAAGGAAATGTGCTATGAGCTGGTAAAATGCTAATTAACCAAAATTGAGAATCTGAAATATCTTTCCACTGACTTCAGATGCATAATATGTGTGATCTTGCTAGGTCTGGAATGAGTCCCGGACCCAGTAGATATTTTATAGACATAAAATACTTTGAAGCCTTTGGAAAAAATGTATATTTATTACCTCTGAGTCTTTCTTGGGTATGACAGAATAGTGCCCATAACCCAGAATGTTTATAGAACGCACTTAAATGGACACACATATTCTGGACCATTTTATTATCCATCATTTTAAGTTATTGTTCATTTATTGCCTTAAAAATTTACCATATCGTTAAATGGAAAGGACTATGAGAGATAAACCATATTAAAATGTGAAGTGTGTGTTGTGTGATGTGAAGTGTATTCTGGCGCACTCTTTTGCATTCTGTCATATGTTTTTAGCTGCAGCTCTGTTCTTTGTTTCTTGTTTTCTTATGGTAGACATTCACTGAGCCTCTACTATGAGTCATGCTTTGCTAGGAATCCTGGGAAGTAGGAGCAAGAGATGAGAAACTGACACCCAGTGACTCTTAGACAAAGTCTTAAATTTAAAAAAAAATTTTTTTTAATGTCCTCTTTATTTCTGAGAAAGAGAGAGACAGAGAGACAGCATGAGCAGGGGGAGGGTCAGAGAGAGAGGGACACAGAATCTGAAACAGGCTCCAGGCTCTGAGTAGGCAGTCAGCACAGACCCTGACGTGGGGCTCGAACCCACGAACTGTGAGACCATGACCTGAGCTGAAGTCAGACACTTAACCGACTGAGCCACCCAGGCGCCCCTTAAATATTATTATATCTCAAATAATGTTAAGATATGACTGGATGAAAATTCAAGAGAAAAGATTGAAGCAGATGTCAAGATTTTATATCTAGAGGGGCGCCTAGTGGCTCAGTTGGTTAAGTGTCTGCTTCAGCTCAGGTCGTGACCTTATGGTTCATGAGTTTGGGCCCCATGTCGGGCTGTGTACTGACAGCTCAGAGCCTGGAGCCTGCTTCAGATTCTGTGTGTGTTTCTCTCTCTTCCCCTTCCGTGCTCATGCTCTGTCTCTCTCTTTCTCCCTCTCTCAAAAATAAACATTGAAAAATTTTTAAGAAGATTTATATCTAGAGAAGATGACAGAATTTGTGGCCAGTGATCATATAGTCGAATCTTGGGAGCCTCTCCAGGTCTCAGGGTACATCATCAAAGGCAGGATGTGGTGCCATCTTGGGTGACAGGGGCAATGCCATCTTCCTGAGGGCAGACCTGCTGGGACACAGCCTAGAATCACAGACTCTCCTAGTAACCAAGAGATGACCCAACTAGCTTCCCAGTTTACAGATGAGCAAACTGAGCTCCCTAGAGGTGAAAGAATTTGCGAACGGTGCTATAACAAGGTGATAACAGAACTGGAATGAGACCTCAGGATCCGGCAACACAAAGCATTAAAGTGTGTGTGTGTGTGTGTGTGTGTGTGTGTGTGTGCGTGCATGTGAGTGTGCATGCGTGTGTGTGCATGTATGCATGTGGTTTTAGCACGCAAGTTTTATGTGGTTGCCAAAGAAAGTTGGGGAAACCAGTTTTTAAGGCCATTCACACTTTTTCTTGCAACATCCAACTGTGGCTTGATGCTCTTGCCATCTGTTCTGGGAGCCCGGAAGACGCGCTTGCTTAGAAGAAGAGCAGTTTACTTTAAATTTCTCATCGTTTACTGCTGTGACTTTAAGTCCTTGGAGAAAAGAGTTGTAATTTGCTACCTCCCTGGCCATGAATACAGAGCTCTATGGCTCAGGAAAACCAGGACAGCAAACAGTTTTCAGGGGTTTCCTAATATAAGAATGTGTCCTAGGCTGTGAGGCTCCCCAAAGAGACCAGATGGACTCCATGGAGGAGTTCCATCTGATCCATCCAACCCCCACTTTTCATGATGATTGTGGTGGTGGTTCCACCATTTTCAGATGAGGAGATTGCCAGGGAACATTCAGGAATTGGTTTCCGGTGACCAGAAAATAACAAAGCTGGGATCTGCCCCTAGACCTGTGTAAATCCAAAGCCATGCTCTTAAACTGTTGCTTTGTGTTTGATTCCGGCTATTTGAATATTCATAGCAAAGATATGTCTAGGTGTGATCGGTTTTTATGTGTGTTAAAACTGCTCGGAGTTGAAGATGTTAGCTTGTCGGGGCTACAACCCCCTTTCCTGCCATTACTGTTCCTGTGCCGGCCAGTTAATGCTACACCTACATGCCTTGTTGTGTTCCTGGGTTGGTTCTTGCTCTTTCTTTTTGTTTGAAAAGTGTGCAGGCGGGAGAGCTGAGCTGGTTGGAGTTGCTGGCCGAGGAGGCCAACCATGTCCCCGTATTCCCCTCTCAGCCTCATCTGGTGGCCTTCCAATGTCATCTATAAGTTCACCTCAAGTTCCTTTAGGGTACTTGGTAGATGTGAAGGAATTTTGCCATTGCCAGCCTAGTGGGTGCCTCTGTTCTAAAGCAAAGTGTGTTCCTACAGCAATCAAAGAGACGAAAGAAGCCCTATTGAATGTGAACAATACCTTAAAGGAGCTGAAAAAGTCAAGTGCACAACTTAACACCAGCCTGAGTGACGTTAAAAGGGACCTGGAGCAATCACTCAATGACCCCATGTGCTCTGTACCTCCAGCGGCTGCCACTTGTGACAACATCAGAACGTCTTTAAGCCAGCTGGATGACAATACCGACATGGGTCAGGTGAGGAGGTGACCCTGCTATGGGGCAGTGTTGGACAACTGTGCAGGACTCGGTGTGGGTACATCTGTCCAGTGCACAGTGGCCTGGGTCTCTGTCCACCTGTCCTGGTTATCTGACCACCACATAGGCATGGCTGCAGCAGAAGAGAAAGAATAATGGGAAACCCTTTCGTAAGTGTTCTCGGTAATTGATTTGATGGAACCTGCCAGAATGGATTCAGCTTTAATGAGAAAAAAGAAAGCAGAATGTGTTTTTGTAGACCTTTAAAAATTAAAATATATTTTCAAATGACATGCCTAGTACATNATTTTTATTTTATCTGAATAGTGGTATATTTATGCCACATTTTTTATAAAATAATATTTTAATATATAAAATATGGTCTTCTCACCTTCCTATTCCATGAGTCATATTATGCAGACTCTTCACCTTCAGCCTCTGTGTCTACATATCTGTCACCATCACTGTTGTCACCATTGAATAGTTTTTCAGAGTCTGGGCTTTTCACTTCCATTTAAATTGTTTGAGCTCCAGTCTTTTGGGGGAGGTAACTTTTTATTTTGATGTCCTTTTAAACATGCAGAAAATTTGCAAGGATGATAAGACGAACTTCTGTACCCTTTACCCAGACTTTCCAGCATTTCTCTCCCTTTGCTTTCTTATATTTTCTTTGTTTATCCATCTGTGTATCTACCATTTACTCATATTATCACGTATACGTATAAAATATCATGCATTTTGTGTTTTTCTCAATCATCTGGTGATAAGTTGTGGACAATATGTCCTTTTACTCCTAAATATTTCTGTGCATTTCTTAACGGCACACAACCTTTGTACAATTATCAAAATTAGGACATGTAACACTACTGACTAGTCCATGGTTTATATTCAAATTTTGTGGATTTTTCTGAAAAACTGACTTTATAGCTGTTTTTCTTTCTCCAGTCTAGAGGCCAGTCCAGAGGCACAGGCACATCTGGTCTTTGCTTGTCATGTCTGTTTAGGTCCTTCAATCTTGAACAGTCCCCAGCCTATCTTCTTTTTTACCATTGACATTTTTGAAGACTACAGGCCATTTGTTTTATAGAAGGACCCACACTTTAAGTTCATCCGGTGTTCCCTCACGATTACGTTTGAGTTATCCATGTTTGCCAGGGTATCACAAGAATGATATTGTGTCCTTCTCAGTACATCGTGTCAGAAGGTTCTTGATGTTTGTCTCAGTATTGGCAAGAGACAGAACACTTTAAGCCCACATATGATGCTGTAATGGAGCCTTTATTCTAGACCACTCACCAGTAAAACCATTGCTTGTATTATTTTAAAGCATGTTTTTAAAAAAGTTGTTTATGACTTTGTTCAACAGTATTCAGTACCTGAAATTGTGAGGTCACCCATATGCCCTCTGTGTTAAATTTCTTTCCTGCATTTCGAGCTAACTGCAATAGAGGCCCACCAAACATCTAAAACTTAATGCTTGTAGGGGCCACCCTGAGCTAAACGTATTTCCCCCAACAAATATTCTATTGTTCAAAAGAAACTTAAATCGTACCTTATAAAATAGAGACTTTGGGATTTGGATATAAGATGACTCCCTTTTTATGATAAATACTGTTGGGAGTAACCACTTTGTCTTATGTTTTGTTTTATAAATTTCAGCTCCCATCTTTGGATAAGCCAATTGAGAAGATTAATGATATTCTTCAAACAAATTTGTCCAGCCTGGTCCAACAGGTATGTATGTTGGGGGAAAAATACAGTAGTTTATACAGCAGTTTATTTTACATCGTTTTAAAGAGTGGACAAGTACATAAGAAAATAGGTAACCCCAAAAATGCAGTGAAATTTTGGAAAGGGGTTGCCAAGAAAGACATTAACTGTTATCCTCCAGGGAATTTTGCTCATTCAACTTAGAGAAGTTTGGATCTTGCCTTCCTGGGATTCGGAATTTGCTGGGAGTAAGGCTGAACCCAATACTGACTCTGAGCAAGGTCCTTCCCACTGCGCCGGAAGTCAGCCCCCTTGCTTTTGTCTCCTCCCCTTCTACACATTTGCACATGCTGTGAGCTATGCCCGCCACTCTCTCCTTTCTCCCTCTCCTTCACTGAGCTACTTAGGCTACTAAATACTAACTACTTAAAGCATTCAGTATGTCTTTCTTTTTTTATTTTTTTTAATGTTTCTTTCTTTTTGAGAGAGAGAGAGAGAGAGAATGCAAGTGGAGGAGGGAAGAAAAAGAGGGAGACACAGAATTCCAAGCAGGCTCCAGACTCCAACCCGGGGCTCAAACTCCCGAACCATGAGATCATGACCTAAGCCAAAGTCAGACACTTAACCAACTAAGCTGCCAAGATACCCCTCAGTATCACTGTCTTAATGAGACCTTTTCTGGGCATCTTGACCAAATCGAACCCTTTTTAATGCATTCTTAAAGCACAGCGGATATTCTTTCTTAAGTTCCTCCCGACTATAATTACTGCTTTAATGTCTCTATTGTCCCACTGGAGTGTAAACCCTGAAAATGGCAGGGACCACATTGGCATAGAACATCATCATTTCCCCGATAACCTACCAGTTATTGCTATTTGTTTAACCTGTATATTGAGCGCACAATAAATATTTCTCTGTAGATATGATTCAACAAGAGTGCCCGGGGGCCCGCGGGAAAAGGAGAGAATAGTTTTATTCTTGCCTCTATGTCTTTTAGCATGGGGTATAAAAAGATCATCAGGTATCTGGTAAACGCTCATCTGCTGACAAAGTTAAGTGTCCCCTTAAACAAGTTATTAGAAACTCTTGGTCATTGTGTTCTGGTGTCCCTTTATTTGTTAAATGAGAGAGTTGAACGAGGAGATCTGTAAGGCCCCTTCTGGCCATGAAACCTCTTACAGTGGGTGGCCTCCACAAGTCCAAATGCAGATAAATATAGTAGGTCAGGTGGACAGTAATCCAAACAGACCCTGAGCTTAGTCACTGTTGAGGAAACGGAAGTGGTGGATGTTCTTATGGCATCGATGTTTCTAGGTTAAACTGGAAACTTGCCGGCACCATAAATCTTACAAAGTCCGTAACTTACAGTGGACTGCTGTAGGAGAATATCATAAGCTGGGTGTTTTCTAAAATAAAAGTTATTTCTCACAGTCCTGGCAGCTGGATGTCCAAAGTCAGGGTGCCAGCATGATCGGCTTCTGACGAGAGATCTTACAGGTTGCAGACGGCTGTTTTCTCATTGTATCTTCACTTGGTGGAGACAGCTGTCTGAGGTTGCTTTTATAAAGGCACTAATCCCATCCATGGGGCTTTACCCTCATGATTGAATCACCTCCCCAAAGCCCTACCTCCTAATACCATTACTCATGTTAAGGGTTAGGATTTCAGTCAACATACAATGTTGGGGGTGGGGGGAGGTGGACACAGACATTCAGTCCATAAGAAGTTTCAGTCAATACCGTATTCCCTAGCAGTTGGCTAAATACACCAGCAGACAGTTAAGAAACACAAATTAAACCTCTTCCAGAGGAAAAGCTGTATATTTAGTTAAGCTACTTGGATGGAAGTAATGACATCTCTCCGTCACAGATTTAGCCCCAAAATGACAGAGCTTGGGGTGGCTGTTTTTGTTTTCACTGGAGCCTCACTACAATTCATATTCTCTGTAAGCTGTGTTTTGGGGCACAATTGTTTTCTGTAAGATGAGATCTGTAGTTTTGCTTCATATTTGCAATTCCGGTTTTGGAATAATTCCAGTTTTGGTATAATGCACTTTACATCTGCATGTGGTACACTGTACAGATCAGGGTTTCTTAACCTCAGCACTGTTGACACTTGGGCTGGATAATTTTCTGTCACGGGGGCTGTCCTGTGCCCCATTGTAGGGGACCCTGCTCCCACAATGCTGCAGCTGTGATAACCAGAATGCCCCCAAACATTGCCAGAACTCCCCTGGAGGACAAAATTGCCCCCGATCGAGAAACGCAAGTGTAGATAAGTTAAAAGCTTAAAAGTAAAAAAACTTTTGTGGTTTCTAGCTGACTCAGTTGGTTGGGCATCCAGCTTCAGCTCAGGTCATGATCTCATGGTTGGTGAGTTCTAGTCCCGCATCGGGGTCTGTGCTGACAGCTCGGAGCCTGGAGCCTGCTTCAGAGTCTACGTCCCCCTCTCTCTTTGCCCTTTCCCCACCCATGCTCTTACCTCTCTCTCAAAAATAAACACTAAAAAAATTTTTTTAAGTAAAACAATTTTAACAGGACCTTCAATGGATACAATTTAAAGAAAACCTTATTTTTTAACTTTTTAAATTTTTTTTAAATTTATTTCTGAGAGAGAGAGACAGAGAAACAGAGTGAGCAGGGGAGGGTCACAGAGAGAGGGAGACACAGAATCCAAAAGAGGCTCCAGGCTCTGAGCTAGCTGTCAGCACAGAGGCCGACGCAGGGCTCGAACCCACGAACCGTGAGATCATGATCTGAGGCAAAGTCAGACGCTTTACCGATTGAGCCATCCAGGCACCCCAAAGAAAATCTTCCTTAAAAGGGAATGTTTTTGTAGTCTTTTAATGACCATATAGTGATCATTTCCACCTTAAGATGACTGTTGCATTTTCACATTGCTTCTCCACTCCATGCTAAGCTAGAAAATGAGGACTTATTAACTGCCCTTCTATTCACTGGTACATCAATCTGCTTTGAACTATTTTTTAGGGCTATAAATCCTTCAATGATATTCCTGAAATGGTGCAAAATCAAACCACAGACATCATATCAGGTGAGTCAGGGTTTGATGTTCTATTGTTTCTCTCTTTGTTAAACATTGGATGATTAGGACAAAAAAATGTATTGTTAAGAACTGTATTGATTTTCCCTCTTAAAAAAACTCTCTCACTGATCTTGAAAATTAAATGAGAATCAGAGCTTTTTAATTGTGCCACCTTCACACAGTGATTTTGATCTTAAGAAATGATAATCCTACCGAATGTTGATTAACATGGTCCTGCTGGCCAGAGGCTGCAAGGTTGAGGACCACACTGTAATGGTGAGCCCTCATAGTGAACTGTCAGAGCTGAAGACAGCCATAGTTTGGAAAGTCACATTTTGACTGGTTTCACTAGGGAAAAACTGTAGATTATTATATGTTCTAAAAGAACATAAAATTGATTTTTTTTTTCAGAATTCTGTGTGTAAGGATTCATTTTGTCTCTTTAGGAAGATGTTCATCTGCCTTCTGATGCTGCTGTAAATGTATTTTAGGCTTTTAAGGGTGCTTAAGATTTTGGAAAGACAACTGATATTGAGAGAATTCTGCTAGTCTTAAATGATTGAAGTACATTGTATTCAGGTTATGGTATTTGGGGTGAAGCTACAGAAAAACAGTGCAGTATAAATAGTTAATAGGGCAGCAATGGCAATAAACATGGGTTCTTCGCTTAAAGAAGAAATCTCTGAAGCTATGTAAGCTCTTCTTTTAAATCACCTTCTCTGTGCTACTTTTTACCTGTTGAGCAAGCAATTTTAAAATGTTGTGTTAGAAGTACTTGACTTTTTTTTCACTAATAGTGTTCTTTCAACCCACTAAGACTTTGGGTAAAAAGTATTTTATCCTATTACATAAAGCCTTAGATGTTTTGTGGGTTCCTTTTTGTTTAATCTAAGATTCTACCTGAAACTATGAAGATACTAAAGACAAAGTTCACGCTTTCCTGTGCTAGCGTCTGAAAGCTAACACATGCTGTACATCTAATAGCCACCTGCTTACTAATTTCTGTGTTTACTTTTTTTGTTCTCCCTTTCTGGACCTCTTCTGCCAATACATGCAGCCCTCCCCTGTAAGTCTGGCAAAGCGAGGTGTGCAGTATGCGTGAGCGAGGCCCATCGCACATGGTGTCATTGCCTAAACACAAGCCAGAGTTTTCCCGGGTCTGGGAGAATATCGCTCCGTTAGCCTGAATATTAATTGATTTAGATTCATGCCCTTCCAAAACCAATAAAACCCTTAGCTCCCATGTTTTGATCATCCGGTCCCACCCTGCTCACTTATTTTGAGTGCCTACTGTGTGCCAGGCTCTACTGGGCTCTAAGGATGGGAGATGAATAAAGCATGACCCCCGCCTACCATTCAGCGGGGCATGTATACAGATGCCAGTTATCACTCTCTGGTAACAAGACAGGATACATGCAAGGGATATGAGGTGGGAGAGGGTAGCAGAAGGCTTGCTGAAGGAACCAACATCGAAACTGAGGTCCGAGGGAAGTATTTGGTGAGAGAGGACATCAGCCATGTACAGAGGTCACGCAAGCTGGCAAAGCCAAGGAGCCATGTTGTGTGGGAGGGCAGGACAGCCTAAGAAGCAGAAGGAACCCCATTCTGAGTTTCGGGAAGTGTTCACAGGTGAGGAGGAGTCTGCATACCACATCTCTACAAACTCCCAGAGATCCCAGAGTTAAGCACGAGACCCACCGAGCCACCTTGTTCAGGATCCTGGGGCCTTTGGGCACACAATCCATTTGGAGGAGAATTGAGCCACTGTGGATAACTGCCTCCTCCGTAGCTCTGTCTGAACACATCTGTGTGAACAGCACACTTTGAAAAAGATTCCCACCCTTTTCTGTAATTCCATCATGGTCCATGCTACCATGTACCCAAAGTTTATCAGGAGCCCTGGGATCACACTGTGAGAACAGCTGACCTTGTCTTTGCTGCTCTAAAGAGGTTTATCTCCCTTCCAGGACCAGTGGATATTTAACTGATTAGCATGTTCTTAGTACATCCATGTTGAGAATCACATGTCGAGACAATGCCTACTTCAGACCTTTGTGAGCATTAAATGAAGTGACGCCTGTGTACTGAGTATCTTTGATCCCAGGACCGGTCACAATGGACAGACACTTTCCAAAAATTGGAACTTATTTTCTCTCTGAAAGTTTAGGATGGATATTAATAGAAACCCTTTGACCACTGGGTTTCTGCATATGAGAGACACAGACATCCTTTAACAAGTCTCAATTTGTACGAGTCGTAGAAAATTTTAAGAAAAATATCCCTTGGGGTCACCGTTCAAAAAATTGGTCCTGGTGAATGGCTGTGTTCTCCTGAATGCTATTTCTTATTAAATTATTTTTTTTCCAAAATCATGGAACAGAAGCTTTGGAATTAAATTAACCCAAGGTTAAATTTCATTTCTAGTGCTTTCTGGAAGAAAAAAAAAAGACCTATGGGCAAGTAATTTAACCTCTGTGGGCCTCTGGGTCACTGTTGGTAAAATGGGAATAAGAATATCTGCCTCGGTGGAATAAATGAGTTAACATTTATAAAAGTGTGTGGCCCATGGTAGGCACACCGTAGGTTTTAATCACCAGATTCATTTTATTTTTTTAGTGAAGTGAGTAACAGAAGAAAACTCTGGCTTGACTTCAGCACCATATCATTAAAGTCAGCGCTCATAGCTTGCTGTTTTGTTGAGTAATTGCTTTTTGATGGTCTTGGCTACATTCATGCTTGTTGCAGAACCTTTTCATGTTTTAACCACATACATGACATGGGGAAAACTAAACGTGGTTGAAGCTTTTCATTTTGGCTCCAAACCACAAAATCTGTTCCCCCTACGTTTCAAAATCCATAACCTGGGTATGTTTGTTTTCAGATGTCAAAAGTACCTTGAATTCCATTGGCTCAGATATTGAAAATATAGGCGAACAGATTCCTATTCAGGAGCAGCTGTCAAATTTCATGGGTTACATTAATGACACTGAAACTTACATCCACCGCAATTTACCCATGTTGGAAGAGTATGATTCATACAGGTGAGTGCCCCCCTTGAGCTCGCAAACTAGAAGTGAACCTTGCTCTAGAACAGGGTAGAAATCTGACATTATAAGCAGGACCATCTTGTGAGAGAAAATTGCACAAAGAAGCCGTAACCGCATATGTGTTAACCCTAGTTTGTGTTTATTTAAAAAGTTGGAGTGCTCACTCTGGCAGCACATATACTAAAATTGGAAGTAGATAGGGAAGATTAGCATTTCTGTACAAGGATGACATGCAAAATTCATGGAGTATTATGTATTTTTTTTTAAAAATTAAAGACTGTAAGTTCTTGAGCTGAGTGATCAATAATTTGCAAATTTTATATTATTAATGCCTTCTATAATCTTAGTTATAATTATCTAACACATAGAAAAGGATTTTAAAACCTAATTAAGGAGCACATTTGGAAAATGTTCTTCTTTTCATTGGCTTATAAAATAACACATAGAGGTTGGTTCTTACAGAAAAACATCCTTGAAAAGAGTAAATTGCTGGAGAGCTTAGGTAACCAGCTGTAGACCCCAGCCGCTGATTGCCCCGTTAGACAATGTTAGTGGTGGAGTCTGGGCCCTCGAGACGATAGTTGGACATCTCAAGGAGCAATAGACTTGCAGACCTGAGTTACTTCGAGAACCATGTGAGATAGAAGATGTGCTCTCCTCTCTGAAAGGCTCAGCCCCACAAACTGCCACTTTTGGAATCGTTTACTGTCTCAACTCATGGAAATTCTAGAGACTTCCCTTCCTGCTTGGTTATTTATTATGCAAGAACCCAAGATAAATAATAAAATAATAACAAAGAATAAAATAATAACTGCTAGAATTTCAGCTAGTTACAGTGTGACTTCCAAAGTGCTGTACATGTGACTTCTCATTTAATACTAAAAAACAAAAACAAAACAAAACAAATATCCAGGGTTGTGTTCTATTTGTAATCTTGTTTCATAGACAAGGAAATTGAGGCTCAGAGGAGTAGAATGACCTACACAAGGCCAACAACAGTGTGGCAGAGATGGGTTTTCAACCCCCATCTGACTATGCTCCTAATTATTGTCCTGTAATCAGTAAGCCATTTTCCTACAGTGTGGCTAGGTCACCCCAGCAGGTATCAGGGCAAACATAAGACAGACCTTTTCTCTGGGGCACGCAAGTGGCTCAGTCTGTTAAGGATCCAACTCTTGGTTTCGGCTCAAGTCATGATCTCATGGTTTTGTAAGTTCGAGCTCCACGTCAGGCCCTGCTTGGGATTCTCTCTCTCCCTCTCTCTGCCCCTCCCCCACTCATGCTATCTCTGTCTCTCTCAAAAATAAATAAATGAACTTAAAAAAAAAAACAGACCCTTTCTCAATGAATTCCCAATCTTTTAAGAGGTTAGAGTTTCACCAACGGAAAGAATGATACAATTATCTGTCTGCACATCTGCTCCCATTGCCCTGAGACTAGAAGCTTCCTTTTAAAGGCAATCTAACTAAGCAGTTAAAGCATGCATTCACTGCAGAAGATTTCTGAGGCCAGTTTCCATGGCTTGTTTAGTTTGGTGTCCCCAGTATCTGGAACAAAATACCACAGAATGGGGGTAGGTGGCCGTACAATTAGCGAGATTGCGCTTAATTTAATGAAAAGCTTCAGAGGGAGCTATTGTCGCAGAAGTAAATTCTTTATTTTTTGGTGTTTTAATGGTTGGGCAGCATTTCTACCCTTGAATGCTCCTCGGCTGCTGGAAAAGGTTGTTGTACCTTCCGGGAATGCCAGTAAGACCTAATTGAGGCTCCATTATCCTAAAATGTCTCACAGGACCATTACGAAATTGAGATTTGCATTCTGCAGGCACTTGATTTAGGATGCTCATAAATTCTAAGATATTCAGTGCACTCCCTGTGTAGAGTTTCTGGTTCAGCAAAGAACGTGAGGTCCCCTCCCAAATATTCCCGCAACCACAGAGTATTGTAAATTTAATTTTTTTTTAATGTTTTATTTATTTTTGAGACAGAGAGAGACAGAGCACAAGCAGGGGAGGGGCAGAGAAAGAGGGAGACATAGAATCAGAAGCAGGCTCCAGGCTCTGAGCTGTCAGCACAGAGCCCAAAAACGGGGCTCAAACCCATGAACCATGAGACCATGACCTGAGCTGAAGTCGGATGCTTAACCAACTGAGCCACCCAGGCGCCCCCAGAGCATTTTAGAGAAGGACCGAGGAAAAGAGCCTGGTATTTCTTTACCTGTTGTTGAATCATGACCTGTCCACATGCCATCATCATCGTTATAATAAGCACTCGCAGCAGCGGGAACCTTGACAGAACTTAGCAAGTCTTAAACGGGAATTATTATCAGTAGCTTTGGAGAAGTGGACCAAGCCCTGCTTAGGACCCCCACAGATATGAAGCAGGGAAGGAAGCAATAGTCACCTGACCAGTGAGAGAGACAGATCTCTTCAAAACCAAGATTAAAATTAAGGTTTCCTGCTGGCTGGGCTGGAGGACTTGGGGTAGGAAGTGATCTTTTCACTACAGTGTCACCCTCTGAAGAATCAGTGGGGGAATCAGATATTTGATTGCCACGTATTACTTACCTGCTCCATGCCCAGTCCAATAGCTTTTGTGTTATTGTGAGGTCATTTCTTTTATGTATAATAACACTGTGCTTGCTTCACCAGGTGGCTGGGTGGCCTGGTTGTCTGCTGTTTGCTAACACTCATCGTGATTTTTTATTACCTGGGCTTGTTGTGCGGCACGTGTGGCTATGACCGGAATGCCACCCCGACCAGACGAGGCTGTGTCTCAAACACTGGAGGCATCTTCCTCATGGTGTGAGTGTTTGCTCTTCCTTGCCACGTGGGGGGTGGAAATGAAGTGGATGACTGACGACACAAATCTGGTGGTCTCTGGGCTACACGTCCTGGGTAGAGATGGAAGAGGCACCTTGGTGTGATTGCACTAATGTTGGTTTGGGAAATTCCACCAAGCGTAAAAAAGTAAAAGAAGATTCTAAATTGTTTGCACTTTGATAGACAAGCTTAAACACAATATATGGTGGGGTCCTCTGTAGCTAAATTATTTCTAAGCATGCATTCTTGGTTCCCATTGTATTTTCTCTCTCTCTCTCCATCCATCCATCCATCTTTTATTCACCAGAAATTTGCTGAGGATTGGCCTGATGTCAGGCACTGTTCTCTGTGGTCACCAGTTTCGTTAGCTTGTTGGCTTTGAAACTCTGGAAATCTGATTTAGAAAAGAGATTGCCAGGGTACCTGGGTGGCTCAGTCAGTTAAGCGTCCAACTCTTGGTTTCTGCCCAAGTCATGATCTCATAGTTCGTGAGTTCAAGCTCTGCTTGCAGAGCTTGCTTGAGATCTCTCTCTCTCTTTCTTTCTCTCTCTCTGTCCCTCCCCCACTCACACTCTCTCTCTCTTAAAATAAGTAAATAAACTTTAAGGAGTACCTGGTGGGCTCAGTCGGTTAAGCATCTGACTTTGGCTCAGGTCATGATCTCATGGTTCATGAGTTTGAGCCCTACGTTAGGCTCTGTGCTGACAGCTCAGAGCCTGGAACCTGCTTGGAATTCTGTGTCTTCCTCTCTCTCTGTTCCTTTCCTGCTCGAATTCTGACTTTCTCTCTCTCAAAAAGAAACAAAGAGTAAAAATAAATTTTTTAAGAGTCGACCATGTAAAAGTTAAATAAATAAATAAATAAATAAACTTTCTTTAAGAAAAGAAAGAATAAAAGAAAAGAGATTGCTGATTCAGCACCTTTAGGATTTAGACACGTGGCCTCAGTTAGTGATTAGAGCAGGTGTGGGGCGCCAGACAGTGGTGAGCCTGCCATACACCGGAGCAATTGTCCCTGCTTCAAAGGTATTCAGATCCCAGTTCATATTTTTTTAAACAAATAAATGTAAAAAAGAAAAAACCTTCACTAGGGGGTGACAACACACACAGGGCGTGATCTGGGTGTGACTGCAGATGGAGCCAGAAATGTCATCTTGGAGGCCGAAGTTAAAGCTTTGCATGCTCCCCGGAGAGGAAGCTGTGTGGGTTCCAAGCTGATATTTTCTTTTCCAATAAGTACATCAAGAATCAGCAGCAGGGAGCGTGATGGGGCCAGAGAGGAAGGTAAAGATTTGGAACAAGTCCTTGGAGCCATGGAAAATCAAAACCTCAGCCGGCTGTCATTGCTTATGTCACTAGTACCAGGCTGGGAGAAGCTGGCAAGCCAGTGTCATGCATTAACATGCTTTTTCAAACATTGGGTCACTACAGTAATTCATCAGACTTATGAGCTCTAATGATGGTAAGAGCTCATAAGTCTGATGAATTCTTGTATTTGCCCTCAAAGCTTTCAGCTCCAGGATAGCACAACAACCCTCTATTAACATGAATGCAGGCCCAGGAATTTTACAATAATTTAATAGTTTTAAAACTCTAACAACATGGGAGTCTGCCAGATTTGGACAAAGTGGAACAGAACTCAGTGCATGGAAAAGCCTATTTGCTCACACATAAGAAATTAATGCAGCAAGGAAGAGTATATTGCCCCGCCTTTTAGTTTAAATGTCCCCAGCTACAGATGGAAAATGAGTTAAATGTTCAGAATTTACTAATCCTGGGACTGGCTGTTTTGTCAGTGTTTGGACAGCGGATCCATATATCACATCTTTGTAACTGCTTGATGGGAGGGCATACATTGTTCTGGAAAGATTCATTTGTCATACAATTCTATTTGCACATTTTTAAGGGATAAAACCAAAATATGTGATATCCCATTTCAAAGAAAAAGGAAACAGGGGAGTCATAAGCAATTTGATGGAGACTAAAATTGCTTCAGTTTGGATATAATTCTCACTTCTGCAGAGGAAGGAATCTCTAAAGAGACAAAGTCACGTGGAAGCCTGTGGCTTGGGAGCAAGGGGATTTATCACCCAGCAGGAAAAAAGCTGGTGGCTGTGGGCTCTGTATTGTTGGCACTCATGGCTCAGCATGGAATTCGTGCTTGGCAGGATCTTCCATCTCTTGAGACATCTGGTAAACAACTTGATAGTTGTAAAGGGGAAAAAATGATGCAAGTGTAATCAGTCTAGTCAAACTAATTAGAAGAATATACCTTCTCAAAAACGGTTTGTTTGCTTGTCGAAACAAGAAAGTATATTTTGTTCAGCTGCAACCACAACACCACCTGCTCTTAAAAACAGTAACACCATCCGTTGATGTTGATGTTGAAGAGCATGGTCTCTTCAAAAGGCAAGCAAGAATCCTTATCTCCCAGGGGGATCCTAGCAAAGAGGTCTGGGGGGAGGAAGGCCAGAGGTCCCTGGCCCTGCTCTGATCCTGTTTCTTCTGAGGGTCCAGGGAGCATTTTAGGGGCCAAAGAGGATACAGCAAGGAATGTACATCTGTCTCAGGGGCACGTAGGTTTCCCCGGAGGTAAGGACACCTAATTAGGCAACAAGAAAACAGTCTCTTATACTGAAGCCCACTGTGAAGTTTCCAGTTTTGGTTCTTGCAAACCATGCTCAAATTATCCAGAGCTTTGAAGAAAGGCTAATACTCAGTGTAGCCATGTGGTCACAAAACGGGAGCTGTTACATGACTGGTGGCCGTTCAGTGGTTACAGATATTTCAGAAAGCATTTTGTCGGGCTGTAGCAGGGGCCATAAAGAGATAATACTCTCCTTGGCCAAGTCATTCCATTTTAGGGGATCAGTTTCAAGGAAGTAGGACCCAACTATGGACAAAGTATCACAGGCAGAGAAATGTTTTTGCAGCATTAGTTATAATAGGGAGGCACTGGAAATGACACAAACGTCAGCCACCAAGGAGTGGGACATTCCTGCAGCCGGTGAAATGTAACTAGGTTGGCTCCCCTGGATTGTTGACCCAAGTCCCTGAGATGTTCAACAAGGGTTTACAAGACTATGCGTGTATCATTCTCACAGCTGTGTAGATCAGGAGTCAGCACACGTTTCTGTGAAGATCCAGACAATAAATATGTTCACTTCGGCTGACCCCGTATGGTCTTTGTTCTGTGTTCTCTTTCTTGTTCTTATTTTACTTCTTCTCTCCTTTTCCTTCCCTACGACACTTTCAACACACATTAGCCATTCTTATCTGAGTGACCTTACAAAAACAGGCCATTGGGAGTGCTGTGTTCCTTATCTAGATATAGGCATATTTAAGAAATAAAGGGGGGAAATAAGCTCTTTAGATTAGCGGTGTTGTTTTGAAGTGTTCTGTCAAAGGTTTTGAACTTTGTTATAATTCTAATATACATACATGCTCATGCACATAGCTCAGACCATGGTGACTAGCATATACTTCCCACATGTTCCCCTTCTTTATGCTCAAAAACCTGTTAGGTCAGAGAAGTTCAGGGTGATAGAGGCCACTCCAGTGGGAACACCTTGCTATTTATTTCAGCCAAACCAGACAAATATCTGTAACTATTCCTTAAGGGTGTCCACTGGGCAGAATCATGCCCTTCGGTAAGGGATGCTGTTGTTACTAAGTATATCAGCTGAGTACACACTTCTGAGCATCCTTCCTGTTTCCACCACTGACGGTATAATCATCAGTGATGATCTGGCCATTCCGCCTAGATTGATTCAAGAGTTTGCTCTGTCTGTGTCTACACCAGAGTAACTGCGCACTCTAGACAGAAGTCATGCAATGGGGCACATTGGTATCCCTACAAAATTATGACCCCCACCTCACATGGATCCTTCACAGTCCTGCAAGTTTCTTCCTCACCTCTCCACCTCCCTTCTTCCCTCCCTCCCTCCCTCCCTCCCTTCCTTGCTTCCTTCCCTTCTTCCTCTGCTTAGCAATGGCTTTTTCCACACTGATCCATCCATGCTCCTTATACCTCCCTCTTTAGCAGCTGGCTTTACTCCTTCTTCACAAAGGAAATAAAAGCCATCATACAATTTCCCATCACCAAAACTCCAGTGCACCTGCATTCACGCACGTGCATGGTCAAGTGCAGAGAGAGGGATCCCTCCCTTCTGGGCCCATCCCACCTCCTCTTCCCAATCTCAATCCCTGCGCACAGCCCAAAGGTGTCATGGATGAGCCCTTTCCTCTCCTGTGTCTTCATTCTCTTCTCCTAGACTTGTTTCTCAACACTTAGCCATGTTCTTTTCTCTCCTTTCTTTAAAAATGAAAACAGAAAACCTCTCCCAATGCCACTTCTTCCCTTCACAGGCTTCAAAAATAATGATGCTTGCTGCCTGTTTCCTCACCTCCTACGTCCTGCACAAGGCCACGCCCCTTCCCTCAGGTCAGCAGCAGCCTCTACCATCCTTCCTTCTCTTCCCCTTCTCTTCCCTCCCTGAGCACCCAGTGTCTCCCTTCTCTGCTGACAAGCCCTGGCTTCACCCCAGGCCGCTCCTTGCCCTCTCCTCCCGTGCAGCATCTTCAGCACGTCCCATGTCCTGTCTCTTCTGTCAGCTGACTTCTCGCCACCACCTCCAGCCACACCAGGCCACCACCCCAGGATGACAGCCTCATCAGTGGTAGCCCCATCCACGTGGGGATCTGTCCATCCCATCCTCACGCTCTGTCTAGAATATGCTCCGTCAGAGAGAAAGTGGGCTGTGTTCCTCCTGTGCTTCAAGACCCTCAGCAGCCACCCCTTTCTGGACCAGCCAGGCCCCATCTCATGCACCCCTGCTTGCCTCTTGAGCTGTGTCCGTGCCGCTGGCGGCCCTCCCTCTGGATGCAGAACCACGCTGGCCCCTTCAGACCCCCAGTGGTACATCTCCTGCCTCCCCATTCACTGGGCGCCCTGCGGAAGAGTAGGTTCACTCAAGTGACTCCAGAGGCCGTGTCTGAACCACAGTGCTGGGCTGCAGGGAGACCAGACACTAAGTCGAAGGAGTCCTTCACTATGTGCCTGGGACTGAAGAGTCACAGTGCTTACTGCTGTCTGTCTCCGCTCCTAAGCCGGTCGGCTCACTTAACCTGTACCAAGTGAAGACTCTAGGTCCATTTCCTACACTGCATACATAGAATTAGTAAGTACTGGTAGGTAATATTGGATGTGTAGTTTTGGTTTGTTTTTGTGGGGTTTTTTTAAGTAATCTCTACACCCAATGTGGGGCTCAAACTCACGACCCTGAGATCAAGAGCCATATGCTCTACCAACTGAGCACCCGGGACCCCCGAATACTGAATAATTTACCCTAGAACTCTTAACTTCTGTTTTTCCTTTTTTTTTTTCAGTGGGGCTGGAGTGAGCTTCCTGTTTTGTTGGGTATTGATGACCATCGTGGTTCTCACTTTTGTCGTTGGTGCAAACGTGGAAAAACTGCTCTGTGAGCCTTACCAAAACAGGAAGTTATTCCAGGTACATATGCCTTTGGGGCCTGTTATGGAAGGGCTTGACTGGAAACTTTGATTTCCCCATATCTTGTGGGTGCAAAAAGATGAGCAGTTTGGTGGTTTTCCTTCAGTAAGTTAAGATCCCTTCACTTTGTCAGAGCAAAAAATATGGTGGTATTTTCTTTTTTTTTAATTTTTTTAAATGTTTTATTTATCTTTGATGTGGGGGAGGGACAGAGTGAGCAAAGGAGACACAGAATCTGAAACAGGCTCCAGGCTTCGAGCTGTCAGCACAGAGCCTGATGCAGGTCTCTAACTCCGGAATGGTGAGATCATGACCTGAGCTGAAGTCCGATGCTTAACCTTAACTGGCTAGGCCCCTCAGGCCTCCTATGGTGGTATTATTTTTCAAATGTCAGGTGAAATCATCACCAGGAGTTAAGGCCTCTTCATCAGTGTGGATTGTAATAAGCTGGAGGAGAAAATTCCCAAGTTGGGGCACCCCAGGAGGTTTCTGACACTTTAAAGAGTTTCTCAAATGACCATTGCCCACACAAGTGGTTTTGAGACCCTAAATTTGAAGTGAAAGGCACCAAAAAATTCCACGCCTTGTGGCCCAAGGTTGCCCATGGTAGACATCTGACGAGGCCATTGGGAAATGAATTCAGGCTTCACTTTCTTCCTCTGAAACCAAGTCCTGTGGACTCTAGGGACCTGGTCTCTGTTCAGCTTAGCTAATGAATGAGGAAGTGTTGGCCCATCTGCTGGTCTTGTCACTCTGGCTTTCCGGTGCTTGTCTCCCGATGCTGGTTTTTAAGATCTATTTCTGTTTTCCTGTTTTATTGCATATATTTTTTTCTGCCTCAAATCTGTCATGAAATCTGGTGAGTAACTACTAAGGTAACCAACCAGTTGTCATGGTGTCCTATTTATTAGCTGGTTGAGGAAAATTAAGTTGGGAGTGTCGATTTGTCAAATTTTGTCCCTTTGGCCTCTTGATGAAAAGTAATAGTGATACGTCAAGCCAGACTTTATTATCTCCTATGCTGTGTTAAAGTGCAAAAAAGACTTCTTTGAAAATAGGGGGTATTTTGAAACCATTCCTCAAGCACATACATGGTCATGCACTAATGAGCCCGTCTTAATGTATATATGACATATTATATTATACATATTAACCATCTTAAATACATGATGTGAAGTGAGAGCGTATGCAAGTTTTAATTCATTTTATCAAGAGAGAAGTAGTGAAAAGGTCAACCAGCTACTTTATGGCTTTCTATTAGCTATTCTGAATCAAGTAGTCTATTCTTCTACCATTTCTAATATGTTTGTCTTACTAAGAAAAGTATTCTGAAAAAAATAGCAATTTCAGTAATTCTTATTGATGTTACCCAGTGGTCAGTCAAGTTTTTTCCAATCATACTATTATTTTCTGGTTTTAAGTTGGAAATCAATGATGAAAACCATGATCTGAAAAATCCCTGAAATATATTTAACAGCATATTTTATTATATGTATGTATGTTAGTGTAAAATATCTTTTTTTTTTAAATAAAAGTTTTTTTTTAATTTGTTCTAGGTTTTGGACACACCATATTTACTAAATGAGAATTGGAAACACTATCTCTCTGGCATGGTATTTAACAAACCGGATATTAATCTCACTTTTGAACAGGTTTACAGGTATATGTAATTGCATTATGCACTTTTTGCTACTGAAAATGTTGTTGATCCAGAATGAGAATTTTGCTTTCAGAGTGTCTTTAAGCCTGATAAGACTTCCCAGTTTCAGAATTAAGCTGTTCTCTAGTCTTGGCAAAGAGATAGTAGAAATAGGACCAAAAAAAGAATCCTTCTTTCGAAAGCCTTCTAGACTTTGACGTGGTGATGTCTCAAGGTCTCTTTGTCCAGTATGCACTAGACCTCACTGGTTAAGGTGACCCTAAGATGCATTAACAAGACCTTCCGAAAACTCTTGTACAGGAATCACGCTGCCCCAAACAAATACCATGTATAACAAGAACTCAGCAATGGGTCCAAATCTCAGTCATGCTAATCATGAAGGAGCTGAAGGGCCAGGCTGTGTGGTCAGGCTGCCTGGGCTCCAGTCTTGGCTCTGCCAAGGGAGCAGGCCTTGGTGATCTTGGGCAGTTTCGCTTCCTCTCTGTTTAATAGGGTTCAAAGGCTCCCCATCGCCTCTAGCAGAGATAGCGAATGAGTGGCACATGTGCCCACCCCATTGCACCTCGCCCTCGGGGCAGACATCAGTAGTCGGCTGTGGTCTTGTTCATAGCCCGGAGAGTCCCAGAATCCTTCTCCACAGCGTGTTGTAGGCAGATCTTATCTATCAGTTGGAGTTTCTAGGCACCATTAAACCATCCCTGGGCTGAAAGGACAAAGCCAAACTTCTTGGCCTGGCCTGCCAGCTCTTTGTGACTCTGGTTCCTGCAGAGTCTTAACCTCAGTCAGTTCATGTATCAAGCTTACTGCTTCAACAACACCAGCCTGCTCAGGATTCCCTGGAGAGGAGTACCACATCTCCTAGGGATGTGGGAAAGTTGCTTGTCCCAGGCATCCCTCAGCGCTAGAGGGCTCAGGCGGCAGGACAAGGAAGAGGCACTCCCAGGAAGTGGCTGTGTCAGCAGCAAGGATATGCATCAGATGAGGCTGCCATTCTTAGTTCAGTCAAGGAGGCAGTTTGCACACTTTCGAGAAGCACAAAGAGGTGAGGTCAAGGTAGGCGTCCTGACCGTCTGAGTATATGTGGCCGCCTTCCCTATCTCCATCCTGCCATCAGAATACACATCCCACCATCTGTTAAGTGAGTGAAGCTCAGCCATGAAAATATGGAGGCAGAGGGTCCGATAGGGGTTGGATTGAAACTTTCCATAAAGCCCATGATACGCTTTGCAACATACCACTTTCTAGCACGTATTGCTGTTTACTATTTGTTTTTTATGAGAATTGATTTCTTCCCAATTTGTGAACTTGTTACCCCTCATGGCTTTTTTCTAAAAGCACAAAGGAGACAGACAGAAGGACGATTTCCCAGTTTTATTGTACGTGTTCCAGAGATGGGACAGTTAGTGAAGTAGGGAACGAAGTCAGGAATGGTGGGCGCTGGGGGTCCACTGGTGACTGCCTCATGCGTCGGCGCTCAGAAGCTGCTTCTCTGCTCACAGATTCAGATAAAAGATAAACCTTGAACCTTTCTCTCCATCCTTAGCAGTGGACAGAGGCAGCCACAGCTGCCTTTCTAGATAATGATTTCTCTGTTTATACCCACAGTGATTGCAAAGAAAATAAAGGCATTTATTCCACACTTAAACTAGAGAACAGCTACAATATTAGTGAACATCTCAATATTCAGGAGGTAAGGAATTGGAACCAATCATGAAATTGACATATTTCTTTAGTCAATCCAGTTCTTTTATTTTCTTAGAAATACTTTTTAAAAAATTTTTAATGTTTATTTTTGAGGGAGAGAGAGAGCATAAGTGGTGGAAGGGCAGAGAGAGGGAGAGACACAGAATCCAAAGCAGGCTCCAGGCTCTGAGCTGTCAGCACAGAGCCTAACACGGGCCTTAAATTCATTAACTAAACCGTGAAATCATGACCTGAGCTGAAGTCAAATGCTCAACTGACTGAGCCACCTAGGGGGCCCCCTTTCATTTTTTTTTGAGATGAAATTCACATGAGATAAAATTGGCCATTTTTTTTCATCTTTATTTCTGTTGAGAGAGAGAGAGGTAAAGTGGTAGTGGGTGAGGGGCGAGAGAGAGAATCCCAAGAAGGCTCCACGCTGTCAGTGCAAAGCCCGATGTGGGGCTTGAGCCCACAGAGCATGAGCTCATGTCCTGAGCCAAAACCAAGAGTTGGATGCTTGACCAACTGAGCCACCCAGACTCCCCCAAATTCACCATTTTAAAGTGACATTTCGTACATTCACAAGGTCATGCAACCCTCACTTCTGTCAAATTCCAAAACATTTTCATCACTCCCAACCAGTTGTCTTTATGGATGTATGAGTTTCTGTAGTAGACTATGAGAATGCTCTAGAGGCCTTGCTGTGGACGCTACACGAGATTTTATCTTGCTGTGTGTCAGTGCTCCTAGAGGAACAAACCCTGGGGAGATTGGCTCTCCAACACTGGCCACGCTTCTCTGCCAGGTCCCTGAAGAGGGAACAAGGCATCCAGAACTCTGGCTCACATAGTCATGGCCCCTCATGTCTCATGGCTGTGGCCCCCAGACTCCAAGTGGGCTCTGCTGAGCTCTGCTGGCCTTCAGCAAGACTGATAGCATGGCCACAGTGATGGAAGCAGACAGAGTGGAATGACTTCCTCTTCTCCTTTGCCCAAGCCCACACCCACGTCTTGAGCCTTAAGATTGAGGAGAGGCCACTCCAGAGTGTACTAGAAAAAGAAGGAGCAAGAGAGATTCATCTGCCCAGGGCTAGGGTGCCATCAGCCTACACTGTCCACCTCCCCATACCTGGAGGCCTTCTGGCCTTTTTGTACAAAAAAACTTAAGGAGCCTTCTTTCTTCTGGGCTTCCAAGCAAATACCAAGGATACCAAGGAAAGAGGTGGCTCCCCAAACTCCAGAGCTTGCTCACTGAGGCATCACAGAAGGCTTCCAGAGGCACCATGAAACCACCATGGCCTGAGAGTTTTCAGATATGAAGAGGTTTATTTAAAAGCTGAATACAGGGGCACCTGTGTGGTTCAGTGTGTGAGTGTCTGACTCTTGATTTTGGCTCAAGTCATGATCCCAGGGTCATGGAATGGAGCCCGGAGTCAGGCTCTGCACTGGGCGTGGAGCCTGCTTAAGATATTCTCTCTCTCTGTCTCTCTCTCTCCCTCCCTCTGCCCCTCTCCCCCACTCATGCTCTCTTTACATATAATAAAAAGAAGAAATGAAAAGAAAAAAGCTGAATACAAATTTTGCAATGTATTGTATTTTCCATCGTGTTGATTATCCCCCTTAAACATTCCTTGCACGTACACATAAATAAGACACTACTTTGTAACCAAGCCCTAACCAGATACCCTCTACTCATTTGGCATCATGCCATGTTTCATTTTCCCTGTGGACCAGAGACAGAGCACTAGGGACACGCAGGCTCTACACGCTGCCTGAAACTATGGACTGCCTCTTAGGACAGCCCCAGGTCATCCGCCCATGATCTCAAGTGTCCCCACCACCCAAGCTCAGTGTGCGCTGCCTCCCTCCCCTGGGATGAAGCCTGCCTGGCCCCTTTCAGCACCTGTATTTGTCAGGACTCATTTGGAAGCCACTTCCTCTCTGGTGTCCTCTCCAGTCCCCTACTTTTGAAAACTGTCACCGGTGCCTGGCGTCCTGATGCAGTTCATGTGCCTTTATTATGACACTGCCTCTTCCTTGAGGACTTCGAGGGTGGAGGTGGAATATTATTTTGCTCTGCATCTGACCTCCTCACCTAGTGCTTAGCATGGGGCATAAGGAAGGAGCCAGGGAAACAGAGAAGGGGTGAAGGGGAAGAGAAGATTACTGGGAAGAAATGCCAGTCAGATGCATGTCTATATTTTTTGTCTCTTGTCATTTTATTGCTCTTTTAAAGCATAAAGCATGTGACTGTCTAGAAGAATGGACTTATTTATAACTTTTCTTTTTATCTTGCAGCATGCTGGAAACATAAGCAATGATTTTCAAAATATGAAAGTAAATATTGACAATATCGTTCTGCTGGATGAAGCAGGAAGAAAAAACCTTATGGATTTCGGCCTTTCGGGAATAGACACCATAAATTATAATGTCTACTTGGCTGAGGTGTGACCATGAGTTCATGCTGGACCCTTTGGGAAAAATAACAGCAGATACCCATGGGTTTGGGGTTTTTTTTTTCTTTTTTTTGGCTTTGTTTTGTTTTTATTTTTGGTGGGTTTTTTTTTTAAGTTGACACCCAATTTATATAACACGAATGAACTATTTTAAAGTGAACAATTCATTAGCACGTAGTATAATCACAGAATTACACAACTACCACTTCTATCCAACTCCAAAACGTCTTCATCACGCCAAAGGAAAGCCCCCATTCCCATTACACAGCTGTTCCCCATTCCCCACCACACCCCCCCCCCCCCCCCCC
>NW_027551568.1:11709098-11724522 GCF_008692635.1 Crocuta crocuta | reverse complement strand
GTAACCATGCATCCATTTACCTATTCTGGATATTTAGTTTGAATGGAATCCTAAGGCATGTGACCTTTTGTGTCTAATGGCCTTAATCCCCCCTCCCCCCATTTCATGTAGCCTAAAGTTTTTGAGATCCATCCCCATTATAGCACGGAGCAGTACTTGATTTCTTTTTACGGCTGGATGTGATTGGATAAAAATAATATGACTTTATATGGATACAGAGGAATGCAGCTGCTTTCACCTGTGTGAGAGCTTCCAGTCCTTACTGCCATGGACCATCATTCACTCTGTTGTCTGTCAGATGCCGGTAAGGCCTAAAAATCCCACACCGATCACATAGTTGTTTTCCCTGTTTTGCAGATGAGTAAAGCCCCTACCAAAGTGAATCTTGTATCCTTTGCAGATGATCTAGAAGTAAAAGCCAACCGTTTGGTGAGTTCAAACAGTCTGATTTTAAATGCTGTAATCGTTACAGATGTCAAATGTCAGTACTACTCTTTGCTCCCTTACACCACAAGGAAGCTTTGGTTAAAGACGCATCTCCTGTGCAGGTCAGGACTTCCCACCAGCAGCCATTGCCGTGGGGCCCAGAAGTCTGTGAGCACATGGGTGTTTCCAGGGTGGCTTCAGGGTGCACGCACCTGCTCCCGACTTCTGCTGGTGGTGCGGGTGCCCTCACTGCTTCAGCACCAGCTCTGTTTTCACCCCATCAACCCCTGTACCACCAAACACATGCGCATGAGCACACACACCATTTTTCTTGCAGTGTAGAGAATGGAAACTGAGGACATGGGAGGGGGATTTCCATCTGGTCCTTTGCATCGCTAATAACAGGTGGATGAGGAAAGGCAAAGACACCACTCAAGCCCCATAAGCTTCCCTTCCTCACTTCCCCTGCCAGCTGGTGACTAAATGGCTATCATGAATGGAGCAGCAGAGCATGGCCATGGGGAACCTGGGCTCTGGAGGAAGACTGGGATTTAAGTCCTGGCTCAGCCACTTCCTAATTATGGGAACTTGGACAAGATATTTCACCCCGCTGTGCCTTAGTTTCCTTGTCTGTAAAATGAGAGCAGTAAAGTTGCTCATTACTATATGAGCACATTAATGTATCACACAGTACTATAATAAACACTATTTAAGTGTGGGTTAAATGAAAGATTTCTCAGTTGAGCCTTTGTGTTCTCATCTGTAAGATGGGGCTATCGCTGCTGTGAAGTGGCTTTCTAGTGGCTGTATTATGCTGAAGTGAGAAAGAGAGCACAGCCTCTGGCACTCAGGAAGGGCTAATGGGTTTGGGTGGCCACTCAGAGTTCATGGTCCAGTGATTTGAAGTAGGGTGTCTTGGCGCTGCCCCATGCCCAATGGGCCGCACGCCCACAGTATCCAAGGTCATGCTGGTCACGGCTACCCTGCCCCTGAGCCCCTGTGGTTAGAGAGAGTGCTCCAAAGTCTAGAAGGATGGTGTTGATCTTTGATTATTTTATTCTCTTTGCAGCCCCATGGAAATTTGAAACAGTCCCTGAAAAATAATGCACAGACAATCAGAACGATTCACCATGGCCAAGTCGTCCCTTTGGAACAGTCAATGGTAAGACTCAACAACCTCTGGTATCTCCTTGTGACCCGAGCAAAACCCATTTCACTAGTTGGCTTTCATGTAGCCTAAGGAAGCATCTGCACCTCAACTGGGTGAAACCCAGTTGGCCTCAGGCTAAGGGAACTGAGCTCTCTGAAATACAAATGAAATTTAGGGCACCTGGGTGGCTCAGTCACTTGAACGTCCCACTTGGTTTCAGCTTAGGTCATGACCTCACGGTTCATGGGTTCTCGAGCTGCTAGCCCAGAGCCTGCTTGGGATTCTCTCTCTTCTCTCATTGCCTTCCCCCCCATTTCCTCTCTGTCTCTCTCTGTCTCTCTTTCTTTCTCTCCCTCCCTCTCTCAAAAATAAAAAAAAATAATAAAAACTTTGAAAAATCAATCAATAAGTGACAATAGATGGGCTTTAAAGAAGACAGATTTTCAGTGTTACCGCTTCTTTTGTGCTTTAGCTCCTTGCCTTTTCCACTTGTGTGTGACCAGGTAGGTTAACTCTGTGCTTGCCCCACACACTGCGCTCTGGCTCCCTTGGGTTCGATAGGCCCCGGAAGGCAGGCACCTCGCTGGGGCGCTGATGTCTGTGTTCTGGACTCACTTGCACTTATTCTCAAATTCTTTTTCTCCAAACCCTGCCAAGAAATATGGGAAGGCAAGGGTAAGTCCTTTTCTCTCTGCCCCATTTAGCTCTGTTCACTGATCCGATGGGCCATATTCCTTGTCTCCCTCTCTAGTAGCCTCTATTCTGACTTCCCCTTTCTTTGGCTTCTCACTGCCTTCTGGCTTCTTTCCCAAAGGCAGTTTCCCTTCTGTCCCAGAAAGGCAGTTTGTAGCAAAGAGAGAACACAGGCTCTGCAATCAGGAGGAGCTGATCTCAGAAGCTGATCCTGCTTCTGCCTCCCCAAAGCCTTATAGCTTTCTGTTTTCTCATCTGAAATGGGGGGGGAAGTTCCTGCCTTCCTGTTCCCTGCACCCTAGAGATGAAAGCCCTGATGTGCCAGAGAGACTCTGTAAACAGGAGGGATTCTTATTGCACTCCTGCGGGAGACCTGTTACAGAGTCGGCTTGCTCAGGTTTGGAGAAGCATATTAGTCCCCTAGACTTCAACTTTGGAACCTCCTAGAAGTAGTTTTTACCATCTCCATCTCTCTCTCCCTCTCTTCCTTCCTGACTTTCTAACTCACCAGAGTATTCAGAAACAAAACTGAATTCTTATTGTGTGTGCTGCACTCATAATTCTCTGCTCTATTTGTTTATGCCTAGCACAAATTTGTTAACATTTTAAGCTGATTTTTCCATGTTCCTTAGATGCTTTCCTTCAAGCAGACACAGCCTCCTTGGCCTTTGCAGAATTGAGGCAATCTGTCTACAAATAGGCACATTGCTGTGTCAGGTGACCTATGATGTAAACCAGGGGTTAGCAAACTATGGCNTCACCCCGCTGTGCCTTAGTTTCCTTGTCTGTAAAATGAGAGCAGTAAAGTTGCTCATTACTATATGAGCACATTAATGTATCACACAGTACTATAATAAACACTATTTAAGTGTGGGTTAAATGAAAGATTTCTCAGTTGAGCCTTTGTGTTCTCATCTGTAAGATGGGGCTATCGCTGCTGTGAAGTGGCTTTCTAGTGGCTGTATTATGCTGAAGTGAGAAAGAGAGCACAGCCTCTGGCACTCAGGAAGGGCTAATGGGTTTGGGTGGCCACTCAGAGTTCATGGTCCAGTGATTTGAAGTAGGGTGTCTTGGCGCTGCCCCATGCCCAATGGGCCGCACGCCCACAGTATCCAAGGTCATGCTGGTCACGGCTACCCTGCCCCTGAGCCCCTGTGGTTAGAGAGAGTGCTCCAAAGTCTAGAAGGATGGTGTTGATCTTTGATTATTTTATTCTCTTTGCAGCCCCATGGAAATTTGAAACAGTCCCTGAAAAATAATGCACAGACAATCAGAACGATTCACCATGGCCAAGTCGTCCCTTTGGAACAGTCAATGGTAAGACTCAACAACCTCTGGTATCTCCTTGTGACCCGAGCAAAACCCATTTCACTAGTTGGCTTTCATGTAGCCTAAGGAAGCATCTGCACCTCAACTGGGTGAAACCCAGTTGGCCTCAGGCTAAGGGAACTGAGCTCTCTGAAATACAAATGAAATTTAGGGCACCTGGGTGGCTCAGTCACTTGAACGTCCCACTTGGTTTCAGCTTAGGTCATGACCTCACGGTTCATGGGTTCTCGAGCTGCTAGCCCAGAGCCTGCTTGGGATTCTCTCTCTTCTCTCATTGCCTTCCCCCCCATTTCCTCTCTGTCTCTCTCTGTCTCTCTTTCTTTCTCTCCCTCCCTCTCTCAAAAATAAAAAAAAATAATAAAAACTTTGAAAAATCAATCAATAAGTGACAATAGATGGGCTTTAAAGAAGACAGATTTTCAGTGTTACCGCTTCTTTTGTGCTTTAGCTCCTTGCCTTTTCCACTTGTGTGTGACCAGGTAGGTTAACTCTGTGCTTGCCCCACACACTGCGCTCTGGCTCCCTTGGGTTCGATAGGCCCCGGAAGGCAGGCACCTCGCTGGGGCGCTGATGTCTGTGTTCTGGACTCACTTGCACTTATTCTCAAATTCTTTTTCTCCAAACCCTGCCAAGAAATATGGGAAGGCAAGGGTAAGTCCTTTTCTCTCTGCCCCATTTAGCTCTGTTCACTGATCCGATGGGCCATATTCCTTGTCTCCCTCTCTAGTAGCCTCTATTCTGACTTCCCCTTTCTTTGGCTTCTCACTGCCTTCTGGCTTCTTTCCCAAAGGCAGTTTCCCTTCTGTCCCAGAAAGGCAGTTTGTAGCAAAGAGAGAACACAGGCTCTGCAATCAGGAGGAGCTGATCTCAGAAGCTGATCCTGCTTCTGCCTCCCCAAAGCCTTATAGCTTTCTGTTTTCTCATCTGAAATGGGGGGGGAAGTTCCTGCCTTCCTGTTCCCTGCACCCTAGAGATGAAAGCCCTGATGTGCCAGAGAGACTCTGTAAACAGGAGGGATTCTTATTGCACTCCTGCGGGAGACCTGTTACAGAGTCGGCTTGCTCAGGTTTGGAGAAGCATATTAGTCCCCTAGACTTCAACTTTGGAACCTCCTAGAAGTAGTTTTTACCATCTCCATCTCTCTCTCCCTCTCTTCCTTCCTGACTTTCTAACTCATAGAGTATTCAGAAATAAAACTGAATTCTTATTGTGTGTGCTGCACTCATAATTCTCTGCTCTATTTGTTTATGCCTAGCACAAATTTGTTAACATTTTAAGCTGATTTTTCCATGTTCCTTAGATGCTTTCCTTCAAGCAGACACAGCCTCCTTGGCCTTTGCAGAATTGAGGCAATCTGTCTACAAATAGGCACATTGCTGTGTCAGGTGACCTATGATGTAAACCAGGGGTTAGCAAACTATGGCCCCAATACAATCTGTGAGCCAAATCCAGCCTGTTGCTTGTTTTTGTAAATAAAGTTTTATTGGAATGCAGCCATGCCCTCTTATTTACAGATGACTGCAGCTGCTTTCTGCTAAAAGAGCAAAATTGAGTGCTTTGGACACAGTGTGGCCCACAAAGCCTAAAATATTTCCTATCTGGCCTTTGTTTTACCAGTCCCTGACCTAAGCCATTCAGATTAAACTACTCTGGGAAGTGTGGGTAGACTTTTGTAAGTAGTGCCTGCCACACTGAGCAAACCTGACTCAGAGTGGTTTCTTGGACACTTTGTGTGGGACGTGCTGCCCTTCAAAGCTCTAGAGTACAGACGCTGATATTCTTCTTCCGCTTTTCTTACACCAGAGCTATATGAGGCACACATGGTTACTTGCATCTGCTGTTGTTTCTAGAATGAAACCATTGCAGAATAAAGTTGGATTTAAGGGCTGGCTGGGGAAGAGGGGGAGAGCAGAGGCACAAGACATGTGATCTTGCTGGTACATGTAATAAGTTGGAAAATATTATGTACGTTTGTTCACCAGAGCTCTACATACCAAAGCATCAAGGAACTTCAACAAAAAAGCAGTGGATTGGAGGTAAGGACGAACTTTCCTTTTCTGCCATGGGGTCTTATTGTAAAAGCACACACAGACTTTCAGAGATGTTGGTTTTACAAGTATTTAAAATTAAAAAAAATACCCTTTGGGTCACCTAGCTAGCTTAGCCAGTAGAGCTCATGACTCTTGATCTCTGGGTTGTGAGTTCAAGCCCCACATTTGGGGATAGAGTTCACTTTATATTTAAAAAAAATTTTTTTAACATTTATTTATTTTTGAGAGACACAAATAGACAGAATGTGAGTTAGGGGAGGGGCAGAGAGAGGGAGACACAGAACCCAAAGCAGGCTCCAAGCTCTGAGCTGTCAGTACAGAGCCTAATGCAAGGCTCAAACTCATGAACCGTGAGATCATGACCTAAGCCCAAGTCAGATGCTTAACTGACTGAGCCACTCAAGCGCCCCAGGGAGTAGAGTTTACTTTTAAAAAACAAAAAAGGGTGGGGGGAACGCCTGGGTGGCTTAGTCAGTTAAGCATCTGACTTCGGCTCAAGGCATAATCTCACAATTTGTGGGTTTGATCCCCGCCTCAGGCTCTATGCTGATGGCTCAGAGCCTGGAGCTTGCTTGCTTCAAATTCTGTGTCTCCCCAACTCTTTTTATGCCCCTCTCCCACTTGTGCTCTGTGTGTGTTTCTCTCGCTCAAAAATAAACAAACATTTAAAAACTTTTTTTAAAAAAAGTTTGGTTATTCATCCATTTTAAATGCCAAATTGGGATTTCCTACCACTTGCTTCCTGCAAGTACTTCTCACCTTGACATACTGTTAGATACATGGGTGAAAGCTGTGTGTTGATGTGTAGAAAGTAAGCTTAGAAGGTACACTGGTCACTTTTACTGAAATAATGCTGCTTACAAAATCCAGTGCCTTTGACCACAGACTCATTCACCATTGGGTCGACTTCAGGATTGTCCACCTACCTTCCTACCCAGAGACCCAGACTGAGGGAGCAGCTCCTTTCTGGGCCACCTCATGTTCTCGAGGTAAAGGACAGGAAATCCGAGGGTGAATGGAAACACAGACTGTCCTTTAAGCAGCTTCTTAGAACCAGCCATTCCATCTATGTTCCATTAGCCAGAGCAAGTGAGGCTGCCGGGATCATCATCATGGGCTGAGATGCCAGAGCTCGAAAGGTATCCCTGCTTAGGAACAGCAAATATAGTCAACTACAGGGGCGTCCTTTGGACCACAGACACCCCCATAACAGAAACTGAGCTCCATGGCTATGATGTGTTCATCTGGTACCCTCAATGCCAATGAGAAACTCAGAAAATGTTTCTTTATTGAGCAGAATAGGCTGCCCAGGAGGGGTTTGGGATGTCGGCCCACAACAGAAAATCCCAGGTTCCTCCCTGCACTTCTCTCTGAGCTCTTTTTGCAGACCTTTGTCACAGGGCTTCTTGCTATGTGTGACTGTGTGTCCCCTGTGAACCGTGATCTCCTTCACTAGTAGGTAGTGCAGTCCCCGGGCAGCAATGGGCCTGCATCTTTGTTGACACAGGAGACCCTGAGTTCCCCTGAAGGCTCTTCTATGAGGTTTGGGGTCTGCTTGGGGACTGTCACTGTACCTTTTGTGACAGTTACCATTTCACACATGTGCGTGTCCTGGACCAAGGGAAACCGAGGACAGACCGGTAACTGTGTGCGGATCCCTTGCCATCCTGCGTATCTGGACGTTCAGGGTGATGGCATGAGCTGCGCGTTGCCCCTCACCAGGGGCCAGTGTGGGGGCTAGTTGGGGTGGAAATCTGTCTTTGACCTGCTGGCCAGGCTGTGTGCCCTGAGGTCTCTGGGCAGAACAGAAAGGATACCTTTTCTAATTTGCATCAAGCTACCATGTCGGAATTCTTACCTGTGTCAAGAAACTAGGTGCACATCCCAGCTCTTATGCCCCCAACCTGGTGATGTCAAGCAGGGTCAGCTGCCTCTTCTGTGAAGGGGGCCTGATAATGCCTTCCTACAGCCTGTGAGTACAAAAGCCCCCACTATCCACGGGGGATACAGTCAGTGGATGCCACAGATGGTACTGAACCCATACATGCATAGCTATAGTAAAGGGGAATTTATAAATTAGGCACAGTAAGAGGTTAACAATAATCAATAATTAAATAGAACAATTATAACAATGTACTGTACTAGAAGTTATGTGAATGTGGTCCGTCTCTCAAAATCTCTTACCGTATCAATTCACACTTCTTGCAAGGATGTGATGTGGTAAAAATGCCTGCGTGGTGGAATGAAGTAGGCATGTGAGGTAGCGTTAGGCTGCTGTCGGCATTTCTAACCATATATCAGAAAGAGGATCATTGCCTCTGGATCCCGAGTAACAGAGACAATGGATAAGACGGAGCTCCTGTATGTAGGGAGGCAATTTGGATCAAGGGTCTGACCCAGTGTCTGGCACAAAGTGAGTGCTCAGTGTGTAATTCTCTTGTTCCCCTGTCCTCAGAGGGCTGGGCTGGCTCTGTCGTCTTCTTGACTAGCAAGTCGTGGAGGTGTGGGGCTGAGCTGACAGCACCAGCATGAACAGCTGACAGCACCAGCATGAACAGGCAAACTAATAAAATCCCTTCATCACGTGATACCCTGTCAATTGCTGTGTTTTCCAGATGAAAGTGACCAATACCATTTCCTCTTTGGATTCTGCTCAGGACTTCCTCACAACCCGTATTTCCTCAGTTATTGTTGAAGTAAGTTTCCTTTTTTAAAAAATAAGTGTGCCAGTAAGTGGATGTGTGCCCATAACTACATGACTGCATAGCATCCTTTTAAAGGTTTTAATACCCTTTGATTTCTTTCCAGGAAAGTCAGAAGTATGGGAACACGATAGTAGGATACTTTGAACGCTATCTGCAGTGGGTCAAGATCTCAGTAAGTAGTTTCTCTTTTATGAACACAAGGGGCCATGTGTTAGGATGGTCATATTCTAGGATACAATCAGGATGAAATAAATTTAAACTCCTAGTAATTGGGTAGAAGGTAAGTCAAGGGCCTTGAACATGGGGACCGTCATGGGAAGTGGCGTAAGACACAGCACATGTCATCCACGCTGGACCCCTTCTCAGGCCTGCCCATCAAGCGGGAGAATGTGGCCCTCGCATTTTCCCTCAGCTCCCTTGCTCACCATTATAGGGGCTCCTGCCATATTGACTGTGTCTTCCCAGTGAACTTGAGCTCCTTTTGCATTGGTTGCTTGGGCAGTGCTGAGTCTGCCATGTTGTTGGCATATCAGTCGACTAAGGGTGGCTTGAGCTATAGAAATTTGTTTTCTCACAATTCTGGAGGCTGGAAATCCAAGATCAAGGTGTCAAACATATTGGTTTTTTTAGAGTCCTCTCTGCTTGCCTTTAGACAACTCTCTTCCCCGTGTGTCTTCACAAGTCTTCCTTCTATGCATGTCTGTGCCTGAATTTCCTCTTCTTTTATAAAAGTATCAGTCACATTGGATTAGGACTCAACCCTAATGACCTCATTTTAACTGAATTGCCTCTTCAAAGACCCTGCCTCCAATGCAGTCACATTCTGAGATACCAGGAGGTAGGACTTTAACACAAGAACTTTTGGGGAACACAATTCAGTTCACAGCAGTTGGGTCTCCCTGAAAACGTTAGAAGAGGAAAGCTGAGGAGCAGAGTACAGTTTCCAGTAGTTTCAAGGGAGCACTCTGTTCCCAGCAGCCAATTTGTGGAGAATTATAGTGTCTTGGAAAATACCTTTTGTCTTCTTGGGCTCTGGGCCAGCTCCTCTCTGTGAAGATTATTCTATTGGGACAGGGTTTGAGGGGGAGATACTTGCAACTGAGTTACTTGAGTAACTTCGGCTACTCACTGCGAACCAAGACGGGCTTTGAGAAGTCTAGGGACTTGGGAAAATTTCAACTACCCTCGAGTGGCCATCAGCTTCTCACCTCTATTCCCAGTCCTTGGCCGTGTGAGCCCAGACTACCAGCCATCTCCTCCCTCTTTGCTGCCCCACCTGTATTCCAGCCACACCCAACTGCTTGATTCTCTGAAACTTTCACATTTCTCCATGTGATTTCCTCTGTGTCGTATCCCCCGCCCCAATCCCAACCTCTAGTCCCCACCATCGGGGCCTCGTAGCTGGTTCTCCTTCATGGCTCAGCTTCCTGATGTCTGTGCTGACACGTCCTCCAGCCTCCCCGATGTGAAGACCTCAGGGTCTTCTCAGTGCTGGCACGAAGCGTGTGCACACGCAATGAGTAGTGGCAGAACAGATGTATTATCATCACTGCTGCGTTGGCCACCAGACCCTGTGCATCAGCTCCACCAGATCAAGGAACCACATTTTAGTCACATCCATTGCCAGAAAATGAAACAAATACCCTGAAACCAAATGAATCTGAACAGGAATGGTTAAGTCACACAAGAACCACATCATGGGAATATTAGGTGGCTGTTGGTATGAAATGGATCAGAGCTAGGCCATGGGGCTAGGAGAGATTTTCACAGGGTATAAATAAAAGAGAAAAGAAAGATACAGAAAGCATACAGAGTATTACTCCAACCTTAGTTTTTGCAAAACCAACAGTGAAAAAGCCTATGAAGAGACAGTACAGGGTTGTTTGAGCTCAGTGAAAATAAATTGTTAACATGGGTGGCCTTGGAAGGTGTACGTGGTAGAAGAAAAGGGGCAAGTTTGCCAACCAGTAAAGGAAAAGAGCTAACATCTAGCTCATTGTATGTACTCAAAGGTTGTTTTCATTTTTTTAAGATTTTCTTAGTTTATTTCTTTATTTTGAGAGAGACAGAGACAGCGAAAGTGGGGAAAGGGCAGAGAAAAAAGGAGAGAGAATCCCAAGCAGTCTTTGCGCTGTCAGCACAGAGCCTAACATGGGGCTCAAACCCCCAAAACCATGAGATCATGACCTGAGCTGATAGCAACAGTCGTACGCTTAACTGACTAAACCATCGAAACACCCCCAAATTTTTTTAAATGAATAAGTACAGCTTTCTTAAGTCAATGGGATTGGAGCTTCTGTTTGGGATTTATTAAATGTGTTTATCTTAAACTCAATGAGTACATAGTTTTCTGTCTTCTAAATTTTTATTTTAAATTTTAGAGAGTATTTGTGAGCCGGGGAGAGGGACACAGGGAAAGACAGAGTGAATTTCAAGCAGGCTCCATGCTCAGCACAAGCCCAATGTGGGGCTTGATCCCACAACCCTGAGATCATGACCTGAGCCAAAATCAAGAGTTGGACACTCAACTGATTGACCCACACAGCGCCCCTATTTTCTTCTTAATTTATTTTTATTTTTTTGTAGTTTCCTGTCTTCTAAAATGGGGTCCACAGGTAGCACTTGTTTTTGTAAAGACAGTTTTATTGGCACATAGCCACCCCCATTTGTTTATGTATCATCTGCGGTTCCTTTCACCATTTTTTTCATAGTCCAGCACTTGGAACAGAAATGTCTCAGTCTGTTCTGAAAGTCGAAATTTACACTCTGACCCTTTCTTTTTAATTCATTAGTGTTTTTTATTATTTTTAATGTTTCTTTATTTTTGAGAGAGAGACAGACCGAGCATGAGCAAGGAAGGAGCAGAGAGAGAGGGAGACACAGAATCTGAAGCAGGCTCCAGGCTCTGAGCTGTCAGCACAGAGCCCAGTGTGGGGCTGGAACCCATGAACCGTGAGATCATGACCTGAGCTGAGGTCCGACGCTTAATCAACTAAGCCACCCAGGCACCCCTACTCTGTGGCCCTTTCTAGAAAAAGTTTGCCAAGCCCTGGTCTAAAACATATAATTATTGATTTACTAGCTTTCCATTTTCTTCCACATCCTTTGTCAGATCTCAAGAAGATCAGGTAAGAAATTCAGACCGAGACTGTACCTGACACTTGTACTTCATTCTCTCAGAAGCCTGGTAAGGGTGGGTGTTATGGTTCCATAAAACAAGTGCAGAAACCAGAGACAGAGGGGCAGAGAGAATCAGCATCTTGCATTCAAGTACCTGCTTTTAAACATTGTCAAACTCATCCATAGAAATCCGTGCTCTGCTCCGGGTCGTAGAAGGTGTAGATATCCTTTTTGTGAAAACAGGTCAAAGATAAATGGCACGTCTAATTCTTGTGGATTTTTGTGTGTGGCTGTGTTCACCTGTGTTTCTTACCCTGTAGATTACTGAGAAAATCGCAGCCTGCAAACCTGTGGCCACCGCTTTAGACTCTGCTGTTGACGTCTTTCTGTGTGGCTACATTACCGACCCCATGGTAAGAATTCCATCTTTCAAAATAAGGAAACACAATAAACTCATCAGTCTTCGTTTATTGTTTGCAGAGGGTAGCACACACTATGATATAAAATAGTTCTGTGTTTGGGTCTGTTAACAGTTGCAGAATCTAAGACCTGAAATCTAAAATTTAGATGAATGTGTTAGGATACCCACTAGATTGAGAAAAGTGAAAGACCTGGCTGCCTACCTTTGTTCCTTAACTTGACTTATATTTATAGAAGCCAGGAGACCCTCACAAAGGAAACTCTTATTTGTGCAGAACAATTGGAAAGGAGCCGTCACTAGTGTGCAGACTGCCAATATTCAAAAGGATTCTTAATGCAACTATATATATACAATCCCAAAGCTACAGCAAACTTAATTTAATTTAGATTTAAAAGACCTTTGAGATATTCCCTTTGGGATGCTAAGTTCCAATTAATCAAGTTTATTCCTCAGCTCTATTCACTCCTCAATATACACTGAATGTCTCTGAGAGCCTTCCCTCTCCCTTCCCCCTGCTTAAAGTGCCCCAGTGGCTTCCTATGGCTGTCACAGTGTTTTCTTTCACTTCTTTAAATATATCTCAACTGCCCTACCTCAGGACCTTTGCACATGCCATTTCTGCTGCCTGGACTGGAAGTCTCATTCTGTTACTCTCTCTCATTCTTCCCCTCCACACCCACACTCAGCCTGGTTAACTCTAGCTCTAAGTCTGCCAGTGAATGAGAATACAGACTCTGGATTCAGATTCTACGTCTACATTTTCTGAACTCCATGACTTTCAAAAATTATTGAACTTTTCTGGGCTTTATCACCTAAATGGGGCTGTTCAGTGAGAGATTATATTTAAAGACTTTAACACCATACCTGGAGCATTAACACTCAATACATGTTCACTATTATTATTGAGCAGTTTTCAGGTCTTAGCTAAAACATTTATTTTTTCCAGGAAGCCTTTTCTGATCTTCCCAAGTAGATTGGGCTCCCTTTTATACACTCCCATAGAATCCTATGCTTTTCCTTTGGAGATGTTATTGCAGTTTGAATTGTACATTTGTGTGGTTCTTTGATTAAGACCCATCCATTTCAGGCGCGCCTGGATGGCTCAGTTGGTTAAGCATCTGACTCTTGCTTTTGGCTCAGGTCATGATCTCACAGTTCATGGGATCGAGCCCCATATCAGGTTCTATGCTTGCAACACGGAGCCTGCTTGAGATTCTCTCTCTCCCTCTTTTTCTGCCTCTGCCCCCTCCCCCCGCACTCTCCAAATAAATAAATAAGCTTAGAAAAAAGAGAAAAGACCTGTCCCCTGCAACACACTCTAGACTGTCAACCCCCTGAGCAGAGGGCCTGTGCATTGCTGTGTCTCTGTCACCTGGCATATTGCCTAGCACAGGCAATTGAAGGAAGGAAGGATGATCGAACAGCTCTCTGTCCAAGTACATCTGTATTGCTCCATCTGTCATCTCCCTGTCCCACTCCCACCCACATGCCCATCTATCTGCAGGCCGGACTTTCACCCCTGGATGGAGACACTCCTGTCCTCTCCCAGCCACACAGATCCAAGGTTTGGCTTCCTGGCCGCTTCCCTCCTTCCCAGCCCCTAACCGCTTTGATCTGCTGCTTGGACCCCTGCTGATGGCTTTGTAGGTGTGCCCTGGGCTAACCTGGTTGATTCTTTTTGTTTTATACTGTTTATTTATTTTTGAGAGAGAGACAGACCTAGAGACAGAGCATGAGATGGGGAGGGGCAGAGAGAGAGGGAGACACAGAATCGGAAGCAGGCTCCCGGCTCTGAGCTGTCAGCACAGAGCCCAATGCGGGGCTCGAACTCACAAAGAAAGAGCTCTGGGCATTGATTTTGCCAGGGAAGTAGACTCCAGGATGCTCAGCGTGTTTCTTTTATACCTTGATTGTTCCCGAAAGAATAACGGCAGCTTCCAGTAAAATGTATGGTTGTCCTCAAGCTCTAAAGCCTCTCAAAGCAAGGTTTGAAACCATGGAAATCTACCAGTAAAAGAACGTGTGGGGAAAGGAGAAGAAATTTACTGGAAATTCTGGGCCAAGAGGCGCCACTGCCATTCCACGGTGCTCTCTGCCAGGAGGAATGCAGAACGTCAGTGGCTGAGCTGTGACGGTTGGGGGAGGGGAGCGTCACTGTCTCAGCCAAGCTGCCTTTTGCCTCCTGGGGGGCTGGGGACGCTGTGCTGGTGTTACCTACAACATCACCCTAAGGCAGCGGCCGCAGGCCTGAACCCCTGCAGGGATCTGGCAGATCGTACATTTACAAAGTAGGGCAAGTGTAAGACACTGGCTGGTGTATGGCGCCCATGGGGTCTCGCAGCTGCGTCTCCTCTGATTGGTGGAGAAGGTTAAATAGCGTTGGGCGTCACCCCTGCAAGAGCTGGTGGAGTGGCCGGGCCCCAGCTGAACACAGACCTTCCCGATGGAAGAACCACCGCTCCGCAGCTGGCTGCTGGTGCTGCCTCGTGGGGCTGGGGGCTCAGTTATGACACTGAACTTGCAGGCTTTTTCTAGAAAGACGTTAACTCCAGGTTTCTATGTGCAATCTGACTTAGGAATGTTGGCAACTATTTTTTGAAAATACCTTAACCTGCCTTTTAAACAAAACGGGGTTGAATGCAGCCTAGGATCTACCCTTAAGATTGGTTAAGTTAAATATAGAATGTTTGTCGAGAGCCTAGTAGGGACCGGGCGCCGATCCTGCCTTCTCCACTCAATAGCGTTACGGGATGAAGATGCCGCCGTCCCACTGTTCTGATGCAGAGCAAAGCCAGAAAGGTGAATTAGCCGCATCGAACAACTCAGAAAAGGGATTCGCCATGCCCCTATCATTGGCAACAAAGGGACGCCATCCGGTGGGGTCCTAGATGCAAATCCATGTTTCCCTGCAAGCTCCCACTGTTTCTCATTTGTAAAGTAAATATAATAATAGGATCGATTCAAGGTTTCCAGAAAGATTTAATGAGTTGCAGCAATATGCAGCCCTTCACACAGCGTATGACTCCTGTTGCATTTACAAATGGTTTCAGTGACGATGCTCAGCATCCCTCCTCATCAGGGAAATACAAATCAAAACCACACTGAGATACTACCTCACGCCAGTCAGAGTGGCTAAAATGAGCAAATCAGAGAACTCTAGATGCTGGCGAGGATGTGGAGAAACGGGCACCCTCCTACACTGTTGGTGGGAATGTAAACTGGTGCAGCCCCTCTGGAAAACAGTGTGGAGGTTCCNAAAAAAAAAAACAAAAAACAAAAAACGGTTTCAGTGAACAAAATCAGATCTCATTAAAACAATTGCAAAAAAATAAATAACTGCTGCTTTCTATCTCCCCATCTTGAGGCATCTGATCCTCCCAATTTTATCTTTTTTTCCCCCAGAATTTGTTTTGGTTCGGCATAGGAAAAGCCACCATATTTCTACTTCCGGCTCTCATTTTTGCTGTGAAGCTGGCCAAGTACTACCGTCGAATGGATTCAGAGGATGTGTATGATGAGTAAGTAAAGA
>NW_027551568.1:11706453-11709091 GCF_008692635.1 Crocuta crocuta | reverse complement strand
GGGGGGGGGGGGGGGGAAGATACTTTCTAAGTGGTACTGACTTCAGTACAAGCTCTGATGAGATTAAACTTGGTCCTTTTTTAAAGTAGGGGGTCATCTCTGGTCAGGTGTCTTCTTGGTACCCATTTTCTTATGCTTGTTTTAACTGTTCTCCTTCTTCCTTAATCTTCTCAGTGTCCTTAACCAGCCTTCTTATTTCTTGTTTGCAGTTCCTCTGTCTTGGGGATTTGGCACTTTACTTTATAGCTGTGTTTACTAGTGTTCACTTTGACTCTGTAGTGTACACCTCTCCGCTCCGCTTCATTTTTCACTCCATTCACCTCCTTCTTGACCTGTCTCTCCTGAATTTACTCGGTTAGCATCTGTATTAGGGTAAAAAAAAATGTGGGGGATGCAGCTGTTGAGCTGTGATCGTAACTTAAAAAAAATAATTGTATCTCCCTTTTTAGTATTTTATAGTGCTGAAACTGTATCCGCCAAAAAGTAAGCCTTTTCTTTTTTAAAACCATATTCCGAAGTTGGGATTGGGGAGGTCTTTATTATTACATGATGAACTTTTAAAACAGAATCAATAGCATCTTAAAATTACATGACAATATTAGATATGGCGAGATAAAAATCAGTGCTGATGCCTCTTACAACAGGGCTGGCCCACATAAAATAGTGAAGAAATACTAGTTGAATTAATGACATTTTTATAGGTTATGTTTATTAATATATAAAATGGTTGTTTCAGTATTTGGTTTTTAAAGGGAGCAGAATGTGAAGATAGCTTTTTTTTTTACTCTCTTTGTATATTTAACAAATTGTCACATGCTTTTCATGACCTTTGCATTGCCTTTGTAACTCACGATGTGAATACTTCATCTTAGAGATAACATGGTGTTTTTGGTGTATTTATTTTTGTTACAGTATGGAAAATGGTAATATTGGTTTTCATAGACATCATTCCACTCAGACTGTATGAGCACAGTTTTTAAGCAGATCCAGCGGCACAAGTTCTTGATCTACAGCATCTCTGAATACTGGAAAAGAAACTTTCCCTTCTGGAGTTTACAGAGTCTAGTGATTTTATACGCAACATTCATTGACACGCCAAAGAGTGAAAAGCGTGTGTTCACACCTGTTTTGGACTTTGTTTTGTTTTATCTCTATAAGTTTTGCTTTAGTCATCTGAGACTTCAATGAAAGTTCCAGTATGTGATACATTAATTCATTTCCAGTTTAGCTTTCGGAACAAGTCATGAATTGTGTCACATTTCATTACTTGGGAACCTAGACTTGTAGCGAGACAAAACCCAGCAGATAGCAGATGTGTGTGTGAACAATAAAAGAGTGATTTCAGAAATCTGACTCTAATATTCTTATTGAAACACATACCTAAATTATAGATGCCAATTACGTCACTGTGTCATTTTCTCAAGGCTGCCGTAACAAATTACACAAAGCGGGTGGCTTAAAGCGGCAGAAGTGTCTTCTCCCACAGTTCTGGAGGCCGGGAGTCTGAAATACATTCGTCAGCACAGCTGGGTCCTCCGAGGGGGTTCTGCACGAGAGTCTGTTCTGTGCCTTTTTCCTAAATTCTCACAACTGAGATGATTCATAGCGTTCCTTGGACTCTTACCTCCAGTCTCTGTCTCTGTCTTCCCGTGGAGTCTTCCTTGTGTGCCTGTGTCCAGATTTCCCTCTGCTTCTGAAGAATCATTGGATCAGAGCCCATTCTAATCAAGAAGGACCTCATCTTAATTTCATCACATCTGCAAACAACCTATTGGCAAACATTCCCAGGTTCTAGGTGGATATGAATTTGGGAGAGAACACAGCATTCAAGCCAGCGCAGTCACCCAACAGCGACAGCAAATAGCCAAATAGATAGGGAAGGTAACTCGAAGGAGATCAACATTATATGCACTATACACTATACACACTAAACACTATACACACAATACACACTATTCAGTATACATTATACACACACTATACACTATGTACACACTATACGCACTATACAAACTATACAATATACACCATGCACACACTATATGCACTATAAGCACAGAAACTAACAAATTACCAAAATCACAAAAGATAGAAAAATTACAAATTTTATTAAACACATAAAAATACTGACTGATCCCCCTCTTAATTTTAAGTTCACCTTTACTTAAGAACACATTAGTACCCCACTGCTTGTGATCATAAAGTGTCTCTTCATCTAAGGCCATGATGCCCGGCCCCTGTCACACAGTGGATTCACATGGCTGATGCTTACATCCTGCCCTTACAGATTTGACATAGCTGGCAAGGGGTGTGGGGTGAGCATGTGGATTCTTAAATTTCCCCAGGTGATTTAATAGATGGCCAAGGTTGAGAAACACTTTCCTGGATTCACAGAACCACTTTCTGGGCTCCATCTCATGTAGTTCCCATGCAGCCCGGCTTGAGAACTATAAATACAGCTCTACATGTGTTTTGTCCAATTAATAGGTAATTATTTATCATCTGATATGTCCCAAGCAAGTGCAAGACACTGATGGAGGACAGGTGGGCTAACAGATTGGCCCAACCTCCTAGAAGCTCAGTGTCAGTGTTAGAACCAAGACAACACATTGGAGGTGTGTGAGAGACACAGAAGCCG
>NW_027551568.1:11678536-11706386 GCF_008692635.1 Crocuta crocuta | reverse complement strand
CATTGAGTTTCTAAAATTATATGAACCAAACATTTTCTATGACAGACCTGTCAAATCTGTTTCTTTTTCTTTTCTTTTTTTTTTTTTTAGTTTATTTTAGAGAGAGAGCACGAGCAAGGAGAGGGGCAGAAGGAGAGAAATAGAGCATCTTATCAGGTTTTATGCTCATCACAGAGCCCGACATGGGGCCCAATCCCATGACCTTGGGTCATGACCTGAGCCAAAATCGAGTTGGACACTCAACTGACTAAGCCACCCTGGTACCCCTCAAATCTGTTTCTTATAAAAGTTCCATGCCTCTCACTTGTCCCCTCATACAATCCTTATTACATCCCTATGAAGTTAGAAATTTTATTCCCAATTATAAACGAAGTGACTGAAAGCTTAGAGAGGTGAGTTGCCTATATCACACAGCTCATGTGTCGGGACCAGAAGAAGAGCCAGGTCTTCCAGAATATAAACCGCTGGCTCTCAGTCATCACCAGCTAGGGTGGGTTTTGGCCCAAACCATTTCTTAACCTACCCTAATATTTCAAGCTAGAGCCACGTTGCAGCTGTCTGCTATTTTCTAATGACGAAATGTGATATAAATCAGTGCTACTCAAAGTGTGGCCTGAACACCAGAAGCATCTGGATGGCCTGAGGAGCTGTAGGAATGTTAATTCTCAGACTCCACTCCAGATACACTGAATCACAGTCTCTGAGGGTAACGCCCCCGGAATGTGAATTCTAGTAAGCTTTCCGGATGAATCCAAAGCACAATAACATTGGCCAAGCAATATCTCAAGTCACCCTAAAGGAAATCGTCTTGATCCATTTAGAAAATAGCTATTGCCCAAGCTATGTGGCTCAGCCACACTGCAAGCTCCAGATTGTTGGCAGAGCACCAGCCACTACACATCTGTTGGGGAGATGGAAGAGGTGAAGCTTGTTCTGAGTGTGTGTTCGTGAAGTGGGGGAAGGGTTACAGGGCTAATCACAGCCCCAAAGCCCACCGTCCATCTGAAATGCCCCTATGCATTCCCATCCTTCCTGAGTAGGGGCTTCTCCACCCCGGTGTGCCTTTCCTGAGCTACTGCTACCAAACCCTACATCCAATCGAACACTCTCACTACTCTGTCCTCTTCTCAATGAGCATTTATGTCATTTCTCTCACCCTCAACAAGATCTCAAACACTTGTGCACAAAGACCATGTCTTAGGTTCCTTTGATTCCCATGGCCCTTTAAAGGCAGAACGGGCTGGTATCAGACTCAGAAGCCTGGATTCCCATGTGACTCTCCATGAGGAGTAGTACAAGCTCCCCTAATCTTATTCCCCCTCTGTAAAATGGGGAGGGGATTGCACCCACTTTATTGGGTGGACAGTCAGCGTCAGGCCCAGCACTGAGTAGGGCTCAGTAAAAGGGAGCCAATGTCACCTGCCCATGGCAGCCTTCCAGTAAATAGATCAAATTTCTTTCTGAGTTAGTGATCTCCTTGTCCCTGTGGTTCAAGCAAAGGCTTGTCAACCCATCATGAGACTTCATGAACAGGAGTCTCCACTTAGTTAAAAAAGGAAGATGACAGGTTAAGAAGCATCAGGACCCACCTTCCTACTTAAACAGGAATTATACTGGCAGAATCTTTCCAATGGAACTATTTTGGAACTCCAAAGTCTACTGAAGTCTTGGCAAATTCCAAGGGAGTCTTGGATGGTAAATTGTGGTTAACTTCAGTAAATTTCAGTTCTTCGCTCTGCAATTCCAACCCACCCCTCATCCAAGTCTGATGGCAGGCACCTGTGTATGTGTTCCTGGAGTGACTGGTACACAAACTTTGAGTGCCAGGATAGGCCATAAGGACCTGGTCCTTCAGATATCAGAGCTGTGTCCTGAGCACTGATCGCTGCTTCTAATCACAGAGATGCAGAGGCAGTAAGGGGTAGCCATTGTCTCCGAGGACCAGCTGCATTATGCTTGCACTGTCTTCTCTAAGGGGAATCTACAATGCTGATAACATGGTCTACCTAGCCATCTTTCCCAGTCAAGTCTTTTAATGTCCATTCTACTCTCAGGACCCCTCTGGAAGTCATGTCCATTAGCCCACTCTCAGGACCCCTCTGGAAGCATATGACAGTAAATATCCCAGATATCCAAAATATGGTGAGCCTGGTCTCAAGTGCTACTATAGCGTGGCCAGAACCTGCCATTCCCACAGAATAGCAATTTCAGTTACGGTCAAAGGCCACAAGAAGCCATAAATTGCCACAAGATGGCAGCAGAGAACACATGTAATCTATTTCCCAGAAAAGGGCAAAGCCTGGCCTTGGAGCTATAAGGGTTCTTGTTTACTCTTAGAGAATTAAATCAACTGCAAACAGGTACCATAGTGCTGATGGGCCATTTCAGTCTCCTTGGCATACAGATGGAGGCTCGTCCTTAGAGTCCATCCAGAGAGCGGCGGGATTAATACACACAGTGCAACATGGATTGAGGTACCAATACTAGCCTTACAGTACTTACAGGTTCAAACAGCCACATTGTTATGATCAGGCTCATCTTGGTTTGCACCTTCCCGTGGGCATCCACATCAGGCACAAAAAGTGTGTCCTCAATCAATGGCTTTCCAGAACTCACAATTCCACAGATGGGTGTCTTTAATATACATGTCTTTCTTAACCACGAGCTAGGTTGCTAGACAGCACCACGAAGAGATAATAAAGGCATGCCTGGTACTTAAGAGTACTGTCAACAGAAAGGGAAGTGGCTTTCAATTTAGCCCATCAGTAGATGGGCTACCACAGGAGGCCTTACAGAGTTGAAACTGGCTCTAGAGGGCTGCTGCCACGCGGTAGACACATCCCCTTATAGCTGGATGAGCCGTCAGTAAACCAGCTCCAGGCATCCTCAGACCTTCCTGGGAGCCATCTCCAGGCAGCACAAGGCTCCTGTGTAAGTCATCAAGGAAGATACAAGGGATTCCTAGAGATGAGGCACTACCTCCTTGTGTGAAGAGCATCTGTCTATGGGACCTGACTTGTTGTTCTGGAATGTTCCATTTCCATTTTGTATGAGAAATCTGTTCGCCTTCCCAGTATCTGAGGGGGCAATGCAGGATGGGAACACCTGGACACGGTGATGTCTGGCAGCCCTCCCTAAAGCCACTCGCTCTCCACAGGTGCCCAATAGTAGGCCAGCAGCAGAGCGTCAAGTGCAGCACAGCAGGGGGCCACATGGGCAGGAAGTCAGAGCCCCAAGAAGTGACTGGACAGAGGCGCCTCCACTGCCAGAGATGCCACTCGACACACTTCCCAGCGTCAGAATCCTGGATTCCACCCAGGTCCTTGGGCTTTACAGGGCTTGAGGGAGGTGGCCTGTGGGCTGCCTTTAACACACCTGCCACCCAGGTCCCCGGACAAACTTGGCAGATTCTGTGATCCGTTTGTACACAGGGCTCAACCTCAACAAAATCCCTGGATGAGGCACATATTGGCCCCCAACCCCAAACAGTCTGAGTAAATCTGGGCTTCCCACTTGGCTTCTGAGGTCTGTAGGGGGAGTAACTTTTCCTTTCCTGCCTCGGGACTCGATCTTCAAGTCTCCCAGTCCTCCCTCCTCAGTCCAGACTGACTGGAAGCTGGTCTCTCAGGGCTCTGCTCCTGAGTGGCAGCCACCTGCTCTTCCTGGGAGCCCATCAGCTGGAGGTCATCAGTGCGGTCACTCCTGAGGGAGGAAGACCTGTCCCATCACTGGCCCTGCCTTGGTGGCACAGAGTGTGAGCATCCAGGTGCCCCTGTGGCAGGACAGGAAAAAGGTTTGCAGGCCCCGATGAGCTTGCACACAAATGATCTTTGACACTTTGTGCCAAAGAGATTGAGCAAAAGGCATTAGCCATGTCCAAGACGGAATCCTGCCAAAATGTATAATCAATGTAGCTGCAGTCACAAAGTCTGACAAAGCTGGGGTTTTAAGGCAACAACTGAATTTAGTTCAGGGTAATCCACTGTGGAAACCCCCATATTGCATTCATGTGAGGGAGAATTGATGTTTCAGTGTGTGAAGCCCCCAAGGTTGGGGTGTTTTTGTTATAGCAACTGGCGGTACCCAGATGCTTCACTCTGCTGCTTCACATGCTCTAGGACCATGTGAGCGGCATATAATCTGTCTGGGCTTTATATAGGAACATCAGTAAATAGTTGTCAAGTTAACTGAATTGATAAATTTAAACTGATGACATTTAACTACATATTCCTCCTCTCACATTCAATGATCCAAAGATCATATGAACGTTGTGCCAATTTGGGCCCTGGGACAGTCATTGGCCTCTTTAACAACCATCCCAGTATGTGAGGAGGGTTTAATAAATGCCTGAGAGATGTATATATCATGGATAGGGTGTAACTGCTTTGAATAAAATGTCTAAGAAAAGTGTAAGCATGAGAAACCCCTTGCTATGTGTCTAGTTGCAAATATATTCAGGTCTCTGAGTTTCAGAATGATTGTAGTTTATAAACTACAGCTAAAGAAACCCTTTGAAGAATTTTTAAAAATTTTAATTACACTATAGTTAACATACAGTGTTTTATTAGTTTCAGGTGTACAATATAGTGAATCAGCAATTCTATACATCACTCAGTGCTCATCATGATACGTGTATTCCTTAATCCCCTTCATCTATTTCACTCATCTGCCACCCGTCTCCCCTCTGGTAACCGTTTGTTTATTCTCTATAGTTAAAAAGTCTGGTTTTTTGGTTTGTCTCCTTTGTTTCTTAAATTCCACATGTGAGTGAAATCCTATGGTATTTGTCTTTCTCTGGCTGACTTATTTCATTTAGCATAATACTCTCTGGCCCCATCTATTGCAAATGGCAAGAAATCATCCTTTTTATGGCTGAATAATATTCCACTGTATATACATAACACTTCTTTTTTATCCATTCATTTATTAATGGACACTTGGGGCTGCTTTCATAAGGTGGCTCTTGTCAATAATGCAGCAATAAACATAAGAGTGTATGCATCCCTTTGAATTATTGTTTTTGTATTCATTGGATAAATACTCAGTAGTGCCATTACTGGATCATATAGTAGTTCTATTTTTAACTTTTTGAGGAAACTCCATATTGTTTTCCACTTTGGCTGCACAAGTTTGCATTCCCACCAACGGTGCAGGAGGGTTTCTTTTTCTCCACATCCTCACCAACTTATTGTTTCTCATGGTTTTGACTATAGCCATTCTGACAGGTGTGAGGTGCTATCTCGTGGTGGTTTTGATGTGCATTTCCCTGATGACAAGTGATGTCGAGCATCTTTTTATGTGTCTGTTGGTCATCTGTATGTCTTCTTTGGAGGAAATGTCTGTTCATGCCTTCTGCCCATTTTTTATTGGATTATTTCCTTTTTGTGTGTGTCTACTTGTATAAGTTCTTTACTTATTTTGGGTACTAACATTTATTAGATGTGTCATTTGCACATATCTCCTCCCTTTCTGTAAGTTGCCTTTTAGTCTTATTGATTGTTTCCTTTGCTATGCGGAAGCTTTTTATCTTGAAGTAGTCCCAATAATGTATTTTTACTTTTGTTTCCCTTGCTTCAAGAGACATATCTAGAAAAATGTTGTCACCACTGCTGTCAGAGAAATTACTTCCTGTCTTCTAAGAATTTCATGGTCTCAGGTCTCCTAGTTAGGTTATCATTCTGTTTTGAGGTTGTTTTTGTGTATGGTGTAAGAAAATGACCTAGTTTCAGGGATCCTGAGTGGCTCAGTTGATTGAGCATTGGACTTCAGCTCAAGTCATGATCACATTTGTGAGTTCAAGTCCCATGTTGGGCTCTGTGCTGACAGCTCAGAGCCTAGAGCCTGCTTCAGATTCTATGTCTCCCTCTCTCTGTGCCCTTCTCCCACTCACACTCTGTCAAAAATAAATAAACAACAACAACAACAAGAAAAGATCTGGTTTCATTCTTTTGCAGATAGCCATCCAGTTTCTCCAACACCATTTGTTGAAGAGACTATCTTTTTCCCCATTGCATATTCTTGCCTTTTTTGTCAAAGATTAATTGGCCATGTAATCATGGGTTTATTTCTGGGCTTTCTATTCTGTCCCATTGAGTTATTTTGTCTATTTTTGTGTCAGTACCACACTGTTTTGATAACTACACTTTATGGTATAATTTGAAATCTGAAATTATGATACCTTCAGCTCTGTTGTTCTTTTTCAAGATTGCTTTGGCTATTTGAGGTCTACCGTGGTTCCACACACATTTTAGAATTGTAGTTTCTAGTTCTGTGAAAACTGCTGTTGGTATTTTGATAGGAATTATATTAAATTTATTGATTGCTTTGGATAGTATAGATACGTCTCCATCTCCAATACCCCCTCCTCTCACACCTCCACAGATCCCTGTTCCCTTTCTGCCTCTCCTCCCTCTCCTTCCCTTCTGCTCCTGGAGCCAGGCCAGGCCAGGCTGCAAGCTGGAGTCTTGCCAGGACTTCTCCTTCTGGAATCTTCCTGAATCCTGCACTCAGGTGCCATCAGGCTTGGTTTGGAGTTATGGTGTCACTTTTCATCTTATTCTATCAGAGCAGAACAAAGGCTGCACCTGGAGCCAGAGATCTAGTGCAACTGAGAGAAATGACTTTGGGGCTTAGGGAGGTCACTTAGGTCAGTTAGCTCTTTGTTAATTCTGTTTGAAATAACAGCCACTCCTGACAGTGTTGTGATAAAGGTCTCATGTAGTAAGGTGCAGTGAAGGCTCTAGCAATGGTATGGTGCTGTGTGGGAGTGTAGTATGATCATCAATCAAGAAAAAAGAGATGGAAATATTCAAGAAAAGGAAAAGCTCTTTATATGTCAATCTGCTTTTCCAGGATATGATCACCACATAGCTCTGATATGGAGCACCATGATCATGAAAACTGGGAAACTGAGTCCCCCAGTCACACCCAGAAAGACATCAGCCTGAATAGGCCTGACCAGAGCCATAAATAATCTGTTATAGAAGGTGGTTAGAACAAGTTTAAATCTCAGACAAAATAAATCTTTGAATTCATTCAGATGCTTGTTTTATTTATTTTTTTTAATTTTAAAAGATTTTTTTTTTTGAGATAGAGACAGAGTATGAGCGGGGGAGGGGCAGAAAAGAGAGGGAGACAGAGAAACCCAACATGGGGCTTGAACTCACAAACCATGAGATCACAACCTAAGCCAAAGTTGGCCAGTTAACTGACTGGGCCACCAGGTGCCCCAAGATGATTGTTCTAAGGAGACATTTAGAAAAGATGACTGATGTTTTTCTGCTTTTAGATAATTTGATGTTAACAGAAGAGGGAATCATTACCAAACCCAGCCTATTCCCCACCCCTGCCTCACTCCCTCCCCCCACCATGGGGCTGAAGCTCTATTTTCTGTCCCTTCCCGCTGCCACACTCAGATGACACTGTCACTCTCAGAGCTCAGTTCTTCTATTTGAAAACTGTGTTAAATTCTAAGGGAAAACCTGGATGGGCGGGTGACAAATTACTGGCCCCGTCACCCCCTCTGCATCCAGAGTGGAGTTTCTAAGACTTTCGCATGTGAAGCTGGCAGCCTGTGTGATCTCAGAGTTTTCTAACCACTGGACCCAAGGCTCCAGAGCAGGGGCTGTCAGGTGAGAGCAGTGGAGAAGGTGTGGGGCTTGAGGGGAGGTGTGACAGAGTACAGAAGGATCTTACTAATAGTCTTGTAAATAAATGCATAACTCATGCTCAAATGACAATAGATAGCATTGTGGTTAATCCAATGTAAAGAGATTACCCAATTTCGTGTGTGACACCTTTTGACAGCAGCCTAGGGTAAGTGCAAGGATTTCGATCATCTCCATGACCTGATTTAGAATCCTGGCTTCACCAGTCACTGTCTTTGGCCTTCATTTCCTCCCTCTGCATGTGAATAAGGCTAGCACCTATCTGCGTGCAGTAATGGCTCTTGGGATAGCTGCTATCACCCTCACCAAATTGTTCCACCACTTTTAGTAAATCTGTGAGCTCTGCAGGGAGGTCGGCCAGGGCTGTGGGTGTCTAAATGGTCCTCTCACTTGGGAAGATTGGGAGCCATTGGTCTGGATGCAGCCCCAGGTGAATATAGAATGCCCTTCTGCCCACTTGCTTCTCTGCCTTATCCATAACTTTCTTCCAGTGCAGACATGAAGCCTACAGAGTCCCTCCCTACTGGCAACAACTCTCCACATCTTTGAGAACAATTGTTCCTCCTCCAAATCCAACCACATGTTTTAGGTGACTGGGCCATTCCCTCCAGAATCCTGCTCTTTGCCAGGGTGGAGGAGTCCAATGGCAGAAATGTTGACTCAAGCCCAGTTTATCAAAGTTGGAAATTACTTCTTGTCTTCTAGGATTTTCATGGTTTCAGGTCTCACAGTTAGGTCATCATTCTGTTTGAGTTTGTTTTTGTGTATGGTGTAAGAAAATGACCTAGTTTCAGGGAGCCTGAGTGGCTCAGCTGATTGAGCATTGGACTTTGGCTCAGGTCATGATCTCACATTTCCACACTGCAGCTCAGCTCAGAGCTGCTGACACCCATGTTTCCAACCACATGGAGAAAAGGAGAAGAGAAAATCAAAGCACACATGCAGAGAAAACTGAAATGTGGCATGAGAACAGAGTTTCAGGCCCAAACTCTGTGTCTTGGTGATCTCCCAATGCACAAGAAACTTCCACCAAATTCTCAATCTTCTTTCCTTCACTATGTTAAATTCAATTAGTTCCCATTACTGAAAGCAGAAGGTTCTTGAAAAACACAAAATCCAATTCAATCCAAGGAATATATACCAAGTTTTTTCCAAGGTATCAAGCTAGAAATCTGGGCTGGAGATGTCAATTCCGAGGATGATGACAGTGGCAAGAATGTAAATGAACACAATATAATGACAAGTCCACTGTAATAATAGTGAAGTCTGTAAAAGTTTAGGGAAACCCAGATAAAGAATCATGCATTTTGTATGTGTGTATGTGGGCACAGGAAATCACAATGACTAATTGCCATGTAGACAACAGTAGGATGGAGTTTCAGGACAAAATTAACAGTTTGGCAGAGGTTGAGTCTCTGGAAATAGCCTGATATTTGGGCAGAAGAATGGACACTCAGATGTAAATGGAGCCTCAGGACATGCCTAAAAGGAGCAGTGGATACTGCACCAAATTTGGCTGGGAGTAGAAAGAGAAAGTTCCTATGTTGCCCTCAAAAATCAGGACTTTATTCAGTGGAAAATGAAAACCATCTGGTGCTTAAGGTTTGGAAGTGACAAGTGTCATCACTAGAGGCATCATCAGATAGTGAGCCACAGCCTAAACCAGCCCACCTTGAGGGCAGAAGCCAACTCCCATTCACCTTTGATTCTTTAAACTGATATTAGCAGCTGGCATAGAGCAGTACTGAGTCAGCATTGAATAAATGACATCCTCTTCCTCAATGTTCTTGTTGAGTGTCCCTTAACCAGTTGCAGGCTTTTAAGAAATTCAGCCTCTGGCTTGGTTAGGTGTTCCCCACCCAGATCACCCCAGGCTTCCTTCCTACAAAGCAATTACCTCTCTATTGTTATGATTGAGATCCTTGTCTTTACCCTTTTAGTCTGCATCTCCTTGAGAACAAGGACCATGTCACCTTGACTGCATTCCAGGAAATGACAGAGAGACTCTAAGACCCTAAGTGTTTCATGAGTGCTCTTTTTTTTTTTTTTTTTGAAGGTACAAAGTAGAATTTTTTTTTCCTAAATAGTCTATTGTCAGGTTGGTTTCCATATAACACCCAGAGCTCATCCCAACAAGTGCCTTCCTCCATGCCCATCATCCCCCTCCCCTCTCCCACACACCCCCTCAGCCCTCAGTTTGTTCTCAGCATTCAAGAATCTCTCGTGGTTTGCCTCCCTCCCTCTCCCTAACTATTTTTCCCCTTCTCCTCCCGCATTAACGGTCCTCCGTTAAGTTCCTCCTAATTCACCTATATGTGCAAACATATGGTATCTGTCCTTCTCTACCTGACTTGTTTCGATCAGCATAACACCCTCAAGTTCCATCCATGTTGCTACAAATGGCTAGATTTTATTTTTTCCCATTGCCACGTAGTATTCCATTGTATAGATAAACCACATCTTCTTGATCCATTCGTCCGTTGATGGACACTTAGGCTCTTTCCATGATTTGGCTATTGTTGAGAGTGCTGCTGTGAACATTGGGGTACAGTACCCCTATGCATCATGAATGGTCTTTGGATGAAGGGAAGAATGAGTGAGTGATAGAATGAATGAATGATTGAGTGGCAGAATGAATGAGGTCTGGTTAGATCCCAACCCTGTTCTCCCTAGAGCCAGTCAGTACCTTATTCCCCTTCCCATCCCTGACTTCCCCTAAGCAGCCCTCAGCATGTGAGAGTGCTTTGCTCTCTAGGTGTGAGTGTGATTCCCTTGTCCTTTTCATCTTAACATCTTCACCCCTCCCTGTGACAGAAGCTGCGTTTCATATGCCTACATGCATGGTGGCTCATCAAAGCAACACAGAGAAAGGGCAACTTGTTCTCTCCCTCTGCAAGCTTTCCATGGTGGCAACTAGCTCTCTTTGTAACACACTCAAAATTCAAAAGGGCCACTAGCCTTTTACTGGATGTCTCAGAAATATTATTTTAAAAATGTAGACTTCTTTAAAGCATGCTTAACCTGTTTTACAGCGTTCTCCTTAAAAACAAAGATATGAAAAACCTGGAGGTGATCAACAAACTTGCTTCCTGGAGAGTTTGTTATAAAGCACTAAAAAAATTATAATAACATATAAGGCTGAAACAGCCCTATTACTTGAAGGGGGAGAAAAACCTTATTATTAGTTTGATTCATTCAAAATTGCTAATATTCTATGACTGTTGAGTTACTACAAACAGCAATTTCATATGGTTTTAAATGGTACCAAAATGTGCATTTCTTTTTCGATAGATTTAGAATACTAACAAAACTTCTAACAAAATGGATTCAATATTATGGGGTGTGAATCTGGATATCTTATTAAGGCAAACACTTTATATGCCTGACTAGTTAGATCTTAGCTAAGGTTTTTCAGACAATTTCCTCATTTTCTGACAATAAATTTTTAGTGCACATGACTTAACCCAACAATTGATATTACTTTGATGCAGCATTTTCTAAGTCTGTGGTCATTTTTGAAGGAGGGACTCTTTTTGTTTTTTGTTTTGTTTTAGCAAATTTGGCCAGGTATTATTGCAGTTAAAGCTCCCTTCACAAACCAAATTACACCCACTGAGGGATCTATCATGTCTGCACCCCAAGGTGCCATTCCCCTTAGTCAAAGAATGATATTGTAGTAACAAACACATGATAGTTAAAATTAGCTTTTCAACTTGAAATCAACTGCCAGTGACCAGACTACACGAGAAACACATTCAACTATCAGCCTTAACCTGTGAGTGTTTCCAATTGTGTTCAGACATTATGGAACACCCCCATGGAAACCTGACATCCATCATTTAAATCATTGATGAAAAGAAGAATGACATAACACTAATCTGATTATGAGAAAAACACCAGGTGAACTCCAAAAGGGACACCTTCTCAGAACACCTGCCCAGTCCCCCTGAAAACTCTCAAGTTCCTCAGAAATAAGGAACAGCTGAGAAACCGTCACAGTCAAAGAATTCTACAGTTATGACTGCTAACTGTGATGTGGAACATGGGCTAGTATCCTCGACAGAAAAGACCATCAGAGGTTGAAAGCTATGGTCACAATAAAACCATGAGTGTTTATAGCAGCTATTTATTTTGCCAAGACATGGGAGCAACTGAGACGTGCTTAAGTAAGTAAATATATAAATGAACTGTGGTGCATCCAGACATTAGAATATTATTCAGCACTAAAAAGAAATGAGCTATCAAGCCATGAAAAGACATAGAAGAACCCTAAAATAATAAAGTGAGTGAAAGAAGCCAATCTGAAAACACTAAATTCTGTATGATACCGACCATATGACTTCCCAGAAAAGGCAAAACTATGGAGCCTGAGAAAAAGATCAGTGATTAGCAGACGTTATGGAAAAAGGAGGGATGAATAGGTGGCACACAAAGAATTTTTAGGGCAACAAAAGTATTCTCTCTGAGACCATATGGGTGGATACATATCATTATGTCTGTCAAAACCCATGGCATGTAGAACACCGAGAGTGGACTATACTGGAAACTATGGACTTTGGGTGACCATGAGGTGTTAATGTAGGTTCAAACATTGTAACAAATGTACACTTCAGTGCTGGATGTTGACAGTTAGGGTGTCTGTATATGTGTGAAGATGGGAGGTATATGGAAACCCTATGTATTTTCCACCCATTTTGCTGTGAACCTAAAGCTGCCCTAAAAATACTCTATAAACAACTTTAAAAAGAACATTAAGAGGGCATCTGGGTGGCTCAATCAGTTGAACATCTGACTTCAGCTCAGGACATGATCTCATAGTTTGTGAGTTCAAACCACACATTGGGCTCACTGCTATCAGCACAGAGCCCACTTTGGATCCTCTGTCTCCCTCTCTTCCTGCCTCTTCCCTGCTTGTGCTCTCTCTCACTCTCTCTCTCTCAAAAATAAATAAACATAAAAAATAATAAAGAACATTAAGTGAATTCTAAAGAGTTTGAATAATATATGGGCTTTAATAATAATGTATCAATATCAGCCCAATAATTTTTATATATGTAGCATAGTAATATAAGAAATTAATGGTAGGGAAACCTGAGTCAGATGTGGGGCAGGGTCCTATTTTTTTCTATAAATCTAAAACTTCTATTTTTTCACTTTAATAGAATAAGGAGACAACAGGGAGAGTTTTTAAATGTATAAGTACCTTACTTCATTTTTAAAATACCATAAGTGTCTCTCATATTTGAGATTTAGATTGTGTATCAATCCCTGGGAAAGGCACTTTCTGTATGTATCACCTTTGAGCATAAAACAATCCTATGAAGTAGGCATAATTCTCCCTCATAGGCAACTGAGATATTTACTTCCTAGGTTGAAGTAACTTGTCTAGAAAGATCCTTACATTTGGTGTAGTTTAGTTACATTTGTAAAATGGAAGTAATAATAGGGTTGTTGTACAAATAAAGTGAGATAACCTTTTAGAATGGTGCTTGAAAAGTAGAGACTCTGTAACCATGCTTGTGAATTACTATCAGTATTACCATCATCATCACCACCACCATCATCATCATCATTATGACCATCATCACTATCATCACCACTATCACCATCACCACTATTACCAGCACCATCATCTTCATCATCATCATCACCACCAACACCACCACTACCATCATCATCATCACCATAATCACAACTACCACCATCATCATGTAGCTATCTTGCGGGAGAAACACTTAATTAATATCTTTAACTTATCTTTCTGCAAATGTAAAATGTGGACCATGTCTTACAAATCTGATGAAAGGATGAGAGAATTCTATTAAGAGAATACTTCTAACTAAATCTCTAACAGAAACAGTCTCGATGACATGGAGGCAGCGTTCAGATTTCTGGTCCCTCATACTCTTGCCTGGTTTCCTCCCTATACCATTGCTTCTGCTTCCCAGATCCACTGGGGGGTTGGTTGGCCAAAGATAAATCTTTTCTCAGATGAATGAAAGACACATGACCCTGAGCTACACATGCTACTTGCTTTCCTTTTTCTCAAGGGTTATTTAATCTGATCTGAATGTAAAGGGAAGGTAAATCTTTAGTGTCAGTCTCACTCCTGATACGGGTTCACGTTCTTGTGTAAGGCTTGTGGACACTCTAAGGTGTGAGTCTGCCCACTCTTCTGTGTAAAAATATCAGAAATGGCCAAAGCCCTATCTATGGCAGGAATGGTAAATAGGTTTTGTCCTTCTGATTAGTGGCTTTCTGGAGAACTGGGTTGAGATAACTTCTGAGGCTGTCTCTGGGCTCAGCAGGAGTGCCCTGCACAGCCTATTGGCAGTCTGCCAAGACACTGGAAGACAAAATGAGGGCTCCTGGGTTGCATATTTGTCATCCTCAACTTGTGGAATAAAACCCTCAGCTTTGTATTCAAGACCTCTCTTTGACTTTGAGATCTTATCACCCACCTTCTCCTGTCACAAACCTTCTCCTTAGGCAACTAGTTTACTGACTGATCCTCAAACAGATTAGGAACAGTTCTGTCCCATTAATCTGATATGGCTTCCCTAATTAGCAAAGTCCCACCTAGCCTCAAGGAAGTCTTTCTCAAGAGGGTAGCTAACTAGCCAACAGCTGTGAAATTCCAATATAACTCATTCTCTGCATTTGTCCCCATTAAATGAAAATCTGTTGAAATGTAGATTGGTTGTTTTTGTCCACTTTTTCACCTTCTGTGGGTAACAGAAGTCCCCTTTCTTATTGAAAACTGCCCACCCTCTACTCCCTGTGCTTCTGGTGGGCTGTGCACCACATGTCTCTGCTTCCTGCAACAGACTCAGTGAGATGTACCAGGCGTGGGCTGTGAGAGTTCTCCTGGGCCTTCATATGGTGCTAGGGATGGAAGGTCATGTTCTCTTCTAGGACAATTGGAAGTGACCTGCCTGAGAATGAAGGTAGACTGTAAAGAGTGCACAGAAGAGACAGAAATAATGTGAGAGAGACAGAGTCAGAGATTCAGAGAAAAAAAGAGACACAGAGAAGAGCTTTAAACCTTTGAATCTATGTGTATCTGAACCAACCTTACTCCTACTACTGCCTAGTCAAATGAGCCAATAAGTGTTTTTGTCTTTTAAGTCAGTTGAAGTTGAGTTTTTCAACTCATTACTTCAACAATTGTGATTAAAAACACCAACTATACCTACTATATGCCAGAAACTACTGTGGATAATATGGACATGGAGGTATATAGGATGGTAAGGAAGGGTCTTCTCCACCTAATGTAGAATTGAGACAGATTCAGGTCTCAGAGCCATAAGACAACATCCAAAATACCCTGCTGGGAGGTTAACCAAAACCAGACATACCACCAGGCCAGGCTCTATCATTCAGAGGTTGGCAAACAGCACTTGGCTACCCAAGCTTCATGTTCATCTCTGTACCATGAGAATCCAGGGTGATACCACATTTCTCCTGTGGAAAAAAGGTGATGAGTCTTTACAGAGTCAGTCGGCCGAAGGAAGGTTTCCCAGAGGTCCTGGAAGCATAGAGAGGTGGAGGGAACCTGCTGTGGACATCCTTGCTGGGGCCCCAAACCTCTTCAGGCTCTCCAGTGCACTATAGACAAGTGCATTATTTTCTCAGCATATCAAGATGTGAAATAATAGCACAGACACAGCACAATGCTGGCACATTGTACACACTAACTGGGAGTGATGGTCTGTTTCTCCCCATGAGCATCCATAAGGCAGGGGGAGGCATAGACAAGGATGAAGGGACCAATGACACCAACAGGGAAGAGATGGCATTTGAGCTGGATCTTGAAGGATGAGCAGATGTGTGCCTGGCAAACCAGGCCTAGAAGGGAATTCCAGGTAAGGGGAACTGTGAGATCAAAGGCCAGAAGGGAATAAGCAAGTGCATCAAGTATTCAGGAAATGTTGGGTAGAGGGTTGAGTGTGGCAAGATTGGTGTGTGTGTGTGTGTGTGTGTGTGTGTGTGTGTATCTGGAAGAATTTGGAAACACAGGCTGAGCCAACAGGGAAAGTTACACAACCTGGTCTCACATTGTACTACCTGTTTGGAATACAAGGTCAAGGCAGAATTTGAGATGGGATCACAAGAAGTCTGAAGGTCCATGAGAAGCCATTGGGTGAAGTTCCATGTTCTCTGTCAAATCTTAGAGACCTGTCTCAGAAAAGGTCCTGGAGTCCATGTGTTTCCTTCGAAATTTGCTTTGTGTTCTGACCTACAGCCTTCCTCCAGGAAGAAACTGGTTGCTTCCTGTGACCAAAACGAATTTCTCATTTTTTAGGTGGCCACCTTGAACTATATCTTTCTTTGGGACAAATTTGCTTCATTTTTTTGCCCTTGTCCAAATAACCCTGCAAAATTGCCTGTTTATGGAGGTCAGGGGCTTAAACAGTGGTGGCCAGGATAATGGAGATGGCCCCTAATGAACAATTTTACAAAAGGCCTGGAGTTTGGGACAATAACCACCTCCAGTGGAATTCAAAAAGAGATTCTTTGAAAAAATGAGTGCACAAGTCAACATCCATGTCTCTGTGACCTTGGAATTCTCAAACAAGTGAATCTTGAATGAAATAAACCACAGTTATGACTTTTGATCTGTATATTATTGGAACATATTACTATGTTAGGAAAATATGAGTGAAATGCCAACCCAATTTCATATCAACAACTGGATTTTAGGCATTTGGAAATTCAGAAAGTCTCACAATGCTGATCCCCAACTCCAAGTGTACTCCGCCAATGGAACTGAGAGTTGACATTTAGAGAGGTAGATAGTCTCTAGTTCACCACAGTCCACACAATTCTCCATTGTGCTATGTCAATGCAAAAGATCAGATGTCATTTACCATCAATTCAGAGTCTGCTTTAGGTAAAATGGGCATCACAGGGCTTGGCAGCTATGATAATTTTGCTATTGATTATAACTCTCCCCTTGGATATTGCTGATGGAGTCCTCACCCCATCAAGGAATACCTTTGCAAGGCTGAACTGGCCTCCTATCATGGCCACTGGGGAAAGAGATGGGCTTCAGGGAAGCAGGTCTAATGCTTGCATGTACCCCCCATAACCACCTCCCCCAACACACACACACAGGATTACACCAACCACTTTCCCTGTAGGAACTGGCTCCCTCCCGAGAGGTGTGGCTAGGAGGAGTGCAATAAAGATTGATAGATATGTGTGTTGTAAAATCCATCTGCCTGGGCTTCTATAAGAAGGGCCGTCCCTGCCAGGGATGACAGATGAGAGAGCTGTAAGCCTGCAATTCACTCTCACATCTGGGATTGCACTGGATCTGCATACTCAGAACAAGGTAAGAGCCTGGCTCTTTTAAGAGTTTCGTTACCTGCCTCCACCCTCTTTCTAGCTCCTCAGAGGACCTCAGAATCCCGGGTCTGGATGCCATCAGGGCCACTTAGAGTCCTTGAGTCCCAATGCCCTGATGAATTAGGGGATATTCATCTGGTTTGCCTGGTTCTCCATCCACCTTCATTTGAGAGCCCACATGGCTGAGACTGTCTCCCTTTCTCAATCCTCAGAAGAGGCCATAAGCCCCTTACGCAAAAAAAGTTCTGAATTTATTTCTATCGTGGAGCACTGTAAATGGATTTAAATGTATTTTTAAAGTGAATTCACAATAGTATGGATCATCTTATGGTCAACTAAACCAAAGCAAATCCTGAGTAGTTCATAGTTTTCTTATTTGTTACCAATATTTTCTGAAAAATACTATAAGTTTCAGGCAATCATCAATCAACAAACGATGGCATTTAGAACCAGAAAACTATGGCTGCCTGTCCCATCTTTGTCACTTGTCCATTAGGGGATCTTGTGTAATATGAACCTTAACTGTCATATCTGTTACTCGGGGGTGAGTTTTTATTACCTACCAGGCATAGCTCTTGAGTGGATTAAATAAGGTGAGAATCAAAGGCTAGTCAAGGATATAGCACATAGTAGGTATCAAATACAAAGACAAATGCTGTTTCTCTTCTTTCAAGTGTAGTTTTTTTACTGGTTACCTGATAAAATCCATGAGGTTTAGTGTACTATTTAAGATCATGCTTTTTTTTTTCCTCTTTCACCCATTTCCCTACCCACCTCCTATGTGGCAACCATCAATTTATTCTCTGTATTTGAATGTCTCTTTTTTGTTTGTCCCTTTTTTCTTTGTTTGTTCATTTGTTTTGTTTATTAAATTTCACATATGAGTGAACTTGTATAGTATTTGCCTTTTCATCATATTTATTTCCCTTAGCATTATACCCTCCAAATACATCCATGTTGCTGCAATGGCAAGATCCCATTCTTTTTTATGGCTTGTAATAGTTCATTGTATATAGACACTATATCTTCTTTATCTATTTATCTATGAATGGACACTAGGATTGTTTCCATATCTTAGCTGTTGCAAATAATGCTGCAATAGGAGCCCCTGGGTGGCTCAGTCACTTAAGCGTCCTACTTCATTTCAGGTCATGATCTCACAGTTTGTGGGTTCGAGCCCCATATCAGGCTCTGATGGCTCAGAGCCTGGAGCCTGCTTCAGATTCTGTGTCTCCCTTACTCTCAACCACTCCTCCACCTGTGTACACACACTCTCTCTCTCTCTCTCTCAAAAATAAATACACTCTAGCTCCAACTTTCTCTGACTTATTTCACTTATCATAATACACTCCAGTTCTATCCACATTGTTGCAAATGGCAAGATTTCATTCTTTTTGATTGCTGAGTAACACTCCATTGTATATATACCACATCTTCTTCATCCATTCATTCATCGATGGACATTTGGACTCTTTCCATACTTTGGCTATTGTCAATAGTGCTGCTATAAACATTGGGGTGCATGTGCCCCTTTGAAACAGCACACCTGTACCCCTTGGATAAATACACAGTAGTGTAATTGCTGGCTCCTAGGGTAGTTCTATGTTTAATTTTTGAGGAACCTCCATACTTTTTTCCAGAGTGATTGCACAAGTGTGCAAAAGGGTTCTTCTTTTTCCGCATCCTCACCAACATCTGTTGTTGCCTGAGTAGTTAATTTCAGCCACTCTGACAGGTGTGAGGTGGTATCTCATTGTGGTTTTGATTTGTATTTCCCTGATGTTGAGGAGGGATGTTGAGCATTTTTTCATGTGTCTGTTAGCCATCTGGATGTCTTCTTTGGAAAAGTGTCTATTCATGTCTTTTGACCATTTCTTCTCTGGATTATTTGTTTTTGGGTGTTGGTTTTGATAAATTAAATATATTCCCCCATTCTGTCAGTTGCCTTTTAGTTTTGCTGATTGTTTCCTTCGCTGCGCAGAACCTTTTTATCTCGATGAGGCCCCAGAGTTCATTTCTGCTCCTTTTGTTTCCCTTGTCTCAGGAGACATGTCAAGTAAGAAGCTGCTGCAGCCCAAGTCAAAGATATCGTTGCCTGTTTTCTCCTCTAGGATTCTGATGGCTTCCTGTCTACATTTAGCTCTTTAATCCATTTTGAGTTTATTTTTGTGTATGGTGTGAGAAAGTGGTCCAGTTTCATTCTTCTGCCTGTCGCTGTCCTGTTTTCCTAACACCATTTGCTGAAGAGACTGTCTTTTTTCCCTCGGATATTCTTTCCTGCTTTGTCAGCGATTAGTTGGCCATATGTTTGTGGATCCATTTCTGAGTTCTCTCTTCTGTTCCATTGATCTATGTGTCTGTTTTTGTGCCAGTACCATACTGTCTTGATGATGACAGGTTTGTAATACATCCTGAAGTCTGGAATTGTTATGCCTCCAGCTTTGGTTTCTTTTTCAGGATTGCTTTGGGTATTTGAGGTTCCCTACAAATGTTAAGATTGTTTGCTCTAGCTCTGTAAAGAATGCTGGTGTTATTTTGATAGGAATTTCATTGAGTGTGTAGATTGCTTTGGGGAATTTGAGTGTATTATGCTAACTGAAACAAGTCAGTCAGGGAAAGACAAATATATGACTTCACTCATATGTGGAATTTAAGATACAAAACATATGAACATAAAGGAAGAGAAGCAAAAATAATATAAAAAAGAGAGGGAGACAAACCATAAGAAACTCTTAAATACAGAGAACAAACTGAGAGTTGCTGGAGGGGTGTTAGGTGTGGGGATGGGCTAACTGGGCAGGTGGAATTAAGGACACTTGTTGGGATGAGCACTGGATGTTATATGCAATTGATGAATCACTAAATTCTATTCCTGAAATCATTATTTTTAAAAACATTTGTTTATTTTTGAGAGACAGAGAGACTGAGCACAAGCAGAGGAGGGGCAGAGAGAGAGAGACACAGAATCCAAAGCACGTTCCAGGCTCTGAGCTGTTGGCACAGAGACTGCCATGGGCTCAGACCCACAAATGTGAGATCAAAACCTGAGCCAAAGTCAGACTCTTAACTGAATAAGCCACCCAGGTGCCCCTTCCTGAAATCATTATTACACAATATGTTAACTGACTTGGATTTACATTTTTAAAAATTAAATAATAAAATAATTTATTTCTAGTAAAATAAATAAATAAAATAAAATCCAGCTGCTCTTCACAGGGACGAGATAGCACCACTAAGGTTATTTATTCAATTGTGATTCTATAGAACAATGCCAGGAGGCCAATTGATTCATAATACATACTGGTAAAATATCCAAGATTTTTGGTAACTGAACTTTCATTATTTTTATTATTTTGCTTTTATGATTGCTATCATTAAATAGGAACTTTGAGATAATTATATTTATTCCAGAGAAAAATGTTTTGTATAAACCACTGAGAGAATGTTTGACCATATTTAAAGAAAATAATGTAACCATTTAAAATTTTCTAAATTAAGAGAAATCAGTACTAGAAATTTTCTTTAAGTTTGAACATTTGTGTACTAATTACATTTCAACATCCAAAGTAGTGAGCAAATTTTTCTCTTAAGTATATTGTAAGAGCCTCTGTTGCCTATATTTTACAATATAGTCAATATTTTTGGGTTAAATCACATTAATTTGACCTTTGTTTTAAATATATACGCGGTATTATCTGTAAGTAATAAAGATCTAAGGATAACATACAAAAAAAAAGAGACAACAAAGTGTTGGTAAGGAAGTAGAGAAATTGGAACCCTTGAACATTATTGGTGGGAATGCAAAATGGTGCATCCAATATGGAAAACAAAAAATTTTTTTAATTCCTCAAGAAATTAAAAATATAGCTACCAAGGCACCTGGGTGGCTCAGTCGGTTAAGCATCTGACTTCGGTTCAGGTCATGATCTCACGGTTTGTGGGTTCGAGCCTCGTGTAGGGCTCTGTGCTGACAGCCCAGAGCCTGGAGCCCGCTTCAGATTCTGTGTCTCCCTCTCTCTCTGACCCTCCCTTGCTCACACTGTCTCTCTCTCTCTCTCAGAAATAAATTTAAAAAAAAACATTTAAAAAATAAAAATATAGCTACCATATGACCCAACTATCCCATTCATTTCTGGTTGTTTACCCAAGAGAATTGAAATTGGGTCTTGAAGAGATAATAGCACTCTCATGTTCACTGTGGCACTATTCACTAGAGCCAAGGTGTGGAGAAAATCCAAAAGTCCAACAGGTGAAAAATAAATAAATAAATAGTGTATACATACTCTGGAATACAATTCAGCCTTGCAAAAGGAGATTTTTGCAATAGGCATTAATATTGATGATCCTTGAGGACATTATGTCAGGTGGAATAAGCCAGTCGCAGACAGACAAACACTGCATGAATCCACCTATATGAAGGAATGGCTCTACATCCTGGATGTGAACTTCTCTGGTTGCAGGACTAGAAATGATCATGGGTTTCTCCATCAGTGAATTTGTTGCTACCTTCTAGGCAGCTGTATGGATCTTATAATTGATCATGTTTAACCTGCTAAATACCTTTGTGCTAAATTTATTTGCGACTTACATTTACCAAGTTTATAGGTCTTCATAAAATCCAAAAATCCATGCCAAAAATAAAAATAATAAATACATAAGTAAATGCTTTTTAAAAATCCTTTAAAAAACGAACAATCTGCAATAAGCATAAGGCTATATATATCTTTTCAAACTAGGGGCGCCTGGGTGGCTTAGTCGGTTAAGCGTCCGACTTTCGCTTAGGTCATGATCTCGCAGTTTGTGGGTTCGAGCTAGTGTTTTCATTTTGGGGGGTAAATACCCAGTGGTGTAATTACTGGATCATTTGGTAATTTTATTTGTAATTTTTGAGGAACCTCTGAACTGCTTCCAATAGTAGCTGCATCAGTTTGCATTCCCACCAGCAGTGCATGAGGGTCTCTTTTTCTCCACTTTCTTGCCAGCACTTCTTATTTATTATCTTTTGGTTCTAGCCATTCTGACAGGTGTAAGGTGTAAGGTGTGGTTTTGATTTGCCTTTCCCTGATGATGAGTGATGTTAAGCATCTTTTCATTATCTGTTAGCCATTTGTTTGTCTTCTTTGGAAAAATTATTATTCAGGTCCTCTGCCCATTCTTTAAATTGGATTATTTGGGTTTTTTATGGTATTGAGTTGTGTAAGTTCTTAAGGTCATCCCTTCCAGTTGATAATTTATTTTTAAAAGCACTGGTTGAGAGCTCCACCTGCCCAGAACTATTCCACAACAGGGCTCCAGAAATTGATTAGGCATCATCCTTTCCTTCAATTTCCTAGTCTAAATACTCTGGCAAAAATTCACCCCATCCACCCTGATTCCCTTTGCCCATTCAGATTAGATAAACTCTGCTCCTTTATGCCTTTTCTTAGGTTCTAACTACAGCTCAAATGCCCAGCCTCACAAACCCATCTATCGCAGAGTATCTGAACTCCATCCACCCTTGTTCAACCTTAGGTCAATCATCTCCTTTCACGTCACTTGCCATGTCCATTATCATTACATGGCTTAGTGGCATCATATAAACCTATATTACAAATCTAGTACACAGAGCTATAAGAGAGTCTCAATCATTGTATCCAACACCCCAATATCCAGTTAATAAAACCAAGACCTGGAAGAGGAAGATGATTTGCCCCAGATCATGTTAAAGACAGAGTTGGGACAGACTTCTGGTTAAGGTTATTCAAATTTACCAAAAAGTCTTTTCTAAGAGTTTAAGATATGACTTTCTTATTCAACTTGGTTAATTCAACATCTGGTTTAGTGCAGGAAGAGTGAATGAGGGATGAAAGTTAATTTGGCTCAGAGCATGCTGAATGAAGGAAGGAAGAGTGGGAGGTTTTGACATTCAGGACTCAAGTCAAGCAGAAATGTAAATGGATGGACTGCTGGTCTGGTAATTCCGAGAGCCAGAATTTCCGATCTCACTCCTAATCAGGCAGAAATGTGTCAAGGTAGAGGGAGGATCATCCTGCAGCCCTGTGTTGCTGCACTAGATCCAGGCACTGACTCACCTGCTTTTGTCAAACAGGTTCCTACCAAGCTGAAGCCATGAGGTTCCACAGCCTCACCCTGCTTTCCTTCCTCCTTCTGGCTGCCCAGCCTCTCTTGGTGGAGGGCCAACAGGAATCATGGAAAAGTCAAAGCAGCCCTGCAGCTAAAGATGAATGGATTCCTCTGGGCAAGCCCCAAATTGTGCAGAGAAGGTGGCAAGAAAGTCACCCTCTGGACAAGCCCCAAATCGCTCAGAGAAGGTGGCAAGAAAGCCGTGTGGTCAGAGGCATAATTGTTACTCGAGACCAGGCCACATGTTATTTGACTGTGACTGATCAGAAGGAGGGTATTGCCCTGATGGTGGAATGCACCCGACTGGACCACAGATTTTCATGTGTCTTTGCTGGCAATCCAACCTCCTGCATATCATGTTTTAGAAATGATATAATCTACTGGAGGCAAATTGTCCAGAACTTACGCTGGCAAAACCACATCTGTGAGGACTCCAAGATGGTCCTGAGGACCAGGGTGTGCAGTTGGAGGTTTCCAGAATCCAATCTGAAGCTGGCGTACTCCACTCTGATCCACAATCCCAGCTATTCTAGTGGGGAGGGCAACCCCTGGTGTCATATCTTTGTCAAAGGAGAACCTGATGCAGGTTCCAAAGATGTCAAACATTATTATCCCGTGCAACAGAGCCAAACCATAGCTCCTTTCCCTAACAAGGTGGTCCGAATCCCAGAGACCACTCCCATGGTGCCTCATGTGAATGAAGAGACCATCACCACTGTACATTTGGTTGAGGAAGAGACCACCACTACACAGCAGACCACGACCACAGAGACCACCCCAGAACAGACCACCCCCACCGAGAGGTTGGTTGAGGAAGAGACCACCACTACCCAGCCAACCACGACTACAGAAACCACCCCAGAACAGACCACCCCCACCGAGAGGTTGGTTGAGGAAGAGACCACCACTACCCAGCCGACCACGACCACAGAAACCACCCCGGAACAGACCACCCCCACAGAATCATCCTACACCAAAGAGGTTACCACCACCATTCCAGTGGAGATACAAACCACGACCACCACCAAACCTAATTGTGAGGATGACTCTGCCATCAAAATTAAGCAGAAGACAAACCAGCAGACAGACCTAGATACATTCCAGCAGACGGACCTGGATACATTCCAGCAAACGGACCTGGATACATTCCAGCAAACAGACCTGGATACGTTCCAGCAAACGGACCTGGATACGTTCCAGCAAACGGGCCTGGATACGTTCCAGCAGTCCGACCTGGATACGTTCCAGCAAACGGACCTGAATACGTTCCAGCAAACGGACCAGAATACATTCCAGCAAACGGACCTGGATACATTCCAGCAGTCCGACCTGGATACGTTCCAGCAGACGGACCTGGATACGTTCCAGCAGTCCGACCTGGATACGTTCCAGCAGTCATACCCGGATACAGACCTACAGCTATACTAGATTATAGTTCAGGAGACAGTGCAGCAGGTGTATCCAATTGCTGCCCAGCAGATGCTCCTCAATTACTGTGAAGAGTAGGCGCATCTTTGACAAAATTTTAGTCATTGAATAACGGGACAAATCATTGTCATGAGGCAAAAGCAAATTTAGTCAGTTAAGAAATATCATGTCATTTGTCCCTCTGTATGTTGCAAAGCTCTCCAAGTTCTCCATGAATATGAAGTTTTGTACTATGGGAGTACAGCGGAATATTTAGATTTTGTAATTTTTGTGTTCACGTTTTAAAATTTCCTTTATATTCACTTGTGATGTGATTTTCAGAGGCTGTTTACCACAGAAAATAGTTCCACTGCCTACAAAGCTATGTGTATATGCCCAGTGAGGGTCTCTCTTTGAGGTGAATGAGCCAGAGTGATGATTTCGATGGGATGCTATTTCTGTCAAATTAACAAAGATAATAAAATTCTGGGCATTTTTCAGAAATATCTTCAACAGTTGTTTGGTTTCTCTATGTCTGGCTCCAAATGGGTTTTATAAACAGTTCTCAATGTATCACTGAAAAAAATATCTAAGAAACTATATTCTGTTGCCCACCCATCCTAAGTTATCCCCAAAGGTGCCCCACTTCAGAATTCCTATCTGTATACTTTCATCTATTGGTCTGAGACATTTGATTATTTATGAACTATAATAACTGGGATCCTTGATTTCAAGTGGACACATGGGGCATGTGGTGATTAAGACAGTCGTCAGGATCTCACAAATGGTAGGAGAGACAGGATCCAAATCCCAGGAGGTCTGTAAGCAAAGTCCACAGGCTGGAGGAAGTGCCTTTCACTGACCTAAGTCAGAGTCCATTATGCCCACAATATGTGGGGCCCCTGATCTTGAGGAAGTTCATCCGGCCTGGGTGAGAGGAGCCTGGGAAAACTCAGTGACCTGTATGAAAACTCCAACAGAAGTGAGACAGCGGGGTAGTGGCATTGAAAACAGAGGAGGTAGAAACAGCAGAAGCACGTCAATTGAGCTTTCAGAACAGTGGTGTGGGAGCTGGAATTTGAAAAGAGTATCCATAGATAGGAAATGAGACAGAGTGAAAGCAGATGACAGCATATGTGAAGGGAAATAAAAGAGAAAATCCTAGAAGATGGGATGCAGGGATGACGCTGCTTTTGGTCATTTACATGTTAGTGAGAAAGATCTGAAAGTGTTTTAATTCAAGAGTTACAGAGCGAGGAGGATGTGAAACCCAATGTCTTGTCACAATTTTACAAAGAACAAAGAGTCAGGAGCAGAGGTTGGTAAAAGCACTACTTTTTAGAGTCTCTCCTGGTGACAGGGAAGAATAGCAGTTGGGAAGGAAGAGTGACCTTTTACATTCATCAACACCCACTATCTACACTGAGGATTGTCAGTGGCCAATTCAGAGTGTGACAGCCTCAGAGTGACATTTGGGGTTATCATCAACATCAACACTGACATTTATCTCTCCTTTGCCATGTACCAGGCACTGTGCTAAGCTATTCCCTGGAGCTGGCATGCATTCATTCATTCACTCATTCATTCAACACATAATTGATTGAGCACTGACTTTGCCAGATCATGTCACAGGTTCTGGAGATACAGTAGCTCAAAGGAGATGGATGTTTTGCCCCATTGGACTACCAAGAGGGAAAGTGATGATAATGCCACAAATATACAAGTGATAGAGAGGAAGGATAAAGGAGGAGAAGGGAATAAAAGTGATGGACTGTAACCAGTCTTAAATGACACAACAGGGGAGGCCACTATGCAGAGGAGACTTGAGCCTACCATGAATAAAATGAAATATCAAGGCAGGTGACTCTCTGGGGTAAAGGTGTTCCACATGGAGGAACCATTCAGTGTAAATGTCCTGAAAATACTTAATTAATTTATTATCTACTGTGAGCTCCTACTATGTGCCAAACACTATTCTAGGGATCGAAAATGGTAGCAAACCAAGAAGAAGAAAAAAATCACTCTTTCTAGTGCTCGTATTCCAATGACTTGGCTCATGTTTGGCTTGTTCAAAAACATCTACGATTGTAGTAGCATGTCTGCATCTCCTAACATTGCTCAGTGTTGGAAATGTCTCTCTTCCCTTAAAAAACCATATTTCAACACTGACTCTCCGCAGAAACCCACAACCACGGAAGTGCCAACACATCTCACTGGCCATCCATCTATCCACCTTCTTCCCCAGCCTCCCTATAAAATTGTTTTTGGCCAAACAAGCAATGGAGGCCTGTTATATAGCTCTTGGCAGCTACAGACAAACCTTGGCACACCTTAGCTTGTAAACCCTCTCTCCAGTCCTGGACTCTGTCATCACATGGATCATGTCCTGTGTGTCTTGTATCCAAATTTCCCTCTTCTTAGAGGGACAACAATCATTGGACTGGAGTCCATCCTCATCTAGTATAACCTCATCTTACCTTGATCACATCTGTAAAGTTTCTGTTTCCAATTAAGGTCACATTCACAGGTTCCACACAGAGTTGAAGTTTTGGGAGAAACTATTCAATCCAGCACAGTCACCCAGTAGTAATAGCAAATAGCCAAAAAGAGAGAGAAGTGAGCATGAAAGAGAGCAACTCTAAACATTCAGAAAGTAAATGAAATGAACAAAGATGGAAAGGGCAGACAATAAGATTTTTATCAGGCACATGCAAAATAGTGACTCGCTCCCCTCCTAATTTTATATTTGTCTTTATCTAAGAACTGGTTAGGAATCCACTGCTTGTGTATGTAAATTGTCTTTCCATTCTGACCCGGTGAGGCCCTGCCCCTGCAATGGATTCAACTGAAGATTCTTTCTAAAGATACTGATGCTTTGGCCCCATGCCCAGAGATTCTGATATAATTGGTAGAGATATGGTCTGAGCAGTGGATTTTTAAATTTCCTCAGGTAATTCTAAATGTGCAACCAAGGTCAAAAGACATTGTTCTAGATTAATTAAGTCAGAATCTCTGGCGCGTACCCCAGTAGTCATATTTTTATTTAATTCTCAGGTAGTTCTCATGTGATACTGTGGCTGAGAACTACTCATACAGCTTCTCTATATATTTTATACAATTAATATATATTTATTTATCATATGCTATGTCCCAAGCACTGTGCAAGACGCTGGATAAAGGAGAGGTGATCTAACAGACAAGGCATAACCTCCTAGAAGGTCAGTGTCAGTTTAGAACCAAGACAACACATTGGAGGTGTGTGAGAGACACAGAAGCCTGTCTGGTGGGGGCGGGGGGGGGGG